>NC_056745.1:314841794-314944294 GCF_019279795.1 Protopterus annectens | reverse complement strand
ATAGGATTAACCTGGCATTGTGCCACCTAACCTTAGTTCCCAGTGCCTCTGTTGAGTAGAGCCTCTTGAGTGATCCCCAGCATGAATGTTCTATTTCTCATCCAGTCATCAAGATTTCTCTTGAAGAGGGCCAGTGAGGTGTTCTGTTTAACATGTATGGGAAGTGCATGGGCAGTCTTTGGGTTATGAACCTGTCCCCCAGCATGTTCTTTTGATTGTGGTAATGAGGCTGAGGTCTCTGGAGCATGTGGTGCGGAGGGACTGGGATTTCTTTAGATGCTGCATTTCTAACAGAGCTGGGTCAGACATGGCTTTGTAAGTCAAGCAGAGATCGCCTCTAAGTAGGCGATACGAGACAGAGAATAGCTAGAGTTTTTTGAGTCTGTCCATATAGGACAAGTGTTTAAGACCTAGGATCCTCTTTGTGAGGTACTTTTGCAGCCTCTCCAGTTGTTGCAGGTGTCTAGTGAGGTACATGTCAAATGGGGCATTGTACTCGATTGGCCTAATGAGGGAAGAGTAGTGAGAGACAATGATCTCTTTCTTTCTGGAAGCAAAACCATTAGTAATGAGATGTGCTACATAGAAGGAGTTTCTGACCACAGTGGCAATTTGTTGGTCAAAAGAGAGGTTGCTGACAACCTGTGTTCCCAGATCTCTTATAATGCCTTCTGTGTTCAGTGAACTACCATCAATGACGACACGTTTTTTGGCATTGAGCTTAAGGCCATGGTTCTGACACCAGTCATTGGTCTCAGTGAGGCCTTTCTGTAGGATGTCAACATCACTTGAGGAGTTAATAATAGCTCCTGACTTGCAATCGTCTGTGAACATTGTCAGCCAGAGTTTCTTTATGTTGGCCTGGACTTCAGAGAAGTAAATACCAAACAGGAGAGGAACCAGAACCGAACCCTGTGGGACTCCACTCATGACCTATTGGCAGTCTGACTTGGAGTCAGCTACTTTCACATTGTGAGTTCTATCTGTGAGCCAGTTTGCAACCCTCCTAGTGATATAAAGGTTGATGCCTAGCTTAGTGAGTTTTTCTCTGATTCCTGAGCAGGGAATGGTATCAAAGGGCTTGGCCAGATCAAGGTAGGCTGTATGAACCACCTTGCCTTCATCCACAGCTCTGATGACTGACTCAAAAAAGTTGACCAAGTTGAACAGGCATGATCTACCCTTCACAAAACCAAACTGTGTGGGATCCAGAGTTTGGAGATTCCCTATATCCTTGTTTATTAGGTCCATGAAGATGCGTTCCATAGCTTTGCATATCAGACTCTTCAGGCTAATGGAGCGAGAGTTCCCAGGGTCTGTAGTCACTCCCCCTTTGTGGAGAGTGATGACTGCAGCAGTGTGCCATTCAGTAGGGACAAAGCCTGAGGTAATTAAATCAAAAGGTGCTTCAACAAAGTATTTGTTTAAGGGTATGCACACTTATGCAAGCCAGCTTATTGTACATTTTTTATTTTTTATATTTTTTTCCCCTAACAGATTTGTTTTTCAATTGAATTGTACAGGTTATAGGTCACATTAAAGGTGGAAAAAGTTTTGAAATGATTTATTGTGGTCTCATTTTTTTATATCATAAAAACCTGGCATTTTGATAGGGGTGTGTACTTTTTTATATCCACTGTATGTGCTTGTCAAATTTTAACTTATCATCAATAGTGATACCTAATAGCTTAGTTTCTGGGTTGGTTCAATTAGTGTGTGATTGAATGAGGTGATTTTAAAGTTCTGGTTAAGGGAGTTTCTTTTATGATAATTGTTGGGGAAAAGTACTAGTTTTTGTGGTGTAGGATGAGTTGATATTTATTTAAGCAGGCTCAATGGCAGTAAAAGATTTTGGGGTAGCTTCTTGTAGCTATGATAGGGTAGGTGCAGCACCGATGACCGTGGAGTCATCTGCATATTGTATAATGGTTGCAAGGTAATTTGCCATGTGCAGATTATTGTCGAGGAATGAAAAGGGAAGAGGCCCTAGTATTGAGCCTTGTGCAACACCCACTGTTATGAGAAGCAGGGAGGTTCGATCATCTTGCCATTTGACTGCTTGATGATGATTAGGGAGGTACTTTTGGAAGCAAGAGAGGGTATTTTTAGATATCAAATAAAACAAACGGTGAGCAATTCACCAAGGCTGAGTAAGACACAAAAATGTTCCTTCACGCTGATAACAAAATGCTTTATTCACAGGATAAGCACTTTCACAGGGTTTCTGCTTCTTCAGATCCATCTAAAACAACATAAAAACTCAACTATATATACATACACTGGTTAAAACCACATGATAAAATCTTAATACAAATCCATTAGCGTCTTTTAATTAATGCAGGTCTTAAAGGAATACTAGCATTCAAGCCAGGATCTCTATGAGCCTGCAATGCTATAATCCACTTTACTTGTAAATTCTTTAGATAGTTATGAATATCACCCCTCCTTATTCCAGTTTTAACAACTTGTATCACCCTAAAACAAAAAACATTGTGTCCTGTAGACTCAGAATGTGCTGCTAAAGCATTAATATGTACATGATTCCTAATGTTACTAAGATGTTCCAATATTCTCTCCTTAAACTGGCGTGTAGTCTTACCTACATAAAAGCAATAGCATTGTATGCAGGTAGCTAAGTATATTAAAAGGCTAGTATTGCAAGTGGCTAATAGTCTAGGAATAAATTCCCTTCCAGCATTAGGATGGATAAAATCCTGTACTGTGGTAATAGAAGAACAAGCTCTACATTTCCCACATGGGAATGTACCTGTCCTCTGCAGACATTCTGGATCTAAATGTTTATGGCCATAACATAACTTTCGCTTCAGGCTCATATTGTTCCTGAAGACAAAGCCAGGCTCTTGTCCCACAACCTTCCTGAAGTTATCGTCAGCCAATAGAATGGGCCAATTATTTTTAAAAATATCACAAAACTGATATATGTTACTAGAAAAGGTAAATGATACCCTAGATTTCTTCCTGGCCAGTGTCAAATTCTCATCATGTGTATTAGGCTCCCTGTGCCTATTAGAGAAAAATTAAAGTTAAAATTAAGTCAAGTTTCAGTTAGGACAGTAACATCAGGAGTATACAGGGATAGGGTAACATGGAATTAATTTTTTTTTGACAGATGTCTTGAGATTTATATTGATCAGGAGGATGTCAGGCTTTGTTTGGATATGTTAATGGGGTCTATATCATATGTTCGAAGTTTTATAACTTCGAACATTAAAATATCGAATTCGAACATATGTAAAAAAAAAAAACCCAAACCCAAAACTAACGGCTGTAGGCAGGGGGGGCAAGCCTCCCTGCACCCCCACACCCACCACTCTTTAAATATACCAAGTTCGAGACTGCACTACAGTGCAGTAAGGGAATTCTTCCCTTTACCACACTATAGTGCAGTCTCGGGCTTGACCCCTGCCTTCACTAGTCCGGTAAGTTCTGTTTTTTTTTTATTATATATTTGATGTTTGAACTTCGAACATTTAAATTCAATTATTTAACATTCAAAGTTTTCAAACTTCGAACATATAATATAGACCCTGGTGATGAGTTGTTGTGTGTTTGAGTTTTTTATTGGTTTGGGGGTACTGTATATGATGGCTGTGTTTTGATGGATGGAGTTTGGGCCGGGGTTACAATGTATGTCTCCACATAATTGAAGGTTTGTTTGTGGATTTGAGGAGGGAAATATTTGGTTGGTGTTTGTTGCTGTTCTAGTGATATATGTTAATAGGTCAAGTTTGGTGGAGTTGTAGATATGGGGTGCTATATTGAAGGTGGTGTGTGTGGTTATAGGACATTTTGTGAATGGGCAGTTGGGGATTTTATGTAGATAATGGTAAGGTAAGGTTGAACGATGTGGTGATGGAGAAGGAAGATAATAGTGAAAGGAGCACTGTGTGAAGGAGTGTTATGTTTGTCTATTGAGTTTGGTGAAGGAGGAGTGGTGGTATGAAAAGAAAGAAGAAAAAGAAAAGGAAATGGGTGAGGCTAATTTAGAAGTTGTAGGGGGTTATGGGATGGGAGGGACTGATACTTGGTATAATGGAATTGTGGTGTGGTAGAATGTGACTGGTTGGAGTTAGGTGGTGGGTTTGGTTTGGTTAGATCCAATGTAGGTGATGTGTAGGTGGGTGGGAATGGGGGGTAGGGTAGGTGTAGCCTGAGAGAAGGGAGGGTGAATGGAGTGGGGCTACACTGATCATAGAACAGGTAAGTAGAGAAGCGAAAAACAATCAGTTATGAAAAGAGTACTTTGGTGACCAAAACTCAGAGAAGTTTTATTTGTTTGCTAACAATTCTGTTGGTCAGAAGCAGATAGAACACCATGCAGGAAAGTAAATATGCTCTAGCAGAGCTGTCCTCCAAGAGATAGAAAGAAATGGATATGTCACTAAGAAGGAGAAAGATGCAGCTATTAGAGAATTAATAGGGGAAATAGAACATTATGGCAGTAGAAACAGGAGGAAAAAAAGAACTTTATGGCATTCATGATAGAGAGAAGGGGGAGGAGTGGGTTCTAGTTGTAAGTTAAGGTCTGTTACTAAGGAGAGATAGATGATTACACTTACATTTGTGAAACAAAGTAATGGAGCATTGGCCGAATGGACAGCTGTAAATGGTTGTATGAAAGCAGGTATTTTACCACCAGAACTACAAGGTTGGGAAGTACTGCAGGAATATGGGAGAAAAGCTGTTGAGGTGAGCATTAGAGTAGCTGGCTTTGGAGTGTCTGGTGGCAATAACTACCTTATAACCTGGGCAGAAGGGGGCATAGCTGGTAAATCTATGCCAGCCTTTCCCAGGTGTGTTTGTGCATGTGTGAGTGTGTGTGTGTGTGTGTTCAAATCAAATCTACAAGACTGTGTGTGTGTGTGTGTGTGTGTGTGTGTGTGTGTGTGTGTGTGTGTGTGTGTGTGTGTGTGTTCAAATCAAATCTACAAGACTGTGTGTGTGTGTGTGTGTGTGTGCGTGTGTGTGTGTGTGTGTGTGTGTGTGTGTGTGTGTGTGTGTGTCTGTGTGTGTGTGTGTGTGTGTGTGTGTGTGTGTGTGTGTGTGTGTGTGTGTGTGTGTGTGTGTGTGTGTGTGTGTGTGTGTGTGTGTGTGTGTGTGTGTGTGTGTGTGTGCATCTGTGCATGTGTTCAAATCAAATCTACAAGACTCTGTGTGTGTGTGTGTGTGTGTGTGTGTGTGTGTGTGTGTGTGTGTGTGTGTGTGTGTGTGTGTGTGTGTGTGTCCTGCTTGGAGCAGGGACACAGAGCACTCATTTGAGAGAGAGTGCTGGAGGAATTGGCTTGAGGACACAACTCTACAGCTCTGGAGAGTCTCACTGGGGCCCGGGAGAGAGAGAGAGAGAGAGAGAGATAGAATCCCAGACCCCAGACCAGACTGTGTTCCCTGTATGCTTTTAAGGGAAATCATGCTTGATGCAGAGAGCTGCATCTGGAAATACTGTGTTTATCTATTTTTGTTCCAAGTGAATCTCCCTTTCCAGTGTCAGTGGTGAGGATTCAGGCTACTTGATTACTGGCCCAGAGAGGGGAAGTCATAGGTTGTCTTGCATAAAACACAGGCTTTTTTCAGATATGGTACTGCCAGTTTCTATTTCGTCCATGGACAGAATCAGCATCCTGATTAAATTTCTTGGAAACAGTAGAGGGCACTGCATCTGTGATGTCCTGCATGCTTCCTCTATTGAACAGCATATGCATTAACCTTCACTTGGAATCATAGCTTCATAGGTGTGTACTAGGCTAATGGTCCTGGAGCCTATATAAGCCTAGCCCAAGAAGATTCCTTGGCATCATGCCACCCAAAGTTAGTTCCCAGTGCCCCTATCAAGCAAGGCCACTGAAGTGATCCCTCGGGTGAACTTCCTATTGCCCACCCACTAATCAAGATTTCTCTTAAAGAGGGCCAGTGAAGTGCTCTGCTTGATGTGAATGGAAAGTTTGTTCCAGAGTATGGGAAGTCTCTGGGTTAGGAACCTGTCCCTCCAGCATGTTCTGTTTATTGTGGTAATGAGGCTAAGGTCCCTGGATCACGTGGCATGGAGGGATTGGGATTTCTTTAGGTATAGCATATCTAGCAGCTCTGGGTCAGACATGGCTTTGTAGGTCAAGCAGAGATCGCCTCTAATTTGGCAATAAGAGAAAGAGTATAGCTGGAGTGTTTTGAGTCTGTCTATATAGGGCATGTGTCTAAGGCCTAAGATCCCCTTAGTGAGGTATTTTTGTGCCCTTTCCAGTTGTTGTAGGTGAGTAGTAAGGTAAATACCAAATGGGGCATTGTATTCTACAATAGGTCTAATGAGGGATGAGCAGAGATGGATTATGACCTCTTTCTTCCTGGATGAGAAACCTTTTGTAATGAGATGTGCCTCATAGAAGGAGTTTCTGACTACTGTGGCAATGTGGTTATCAAAGGAGAGGTTGCTGTCAGCCTGTGTCCCCAGGTCACTTATCACACCTTTGGGGTTTAGTGGACTACCACCTATGTGGTATGGAAACTGAATTTTTCCCAAAGGGAATGGCAATGCACTTTTTGGCATTGAGCTTAAGGCCATGGTTCTGGCACCAGTCATTGGTGTCAGTGAGGCCTTTTTGTAGAATGTCTGCATCAGTTGGAGAATCAGATATGGCTCCCAGTTTGCAATCATCTGCGAACTTGGTCAGCCAGATTCCCTTTGTGTTGATTGCACTTCAGAGAAATAGATGCCAAACAGGAGAGGACCTAGGAATGATCCCTGTGGGACACCACTTTTAACTGACTGGTAGTCAGATTTGGAGTCCACTACTTTCACAGTGTGGGTTCTATCAGTGAGCCATTTGGCAACCCATATTATTACATTGGGGTTTATGCCTAGTTTAGTGAGTCTATCTATGATTCCTGAGTGAGGGATGGTGTCAAAGGCCTTGGCAAGATCTAGGTAGGCTGTGTGAACTACCTTGCCCTCATCCACAGCTCTGGTGACAGACTTGAAGAAGTCTATCAGGTTGAGCAGGCATGATCTACCTTTCTCAAAACCATACTGTGTGGGGTCCAGAGTTTAGAGATTCCCTATGTCCTTGTTTATAACGTCCATGATGATATGCTCCATAGCCTTACATATCACACTCATCAGGCTAATCGGGCGATAGTTCCCAGGGTCTGTAGTCGCTCCCCCTTTGTGGAGTGTGATGACCGTAGCAGTGTGCCATTCAGTAGGAACAAAGCCTGAAATGAGGCTGTGAATGAACAGGGTATTCAGGTGTGGTGCCAGTTAACTTTGTAATTCATGTAGAACACAGCCAGGGATATTATCAGGTCCCATGGAAGCTGTATTTTTGGCTTTGGACAGTGCAGTTTTTACCTATGTAGCTGTGATAATAGGGACTTGGCATTCCTCAGGTATTGTAATAGGCCCTTTAGGGGGTCTAAAGGGGGTAAAAGTCACACTGAACCTGTCAGTCAATATGTTGGCAATATCAGTTGGTTCTGTATATGTATTGACATTGTACTGTAACTCAGAGCAGATCTGAATATTGCCATGTAGATTCTTGACATAACTATAGAATGCCTTGTGGTTGTCTTTAGAATCTGCAGCAATTTTGTTTTCATAGCTAGCTTTAGAGGATTTGATGATGGATCTCAGTTTTTTGCTGAGGCTAACAAAGGAGCTTTTCCAGTCTTGGGACTTCATCCTTTTCTGCAACAGTTTTTTCCTTCTGTTGTAGAGTTTGCTTATGGTTGGGGACCTCCAGATTGGCTTCCTTTTTTTGGAGGAGAGTGTCTTGGTTCTGTTTGGTATGGCCCATTCCATGCACTTGTGTATGTTCTCATACAGTGCACTGGTGTATGATTCAGCAGTCATATACCTATTTTCCATTTGCATGGGTGTCGTGAAGTTAGCCATCTCTGTTTTTTAAAGCCCAAAATTGGCTTTGGAGAAGTTTTTTTATGGTGGTTTCCTTTGGGGAGATGAGGGTGGGATGTTGATATCCATGTTGATTAGCTTGTGGTCAGATCTGACCAGGGAGGAGTTGATTACTGGTATAGAGCAATGGTCACCCATGTTAATAATGACCAGGTCAAGGATGTTTCTACCCTTGTTGTGGGTAAGAATGAGTTGGTCTAGGGCATTGGAATTGATGAATTCCAGAAAACATTGAGCAAGTGTTTTGGTACATGAGTAATTTTCCCAGTTAATGGAGGGGTAGTTAAAGTCTCCCAGTATAAAGGTATTGGGTTGTACCCTAATATTTTCCAGTGTGTTTAGGAATGTACAGTTGGAGTCTTGGGACATGGTGGGGGATCTATAGCAGGCTACAACCTGGATTGCAGTTTTACCCAGTGTTTGTTGTACCTGGAGTATCTCTGATGCGTTATGTTGGGCTACTAGTCTGGAAGTGTCCATATCCTTTATGAATATGGGGACACCACTTTCTTTAGTGCTTCAGTCCAGGTTTAGGGTCCGAAAGGTGTGATATGAATTATAGCCTGATAGTGCTGGGGTGCTCCTCGGAGCCTTGAACCAGGTCTCAGTGACTGCATAGATGTTGATGTTCTCCATTTTAAGGAGTGCTTCAAGTGAGTGCATTTTGAGATTTAGGCTTCTAGCATTGAGTACCATAACCCACAGATTTAATTTGCTTGTAGCTGTTATGGTAGTAATTTTGTCTTTAGGACATTGCCTAAAAAAGGCATTATAGGAGTGGCAATAGCATTGGCCAGTATCTGAAATCCCTGGGGTAACAGTTGCAGGCCACCTCTGGTGAAGCAGCAAGGTCTGTCGATCATGTCATCCCAGGCAGACAGATACTGGATCCCCTTAGAATGACACCAGAAACTTAGCCAATTGTTGAAGTCAATCATTTTCTGCTTGTACTGTGGTATCATTCTGGGTGATGGTAGGATGCTACTCAGAGCTAGGGTCTAAATACTTCATCCTTATATGTCTTTTTTCATGTAGTCCAGGGAGGTACATCTCAGGTCATTCACACCAACATGGACAATGACAGAGTCATATTTGTACCTGCTGTGGAGTGACCTAAGTGCGTGCGTTATGTGGTGGATCCTGGCACCCAACAGTCAGCTGACCATAACTTTCTCCTTATTCAACCTAGTGAGTGGGACATCAGTGTGCCTTACTATTGAGTCACCTATGATTAGTGTATTGGGTAAGTTGTTTTGCCTTATAGGCTTTGGTTGAGTGGCACACTGTTTATGTGAGCTATGTGTCTCATGGTTTCTGCTGGGATGTCGTGGTTGTTTGCATTTCTGCCTCAGAGGTCTGTGTTGTTTGGGAAGATTTTTATTGAGAGCCTCCGCAAAAGTAGGTATGTGTTTTGTGTTACTATGTGAGGGTTGCGGTGGTGTATATTCTAGAGGGCTATGTGTTGAATGTGGTGTGGTGCAGGTGTTATCCTTCTCCTCTTGACAGGCTAATCCAGTCTTGGCTGGAGAGTGTTTGGCTTCCAGTTTGGCTATATATGTGCATCTCTCACAAGTCATAGTATTGTGAGGTAAGAGGAGAGGTTTGCCTGTGTACATGAGGCAGTTGCTACACTGCCTCAGGATGCCCAAGTTCACCAGGTTGACAGGAGGAAGCACAGGGAACTGACCTTTAGGTATGCCTGGATATGAGCTCACTATATTAAGTATTGAAGCCTTTTACAGGAAAAATGTCACTCAAAGTGTCTGCATCTGTACAGAGCACTGCCATGCACTCGAGGGGAATCCAATACATAGACCCTGAAAATATAAGGATGAAGTATTTAGGCAGATATTCTGAAGTTAGAAAGAAATCAAGCAGTACTTACTGAAAATAAAAAAATTAGCTTATCAAGAATGATGAAAAGAGGGGAGTCACAGGAATGGCTACAGCCTGGCTACTACTAATACTGTTCTCAGCACAGCTTCCCTCTGTTGGGATAAGATGCTCCTTTGCTTCTTCTCTCCACAGAAGCAAAATGTTAGCACCAATCCCAAGAAGAGAAGCAGGCCACAGCCTGTTCGGTGATCCACAGTCTTGTCCCAGATGATGCAAGGGTCTGCAGGCTTGTAGCCTTTTTCTGGTAAATGCCTCAAATAGCAACCAGACCAATCAGGTACATTAAGCACAGACACGCACTCTCCAACCAGAAACAGTCAGGAACCAATGCCCTCTGCTCCCACTCTCACCAGGATCAGAATATAAGCACAGATTCCAAGCCAGATTTAATAAAATAATAAGAATAGAATACTTTCTTCTCTAACAATAAATTGTTTTGGAATCTTGTTTATAGAGAACATTGCTTTTAAGATGGACATTACTGTATTGCAATTAGCAAAATTCCAAACAGTTGTTATTGTTAGTTATTTATACACATGACAATGCTGTTGTATGAAAAGCACAAAATCTACACATAATGTCCAAGGACATTCTTTTTTTCAAAAGAAATCCATTGAATAGAAACAACTTAATTAAGTAGTTACAACTGAAAACCTAAGAAAATGTGAAAGCCATTTCATCATATTGGTGATACAACTGATGAACTCTCTTTTCTTGAACTGATCATAAAAGCCTGTTTGAACATACTAATAGATTTCATATGGATTGCAAGCTGTCCACAAACTCTAAGTGGGAAGAGTGAAATGCACATGTACCTAAGTACCTTAGGAAGCCATAACATACTAACAGATACCCCACAAAGAGTGGCCACCCAAGAAGAGCATCAGGAAACTGGCAAACACTTAATTACAGCTTAAAAAAAGTCTAAATAAAGCATTTATGTTTGCTTAACAGCCTCCTAATGTTCTTCTGCTGAGAAGTCCAAGCATTCACTATTCAGTAGTGCTTAACAACGCTGAGTGGTTATCATTCTGACTTTAGAAAAGTGCTTAACTAGCCTGTCTTTTTACCAGTTTCAGAGCTTAATCCCAGCACTCCATGAGCTACAGATTTGCCAGGAGCTTCCATGTCTTGAGAGCTGATCTTAAGTGCATTTAGATGTGCTTAATAAAACTTTATTAAGGGCAAACTAAGGGCTGTAAATTCATGTCTTCCACTAGAAACTAAAAGCAGATAGTGCCAGATGGCAAAGATCAGCAGCAGAATGTAAAGCAGCTTTTAAAAGATATTATTTCACTCTGCCATGCTTTTAAACATATGTTAAACTCGTTACCAAAGAGTCGTTATTTAGCATTAGTCTAATTTAGCATTGCTGGATGCAGACTATCCAACAAGTATATCATAATTATTCTTGACAGCCTTTTCTCCTCGTTAGTCATTTCTAATAAAAAATGCATAGTCATACCCTTTGGGAAAAACAAGGTTACCCCTAGCTACCAAATAGGTGGCAATCCACTGAGCACAGAAGAAGTTATCAGGGACCTGGGGACCCAGGTTGATAGTAGTCTGTCATTCGACACCCATGTAGCTAAAGTAGTTAGGAAGACTTTCTACATTGCCCACCTTATCATGAAGGGATTCTCATCTAGATCAAGGGAGGTCATAGTCTCCCTTTACTCATCACTCATCAGACCAATGATTGAGTACAATGCCCCATTTGGGATGTATCTGACCCGACACCTGCAGCAGCTGGAGAGGCCACAAAAGTTCCTCACCAAAAGGATAAAGGGTCTCAAAATCTGTCCTATGCTGCCCGACTGAAAGAACTCCAGCTCTATTCAGTCGCAGAGGTGACCTTTGCCTAACATACAAGGCCATGTCAAACCCAGATTTGATGAATATGCTTCACCTCAAAAATCTAGATCCATCAGAGCCACAAGGGCGGGAGACTTAAACCTCGACACGGCTATTAATAGGACGTGCTGGAGGGATAGATTCATTACCCAAAGACTCCCTATGCTGTGGAACAAAATCCCGGTACATGTGAGGCAGAGCACCTCGCTGGCCTTGTTCAAGAGAAATCTTGACCAATGGATGGGAGATCGCAGATATACCCCAGGGATTACCTCAGTGTCACTGCTCGACAGAGGCACAGCAAAATAATGGGTATAGTTCCCCATACTAAAGGGGTGGCGTAAGCCACAAAACGATGGGCTAGGCTTGTAAATGCCCTCGGGCAGATAGCCTAGTATAAACCTATGAACCTATGAACCTATGAACCTAACTTCATAGTGTTTCCCTCCTTTACTGCCACTATACTCTAATTATTTTCCTGTGGCTATTCTTGATGTGGTCATTCTTATTACATTGTTAACTCTTTACCATTGAGGATACACTGTTACATCTTGTGGCTACTTATGATACACTGTTAACGCTTTCTTTCTCAGTGCTGTATTTACTTAATCTCTAGTGTTATAAGATTATATACAATATCTTCATTTAATGAAGAGTAGCTTCTATAATGAAAGGAAACATAAAGATAGTCAGTTGATCTTTTCTGAATAAATGCATCCATTAGGTAATGGGCAAATGGAATCACACAGGTACAGGCAAGAATACATGTTCCATTAACAATTTATATTTGCTTTAAAATGTCTGAGTTGGATCTTAAAATGTATGTTCCATTAACAATTTATATTTGCTTTAAAATGTCTGAGTTGGATCTTAAAATGTAAGCTGTTTTGCAACCATGATCAGCTATGCCAAAAATCTTTGAAAGTGGAAGACATGCAAAATGAATCTATTCCCCTACTATTAACTACAGTGTGTACTGCCTGCTTCTAAGGAGCATGAATTTTACTTAATAAACTGCTGGTTGGACAATTACATTATTATTATTATTATTATTATTATTATTATTATTATTACCTATTAAATTTTAAATGCATTGCACTATTGTGTGACATCTGTACACAGGACCAACACAGCATCAGGATTTAGTTTTCCTCATTAGGTAAAGCAGGCTACTGATTATATCTGGTAACCTCACAACAAGACATAAAAGACTTGTAATTTATGCAACTAATTTTCACACTGTACTTTTTCAACTAGGCATTCATCTCATCTTTCTGATAAGCATCCATGAATGTTCCCAAAATATTTTAAATCATATTGCACTCTGCTCATGTTTATACTCTGCTTTTATCTGTACCACATCTGTTCAATTAAGAACATTTAACTGTACCATACCTTAAGGAACAATGAGTCTAGAAAATGATTTATTTAAATTATATTTATTCTCCCTTTTCATTGTTGCAAGGAAGAAGACACTGCAAATTCATTACACTAAGGAATGAAAAGAAAATCATGGCAACTTTAATTTCACTAGTTTGCTTTTTTTACTTTATGAAAGCCTATAATTTGAAGAAAGTCAGCATTACATTATCTCCATTGGGATCAGAAATGCAGTTTTTCACAGACAGTGCAGGTTTGTAGGAATAATATATTTATAAATTACTTATTTTCCCTCTAAAGCATGAGTACTCCAATGTACGTGGTTGTCAGAAGAATGAAAAGAAATAATAGACAAAATAAAGTGCAAGGATTTGAACAGGATAAGTAAATAAGAGCAATAACAACTATGTTTAACAGTTGCACAGTTAATAAATGTGATTATCTGTCATGAATACTGAACACAGCATATGTTTACATCAAAGCACTGATTTTTATTTTACACTTAGGCAAATTAATAGACAAGAACTATTGGTTTGGGTTTGAATCTCACTAAGAAGAAAGGATGATTTGTATTGCCAGGTCTATACAGCACAAATCTACCACATGATAAATCAGCACATATGGAAATTTTAACTCAGAGAAGCCTCATTTAGAATTAGCACATTGGCTCAATTAACCTCATGCCCTTAGATTAGTAGTCTCCACTTTGTACTAATACACATAGTCAGAGCCCTGCCTCAATTGCAAACCTGTGTTTTTAAAACCATGCAATAAAATAATGTCTTTCTCAGCATCATCTTGGTTTATTTTATTTATTTATTTAACATTTGTTTACCAGGAAAGTCTGACTAGGACAGAGCTCATTTTCAGCAGAGGCCTGGGGAGCAACACTCAAGATGCATGTCTTTGAAGTATGGGAGGAATCTGGAGCATCCAGAAGAAACTCACACAAATGCAGGGAGGACATGTAGGCTCCAGCAGAAGGTACCCCAGCCAAGAATCGAAGGAGAGAGCCTCTTGCTGTGAGGCAAAAATGCTAACGGCTGCACCACTGCAGTTTTGTTTTGTCAAGACAGCACCAATAGGTAAAAATGTGTCAGTTAAAAATATCTCTGTTACACTTATTTTAATGATGGTTTCTTTTGTACAGCCCCACATGTACACCATTAATCAAGTACAGGAGCTTTTTCTGCACAAACCCATAATATTTAAACAATAGTTAAACATAAAAAATAAACCACATGTGTTTATGCAGTTTTATTATCAATTAACTAAATAAAACATTTCTAAACAATGCAGTATAATTTTGCTGCTGGATATTTAGATTTTTTTTCTGTGAAATGTCTTAATTTCTCTCAAGGAAATTATGCATCAGAAGGACCCTCCTGGGGAGCACACCATTTCTATTTAGTCACCTAATTATGCTAACTTGATGTCAAATCAAGGCTTATACGATACTATCCTCCCAGTAAGATTATTATCAGGTGCTATGACCAATGCAATCTGCATACATCGTCCAAACAAAAATAAACTCAGTAGGAGCCTTGGTCCCAATGCAGAAAATGCTCATTAAATGATACATGGTATATTCTCTAGAGACCAAGAATCTCTGCTAACTAGAAGGATTTAATAATGTTTCCAGTAATAGAAATAATAGTCTTGCCTCTAAGCAAGTGACAATGGAATGCACACAAATATTTAATGAGTGAGAAACTACTCATAATAGCTTTCTTTCCGATTTGATCCTGTGCACTAGTCTTCATGGAGACACTGCTCATCAGTCTGGATATATGACTTATACAGCCATGTTTACTGTTGTCTACTCAAGCTGTGAAACAACAACAGCTCCATATCACTGCTTCTAAGGAAAATACATTCTACAACAAAATCCTGTGCATGTTACTGATAGAGTTACACATAGATTGTTTAGATAAATGTGGCCATTACAAAATGTGTCATGTTTAAGGTATGGGTCTCTTTAATTTTTTTTTTCTTTTTTTAAGAGCATGTGTCCAAAGTCATATATATATATAGATATATATATATATATGTAATGAATGTGATAAAAATAAATAAATAGACTCATAGATTGAGAAGAATAATTACTATACATACAAAGATGTGGTAACTGTAGCCATACCATTAGAAATGAGACAGCATGGAGCACAGCGCAGTGAAGGTCTGATACATCAATGTATAACCATGTTAAATGAACAGCTATACACAAAAGATAAATATGCTTAATGTTCAGGGATGCTCTGCATGCATATGCCTAAGGTCTGCATGTATGTGTAGGGGTAGGGTGTATGTGTGTGTGTGTGTGTGTGTGTGTGTGTGTGTGTGTGTGTGTGTGTGTGTGTGTGTGTGTGTGTGTGTGTGCACAAGTGCTCATATTTCCATTCAATTAGTGGACAGATGAGTAGGAAACAGCATACTTTGCAATAAGATAATTCACATAATCCACAAATTAATCACATGTTATTGACACAAATAGTGAAACACTGTATAAAAAGGCAAACACACCAATTCACTCTGTTTAAGGGTTTCTCACTTGGGTGCATTAATGACATGCTTTAGATGTGTGTGTGTGTGTGTGTGTGTGTGTGTGTGTGTGTGTGTGTGTGTGTGTGTGTGTGTGTGTGTGTGTGTGTGTGTGTGTGTGTGTGTGTGTGTGTGTGTGTGTGTGTGTGTGTGTGTATTAAGCCTTTCACTAGTTGTACAATTACTGTGCATCTCTGACCACCCACCCTAAACTAGGCCTACTGAGAATGTATCTGCACAGCAGGCAAAATAACTGTTCCCCCACCACAGGTTCATGAAGCAGAAATGTCACTTATGCATGGTGTATAACCATGGCGTCCAGTGTTGGGGTAGTTATCATGGAGGATTCTAAAAGGTGGGTGGTGGTTGTATCCAGTTCACAAAGTCTTTGTAATGCATGTCAAAGGATTGTCATTGATGCAGAGTACAACATGACCTTTTATAGTGCTGAACCCTTAAAATAGTTATACCAATGTGACTAGGGTGGTTCTCATACCATATGCCTCCCCACATAACTACTATATACTGTAGATGTGTCACTGTATCCAGGCTAACAGCACATATTGACTGTTGTCTGTAGCAGACATCTGTTTGCTAGTGACATGTTCAGTGAGTACCATTTTTGCAGTTTGTGTATAACTGAAGCCCCAGGCTGGCAGCAGAGGTGTAGCTGGAGTGGGATGAAGGGATAGCCATCCCAGGTCCCATGTATTAGAGGGGCATGACTGGGAGATGCAACAATGCATTTGTGATCAAGACTGAAGCACTTTTGCACTTCTTTTGTGTGGTAGAAGATTTTGAATGCTTTAAACAAGAAACAAAGAGCTTTTATCTGTCCACAAGTATGAGAAGTACGTAGGTGCATCTATGGCTGGAAGTACTGCTGCACCATGTGACACTGCTCAGCAAGATGCATTGGTATGGGATAAACACCCTATTGTCTATTGCTATTTAGCACACCTTTGAAGCTGACATGCTAAGACCCTGTGTTTTTTGCAATCAGAGAATTTGCATGATCCACAAATTAATCACATGTTATTGAGACAAATAGTGAAACACTGTATAAAAAGGCAAACACACCAATTCACTGTGTTTAGGGGCTTCTCACTTGGCTGCATTAATGACTTGCTTTAGATATGAGTGTGCATGTGTGTGTGTGTGTGTGTGTGTGTGTGTGTGTGTGTGTGTGTGTGTGTGTGTGTGTGTGTGTGTGTGTGTGTGTGTGTGTGTGTGTGTGTGTATGTGTGTGTCATGTGCATGCATATGTGCATACATGTGCATGTATATGTGTACATGTACATGTGCACATGTGTATATGCATGTGTATGTGTGCACAAGCTGTCTCTGATGGATTAATGAAGTGCCCATCTTTGCACTGCTGCAAGATATGTGTTACTCATATGGCACCAGCAAGCATAGTGATTTGTCAGTGACTACAATCTGCATGGGCTTTTTTCAGCATCATTTACACTGGCATGCCTCCTGATGGCATCATCCAAAGTTGTATGTCTGATTTCTGCATCTGTAGCAGTTTCAACCAAGTTACAGTGGAATGCGTTATTAAACTTGGAAGAAAATCTGACATGTATCACTTCCATGTGCAGGTGGGCACTGCCATGTATGTCCTTGACCATGCTACTCTGAAGAACACGTGACACAAATGTCACGGCTCTGTCACATGACTTTCCCTCACAAGTGCAAAGAAAACATACATGTTGTATATGCTAACTTAAGATGCTACAAACAAATGGAGACCTGTAGGCACAGCAGGAGCCTGAACATGTTTTGTGTGACTTTAGTAGGAGAAGCAGTTGTGTCCTGGCACGACAATTTATTCCTACACCTACAGTAATTAAAAAAGGCATGATTTCCCATCTTGCCAAAGTGCATTTATGAGCACTAAATGCCTTTCAAATTATTTCACCTTCATTTACTGGCTGCCCAGCATGGCCAAGTCATGAGCACAGCTAAAGATTACCAGCAATGTATATTACTGTGAAATGTCCCATTTCAGGAGATGGCCAAAATTAGTTGCACAAGACACACTAACATAACATAAGTGTGCATTTTCAGTTCTGCCTTAGCATTTAGTGCATGGGCATGACTGCATTTCAAATTTCTGGGAAGCTGCACCATGCTTGAATATGATTTATTAGGTTGGTAATGAGACTGTAACAGGTACTGATACACAGGAGTCCATAATGAAAAACACACATTGCATTTCATGCATGCATACACCTGTGAACCATCTGATAACTAACAACCACAGTAAGAGAAATCACAGTACCAGGGGCATATGCATAGTGACTATGCATTGTCTTTATTTTGGTATATTTCTAGCATGACATAGCAGGTACCATGATGTTGATATGCAAATTAACAGGTATCAGTACTTGTGCCATGAATCTCCTGCTGCAGAGGTAGAGAAATCTCACTGGTCAAACACAGATGGTCCCAACATACGATCTTCAATGCAATGTCCATTACAGATTACCCAGGTCAGAATCTCACCACCAATGACTGACCACAACACATGAGGCATATGGAAAATGATTGGCAAAGCCAGTATGTGTCTAACATTACAAAATCATCAGATTACATTTCACAGGGCCAGTGGTAAGCATGCTCATATCACATAAGTTGCATCCTAATTGGATACACAGATAAGTGATGAGTGATGTTAACACCAAGTAAATGCAGGAAAGACCCAGTAAATGGGGGTATTAAATGTCACAGGTAGAAAAGTGTTCTGCAGATCTGCATGTGGATCATACCTACACTCAGAAGTAAAAAGGGGTCTATGAGATGCATAGCCAGTAATGGAATAATGCATTTTGGTGCTGTACTAATAGTACAACACTGCAGAATCACTGAGTCCCATTCCTTCCGTTCCTAGTTCAGTACAGCATTCACTCACAGCTGGCTAATACATACTTAGAAAATACATATTTCACAGCAACATCCAAGGTACTATATTCTACATCAAAGGATGTGGTGTAAGCACCTGTCTCTTGAATGCCATGTATAGGTAAATTTTCTGTGTGTGTGTGTGTGTGTGTGTGTGTGTGTGTGTGTGTGTGTGTGTGTGTGTGTGTGTGTGTGTGTGTGCACGAGTGTGTGGTGAGTGTGTGTGTGTGTGTGTGTGTGTGTGTGTGTGTGTGTGTGTGTGTGTGTGTGTGTGTGTGTGTGTGTGTGTGTGTGTGTGCATGTGTGCGCATGTACGTGTGCGTGTGTGTGTGCGTGTGTGTGTGTGTGTGTGTGTGTGTGTGTGTGTGTGTGTCTGAAGCAGCGGTCACTCTGTAAGCTTTGCATTGGTAACGTGCCACTTAGGCATTGCTCTTCCAAAGCAACTTAAATTAAATGATTTCTTCAGCTTTTCACTTTAAAATGATAAGTACATTTTCTGATTTGCCTAATAAAAACTGATATCCACATATACAAAATAATCACAAATAAGTGTTCTTATGATAATTAACTCCATTGTAATCAATGTCAAAGAGAATTATTCTATTTTTATTCATTTTGCAATAGAATACCTTAGCAATCAGGGAAAAAACATTTACTAGCATTTACTAGGTATAAATAGTCTGCAAGATATTAAATAAGTAAGTGACATCATTTGAAATGAAGTTACCAAACTTAAACTTAATGGCGCTACCTGAGTTTATTGAGAGGCAGACAGTGGGTATTCTAGGGGCCCAGTGCTTCAAATGGTTCTACTGCACTGTTGGGGCTGCTGAAGTACAGCTTCTTCCACTCACTCCCTGTCATGTGGCCCACTCAGGTTTCCCTAATCCACCTACTAGTCACATTGTTTCAAGTGAGTGCAAGAAAGAGGAGATGATTCCAGCTTTGGCCATCTTTGTTAGAAAACAAATATGCATTTAGAGGCATAGACAAAGGTTAACAAATTAGAACAAAATGGCAAAATATTTTTCCACACTTTGGATGCTGGTCATCAGTCATTAGAATAAGTATTTATGTGGCTCCTGAGAATATTCATGTTTCTCTAGCTCCATATCAGACTTCATTTATCACTGTTTGTGTGTAAATGCTGTGTACCTGACACAGGTGAAACAGCCAGCTAAATTGAACCCTGACCCTTTCTTTTAAGTAGGCAGATATCCCAATGTCATCAGAGTTGCAGCCATTTCACTATCAGGCATTGGTCCTCTAGATGTCAAAGGCACCTGTGTTCCTACATTGCAATAGCATTAAACTGGTACAAAATTTAATGAAAAAAAAGGAGGCAACCTGCATCTCTAGTGTCTCAAAACGAATTGGAACAGCAAGACAATGACCTTGTTAAATCTGATTAGATGTCCTTGTCTGCTAGTTTACAGAATACGGAATGAAGATACTTCAGCACTGACTTCCCCTCTAGAGGACATTTCCTTTGATAACATCACTGATTTTATTAAGGACAATTTCAAATCATTGTTTTCTAAATAGTGTTCTCCCTAAACAAATGTAAGTAAAGATATTAAAACTGCCCTAAGCCTAGGCCTCTTACAAGTCTGCCCTATACTGAGACCATTAGTGATACACCAGGCTATACTATCTGCTTTGATGAACCCTGATGGGTTTCATGTAGGGCTTGAGAACCACGCTTACATGTATAAGACTACTTTGGCTGATACAGCTACAACTGATGTGTAATTAGAATTGTGTAAAATGTTGTGAACGTTATGATCTCTACCAGCATAAATGGAAAACCTTGCTCAGGCTGAATTTTCTGTAAGTGGTCTGCAGTACACTAGCCATGATGGCTACTTTTTTTTTTCCTTATGTACATAGGATTTCATTAACAGTCAAATTCAAGCAAACCCACTCCTACAGAGCTGGGATATGCACTACAATAGATCACGTTTGTTTTCTGGGCAACTCCTGGTGTCAGAATCAAATGATGGAGTGTGAAACACAGTATCAGCAAGGCAGCAGTTGGAGCAAATGAGTTATCCTGCAAACTCTAAAGTGTTACATAACCTTTGCTGAATATAACTCACTGGAATTATATGTATCTCTCATCACGGTGTAGCTTGTGAGGTGAGTTTTGTATGAAGACACTTCTTGGACGATATGATAGTACTGCTGGTTGGATCTGAGTATTTTTATTTTCATCTTGAAATGCAGTGCTTCAACTAGTGAGTAAAAGGAATACCAAGGAGTCTAGTAACCTAGATTTTTGGAGAATATTAATTGACTTTTATTTTCTGCTAGAAGATGTTTCATTTAACCTCTATTAACTACTTACACTGCATGAAAAACATTTAATCATTTATTGATTTATCTCTGAGTGTGTTTGTTTGTTTGTTGCTGTCCAGGATAGTCTGACTAGGCCAAAAGGCCCTTTCCAGAGGAGGTATGTGAAAAAATGCCTCAGAAAGAGAAGCCAACATGTATTATCCCAATTGATAAAAGAAGCAAAAATAAAAATGCAGCAGAGAGTCAGTACACCAGTGCTGTGTGAAGAAGCAACAGAGAAAGAAAAAAACTGGGAGGCTTTTAAATTACAGGAGACATGGGACAGAGAAAATAAAATGATAATCAGGTATGTGTATTTAATTTTGTATAACCTACCTGATTATCTTTTATTTTTCTCTGCGCCATCTCTGCTGCTCATTTTGGTCTCCAGTTTTGTGAGCATATTTTTAAAAAATGAAATAAAAGTATTTTTTTATTGCATATATTAAAGAAAAAAAATCTGGGTGACAGGACCTTTTTCCATTGGTATATGCTGGGATTTACAATGGGCAAGCTGATTGGGCTGACCAATCAGTGTACTACTTTTAGAATACTAATGGCCAGTCATTGTATAGTGAGAGTTTAATGATGGAGTGAATATATTTCTGGCAAATGAGGTTCAATTGTAAATGACATTGTTGCAGGGAAATGAGCAGAAGAGCAGAACATAACTATCTCAACCTAAGTCAAGCCAGGCTAGAGAATAATCATTTACTATCAGTTTTGGAATTAGCGGATCATTGTTAAACTACCTCCTCAGTACATAATCCAACAAAGGGATAAAATCAGTGAAATAACAGATACTGTGATGATATAAAGCAAGCAATATGAAAAGAAATATGTAGCTTTAACTGAGAAGATTGCAGGTAATAAAATGACATTTAAGAAAAGCTTAAATATTTGAGGTAGGGACAAAAAACACTTGTTTCACAGTGCCAGTGGGGAGCCTTATTGGGGACCTGGGGAGAGATAGACAGAGACACTCAGACCCTGGGCTGAGTGTGTGCCCTGTGTGCTCTTAAGGGAAACTGTATTTGATGCAGAGAGGTCTGCATCTGAGTGTATCCATTTGTATTCCAAGTGCACATCCCTCTCCAGTGTCAGTTGTATGGATTCAGGCTCTTTGATTACTGGCCCAGCGTAGGGACATCACAGTAACAATCTTAGTATACATTTTACTAAAGTCATGTGTATCTTGGAAGAGAGGTGTGATAGCTAAGAAATTCATATTTTTGATCTAAATTCAAGTTTATATTAAAATACACGTATCTCTGCATATACTGCCACCTACAATGAAAGGAATTATGCATTATTTTATCCATTGCTGATAGATATAGAAGATGTTGATTTTTAAAATAAGTAATCCTATCTTAAACCAAATGAAGGATATGTCCAAGTTGTTGGCATTAATGCAGATAGTTATGGATAGCTTTTAGCCATTGGAGGCTATGATGGTTTTAAGAGCTACAAAAAAGTGTACTATTAGCTAAGCTATCTTATTGTGTGGGACTACAACTTTTTAATATTAGTATCATGGCCCCTCCCAAGTCCTATCCTCAAGAAATTCTGTTGTTCTGCAAATGTTTATGTTTATTCCTAGTATGTTTTTCTGGCCACACATCTATCGTCAGGTCACCAGGAAGTATAAATGGGAATTCAGTCCCTATCTGGCATTAGTTGGCTCAGTTTCCTCACATTTATATAGAAAACTACAAGGTTGTATGGCAGATAAGTGGCATCTTTGACAGATTTAAAGACAGGCTTTATAATTTTCTTATCACTGACAAGATAATTTCTTTTAATAATCTTCAAATTAGACATGGTTTGCAATGATACATATGCATCTCTGGGAATAGGTCAGCATTGTTTCCAAGCCAAACTAAGATATGCCATATATGCAGTAGATCAAATTTTCACGTTGGCACACCATAAATTCTCATAACAAGTAGAGCTAGTAGCAGCAGATGATACATCCCTGTCACATGCGATCTCCTCAGGAAAGAATATGTTAGGCCTAACCAAAAAGTTTGAAAAGACTGAATTTCTAGGATTAAAAGAAACACACTTGCAAACTGCCAAGAATAACTGAACGAAAAATGTGAAAGTAAAGACAAGGTCTTCGGTATACATCCATGGTCTTTGACACACCTTTTGAAACCTTTAAAAACTTTAAAGCTTTAATAAAACACTTAAAATGAATAAACACAAAAACGAAAGTCTTTTTCCAAGGGTGAGCTATTGCATCCGAGGTATACTGAAGACTTTATCTTTACTTTTGAATTTTTAGGTTTAGGTAAGCTATGCATTGATGAAGAGAAACAGCTATATTCTGAGCCTTTAGCCAAATGACATCTTCAACTTTATTTAAATGTCCTTCATTCGAAGTACGTTCCAATACTGATTAACTTGGCTAAGGCATTGACTTGTAGTAAATACAGGGTGGTAGGGGTACAATAGTGCCCACTTGAGTAGCTAGGTGTATGCATTCTTTTCCTTAACTGATGACTAATAGTAATATGTATATCTTTGTCTGCGCTTAAAGAGGGAAATCTTAAGTTGATCAACAATGGTTTGCCTGTTTTCTGATTGCCTGAGTGTCATTACTAGGTATAATTTTTGTTTATATGTTGTAGTAATGTGTGCGAGTTTGAGCTGTATTTGCTCCTATGGCTTCCAAGGCAGAGCAAGACAGTTTGTTTTCACATAATGATCTGTTTTTCCAAGGAAGACTTTCTTCAGTTTGAGAATATTAAAGTAAGAATTTTATGGGTGGCAAAGTTCCCCACATGGGGTAGAAAGTCAGCATATTTTATATCTTTGCCTTTGCCATTAGGTTAGGGTATTTGCATGAAACAACCTGCATTTACAGGAACTTGTGTTTAGGTGGTTTGTAAATTCCAGTTTGTAGTTTCAGGCAATCATAGCTGGGCAACTGTATTTGTTAGACTTACATTTTGATCAGACACAGTGAACCCACATTTATCTGCTACCCTATTCTCGTTGAGTCTCAAGCTTGTGAGATTTAAACTCATCAGCATCAAATAGCTGACTCTGAACTTGCCAATTAATGTTTCTCACAAACATTACTCAGAGTATTTTCTATTTGTATGTCAGCTGTGATTTACTTTATGTGGGCCTTTACATTTTCCCTGTAATTGTGTGACCAAGGAGTTAGTGCAGTTAAGTAAGGAGATATAAGCAGAGAATGCTCGTTCATCATGGTGAAGTGGGAATATTCCCTTATCAAACACAGTTTCAATGGCATGAAACCTTTTTTTTTTTGAAAAACCTCTTGCTGAAGTTAGTCAATATTTAACATAGTTACAATATTTAAACAAGATACTCTTGTTCTGCCTGCTTCTGGGTTATTGATACATAAAACTTAAGAGCGAAAAACTCTTCCTGGAATGTAAGGCTAGGCTTCTTAAGGTCCTCACAGAACAGTAGCATAGCAGAAACCTATGAACCTTTGAACCTTATTGCCAATATATATTATCTCCTTAAATTTACACGAATATTACATAAAAAAAATTGCATTCTAACAATTTTCATTTTAATTCAGTGCTGTTGCTCCTCTATCATCTTTACTTATGTGATCTCACAATCCCCAAGCAGCCTTGAAAACTTCTTTCAGTATTTTAGAGAATATATTATTAAACCATCATATACTTTCCTATAATTTAACATGCACATTGTCTAGTATGAAAGCTGGCTACATCACTTTCTTACTTAAACCCCATTTCTCAAGAATTTCTTTTTATCATGATACATCAAAATCTATAACCATCTCCTTTTAGACATGAATGAGGTATTTCCTAACACCTTGTCACAAAATCTCCATTAGCAAACAGGCCATCATGCCAGTTAAATTACCTTATGACAGCTTAGTGGTGAAAACTACACCTAATCTCTTCAGGTCTTTCTTCTTTTATATTCACTTTCTACCATTCCCTTAGTCCCACTCGTACCTCATTAGTTAACCTGCATTTTCCAATATTCAGTTATCTAATGTCACCCAAAACATCATCTTCTTCAACAGTCAATTTAACTAACAGGACACAACACAGCTTGTTTTCATTTTTATTATTCCAGATGTTCTAGACATCCAACATAGCCTCCTTTCTACTCAACTGTCCATTATCAGTCTTTCACATTCTTACAATCAGCGATTATATACCTAATATGGTCTACAAGACTACAATAACTCTGCAAATAAGGGCAAATAATAATAACATAAAAGTTTTGGTAATTATTTATTTTTATTGAGCTGAAACAACTGAATCATACGTATAAACACATTTATATAAATATGTCATGCATATAACTTTCTGTTAATCTAGCACACATTGTCTGTACTGAAAACTGGATTTAGCAAGTTTTCATGTAAACTCAAGTTATTAAGATTTCTATATTGTTCCCTTGGACAACCATCTTTCTTTTTTTCATGATACATTATCATCTAAGAGCAAAGAGGGATAGAGAAATGAAGGGAAACAATATAGGTAGCTTGCTCTTTTTTCATGAAGTGATAAAGATGGGCACAGCACTATTAATATGACATCTAAATGAAAACAGTGGAACTTACTAGTGAAGCATTGCAGTAACAGTGGGCAACTTGGCAAGAACAACCACATTGCATATAAACATGTCTGAACAAGCCACATAGATTCCTTCAAGACTAACCTTGACAAATGGATGGATGCCCATAGGCTCATAAAGTTTATAAGTATGATTACATCTCAAACAACCCTACAAACTATGTCAGCCATAAAAAGTGCTCAGATGGGAACTGAAATATGGGAAGTTTAGGGTGGCATTCCCAGAGGGAGATAAAAATGCTACTAATGAATATTTTTTTTTTATTTTTAAAACACTCCAAACAAAACAATGGAATAACCTGGGGGAATAAATATACAGGTACTATATTAAGTTAATTCTTAGGAGAAAACTTTAGATAGCACGGCACTGCAGAATATGGGGACCATACAGACAAAAGAGTAGGTGTGTGTGTGTGTGTGTGTGTGTGTGTGTGTGTGTGTGTGTGTGTGTGTGTGTGTGTGTGTGTGTGTGTGCGTGAGTGTATGTGAATGCTCATGTTTGTGTCGGTCTGTCTGACCATATGTCTGTGTGCTAGACAAATGTTAACAAGAATCTGGTCACTCTGCATAGCTTTCTTCATGGAAAAGGATTTGAACCTAAGGTCCAGCATGATAGGTTACTTGTCAGACTGCTGTTGCACTCGTCCAGTAGTACTGACATTTTGAGGTTTATTCGAAATACAGCATACTGCCATGTTAAGGATGAGTTACAATCTTGGGTACAGCAATCTATATCAGTGCCCACTGTGCGTGTGCTGAGACACACCTCTTGTTTAGCATGTAAAATTCCATTACTGCCTGTCTCCTACATCTAGGGTTTGTATAAGGACCATACTAAGTAATATGTGGCACACACTTTTGTAACCCTTTCTTCCAGCAAAGTCAAATGCTTACATGTGTCACAGTAAAGGAACAAGCATTATCACAGTTTTCTGCTTATCAGATAGACATGCAGGCAAAGCAGAACTCTGGTCCTTAAAATAAGCCTTGAAGAACTGCATTATTAAAAGCCAGATCATATTATATGAATGAATAGCTAAGGCTTTGTCTTCAAAACAGGCAAGGCCTGAAGGAAACAAATTAAGGCATGACAAGAAGATTGTGTAAATGAAAAAATAATGCTAATTACTTAGGGGTACTAATCTGCAGTACATTATCGTGAACAATTATGTTAACTTTATCAATGAATGCTGAAAGGTTAATTGCATACTAGGTGTTATTGTATGTTTCAGATTTTAATTCTCTTTAGTAATAAATCCACCTGGCTTATTGCGGAGCATAAGTTTCATATTAAACTTCCTTTGACTGCAAATCAAAAGCACAGATATATAACTGTAAATTAGGTTCAGATTTCTGAATTATGTTACAGTCGAAGAATTCTGGATGCATAACTTATGCTAAACATAAAATGCAAATGTAATATGGAATATATTTGCTTTCGATATTTGTAATAAGCAGTGGATCTTGCTTTAAGCAACAGCAGAAACAATAAGATAAAGAGAAAAAAAATATGAAAATGACAGTTTATTGTAAAACTACATGCCTGGTTCTTGAAAAGTTTACTTGACTTAAAAATGACCGTTTAAATAAATTACTTGATAACACTATACAAATGCAATGTTTTGTAATTTTTTTTATAGCCTGTAGCACATCTGCCTTCAATTATACATCAAAGTCAAGTCTCGCATATAGTGCAAAGACCTTTGCTTCAAACTTGTTAATTTTTATTATGCCTTACCTCTAACAATAAACTAATCCAAAATCAATTCACAAATTTAGAACTTGCCTAAACAAATTTATTCACTATACTAGTGCAACTCTTTATTCTAGACTACTGTTTCATTTCTCTGTCAACAGGCAGTATTTTATCAAATGAACTCCATGGGCAAAATGCACTAACCCTTGTATACTAGTATATACTCTACAGAGTCCTTCCCACCAAACTCTGGAAACCTTTCAGATTAAAACTAAAAAGAAAGCTGCATGACCACTTCAAACATCTCCACTGTTATCATCATGCATATGTGTCCCCGCTCACCATCTATGTCGCTAACTTATACATTCTTAATCAGATGAACAAATCTTTCAAAGCCTCTTCCACAATACCTTAAAGTAACTAAAACCATATCTCATTATGTAACCATTTGTCCCAAACTACCCTAAGTATCCCTAAATTAGGCATTTATTAAATCAGTAGATTCATTTAAAGGCCTGGGTGTATAGGTAGACCCAGCTTTGAGGTTTTTATAACCATATCAACCAATTGGTTAATGATAACTATAAAACAATACACTTTATAAAGATTTATAAAGTCTAGGAAATCAGAAATAATGAATGTTTTAAGTTATATTAGATCCAGACTAGAGTGTAGAATAACAATATGGAAACCTAATAGAGTAGAGCAGAAACATACCCATGGCATCCTTGGTTGTGAAAATGTAACTTATTACAAAGGCTAAAATACCTTAAGGTGTACAGTGTCTCATATAGATATTTAAGAGCAGACCTAGTCCAGGTATATAGGTAATTTAAAGAAAGATACCTCTGGGAATGTTTGGGGTTGTCAAAAAGTAGAAGAAAATCATCAGACAACCTATGTAGATTATATAGGAATGAGAGATGTGCTACTTGGTTTTCTGAGAGAGTACAGCACATATGAAATAAGTTACCAAATTATATTAAAGTGAGCACTAGTTAAGATATGTTTTAAGAATAGCTTGAATATGTGCTCTTACGCTTACTGTTTTGGTAAATTGGCAGGTTAGAAGGGGGAATTATTGCCCATGCCTGAAAAAATTGTGTGTATGTATGTAATCATACCAACCCACTCTTTACTGCTCACACATCATGTCACAGTATTTCTTTTCCTGTCAGCCTTATGGTCCTCTCACTCATAGTTTTATACCTACATAACTACATAATCGATAACCCCCTTGTCCATGCACACCCTTCCAACTTTAGACTTCTTTCCATCTTGGAGTACAGATGTTTAATAGCACCTCTTAAATACTGGTATGCACAATGAATATAAAAAGCAGGTGCAGTTTTCCAAAAGTGTCAAAGTGCAATGTTACATTTATCACTTTACTGCATTCTTTTTCCATATGTATTGTACTTGTTAATTGACTGCAATTTCAGGTTATTATGACTTAAAGTACACCTGACTGGCCCATTCCACCTACCTAAACAACACAATTAATATACACAAAATAAAACTTCCAACTCTATATGTTTACTGTATTTTGTGTTGTAGCTATATGATATATTTATTTCTTCAGCACTTCTACCACGATAATTACTGCCTCATTTTAAAAGAGTTATTTTTTGCTGGAATACAAACAATCTAACAGAAGTACAGCACAGAACATGGTAATGCAGCAGGAACCTAAACTAGAGGAAGTGGATAAGATAAGTCAGAGCTACTCTTGTAAAGTCAGCGGTACCAACCAGCACAGATCCAGTAGATGTGCACCACACACTAACTACAGCACATCTAACCATGATGAATACTGCAATGAAATGCGAAACCAGGAATAGCCCAATATTGTTGTAAGTGTAAGAGCTAGCTGCAAAAGGTGGTTTCATGCTACACCCCTGATTTTCCTTATAGACAAGAATGCCTATATGGGAAGGAATTTTATTCTGTGACTTCAGAATAGTAACACTGGAAACTCATGTTTCAGGCTGCCTTTATACATGATGGGCTCACAGAGGTGTCAGAAATGATTTTCTGTCACCAGAGCTTCATATGACAGTATTAAACAAATAAAAGATATTGAAGACATAGCCAGAAGAAGAAGCAAAAATCAAGTGGTCCAAAGTGCTCTAATGTCACCAAAGCCATCAAAGCCACCAATGCCAGCAGTAGCCACTTATATTCTAGCAATCATTTGCATTCACTCTTAGAGTTATTTCACGTGTTTGTCTTTGCTGCAATGCTTGAGCAGTAATTGTCACTGAGTCAATGCAAAGAATAATAAAGGAAATTCATAAATGTTGTATTTGTTTATTGGGTACTACATGATTGAAAAAGCAGAGTCCACCAAGACTACGGTTGACTTATGATAGAGTAGACAGGGTCTGGCTATTGTATGCAAAAGTTCTGCAGATGTGTAAATATCCTTGCTATTACAAATCACAGACACAGGTCTAGATAATATCTGCCTCACAACTTAATACAGCAATGCAAAGCAGTTCTGTTATGTACCAACAGATATTATGTCTCCCAGGACATAGGAAAGTACCCAAAGTTCTTCAGAATTAGCAATGAGTTATCCAAACTGCAAGGCAATCCTGTAATGCATGCAATTCCAAAGGGATATGGTCAAAGAGCCATGTATGTATAGCTCTATACACTGGCCAGACATATTTATACATAGCTGTACACATATTATGCATCTACCTGGTGACAGAGAAAGTTGTTCAGAATTATAAGATGCCATCATGACAAAGCCACACCAGCCATGGGCAAATCCTGCATTAATCACACTCAGGTATGATAATAATAATAATAATGATACTATTAATAATTAAAACAGAAGTAAATCTTGTTGTCTGCTATTATCTGCTGGTTTTAAACATGCAACATGCACATTTTAAAAACTTAAAATCCTGACATAAAATGTGCCAGGATTTAAGAACTGTGTCTAAACAAATGCTACCTATAACTAAGCTCTATTACAACAGTGCAGTAAAATAACATTTCTGATACTGTTCAGTTGTAGAACTTCATGGATATTGGACAGGAGTTACATGAGTGTCATACACCAACACATTCTGAATTTATATTACCTCATTATCATAGTTCCTCTTAAGCACAATTAAAATGGAATGCTACGACATTTCTTTCCTGTAAACCATGTATTTGGTCTTCAATGCACTGATTGGCTGAAAGGAGCATTCCCCTATTTCCCTATAAATATCATAAATGGAAGATTTTCTTTACACATGCAAAATTAACAGCAACACACAGGGAACCATTATTCATGTTGCACTTTCATTCTTTCCTATAATTTCCCCTCCTGCAATATAATACAAACTGATACATTTCTTTCCTGTAAACCATGTATTTGGTCTTCAATGCACTGATTGGCTGAAAGGAGCATTCCCCTATTTCCCTATAAATATCATAAATGGAAGATTTTCTTTACACATGCAAAATTAACAGCAACACACAGGGAACCATTATTCATGTTGCACTTTCATTCTTTCCTATAATTTCCCCTCCTGCAATATAATACAAACTGACTGCTCAGTAGTTCATATGCTCATCTTTAATACCAAAATTATCACAAGGCTCTTAGCTCTGTTACCATATCCCACACTTGGATTCATGTACTAATACTGACTCAATAGTGCAAGATAAGAAGTTATCTATCCCTGAAATGCTGTTCTCTGGATGAGACATTAAACTAAGGTCACAACTTCCTGAATTTATGGCATTTAATGATCCTGTGGCACTTAACACAAGATTAGTGGAATTTTCTGTTCATTGTAGATGCAGAATTGCAGGTCAAAAATCAGCAAATGTTAAGAATAAACCACGTCTTTTCAAATTGCTTTTAACATCAGATAGAATGTGTTGAAGTGATCAACTATGTTATATAAAAGTATATAATAACACTTCTGACATCCATACCACAGCATACAAACAATAAACCAATCTGCCTCAAGGTATAAACATGTACTAGAAATGCAACATCCAGATAGTAAAATCTTACTGCTGTCTTCATGTAAATGATGCAATACAGAGTAATGTTCTAGAAGATGTCTGAGGGCATTCTAAAAAAATTCAGCCATGTTTCTTCTAAGATGCATGAGTAATCAGAAGAATCATTCAGAATGTTGCTTATACTTCATCATTTGCTTTACATGGAGGTGCTTATCATCCACCAATTAAAATCCCACAGTTTAGACCACCTGTTTAGTAACATTCAACATTTCAAAATGGCATTATAATCAGTAGCCTGCAACTATTGGCACAATGGCAAAAAGCGGAATTAACACCAAGGAAATAGACTTTTTTTCTTTTTGTAAATCACAATACTATTAAATCAAGTGCTGATTTCAGAACTTTTGTATACAACGCCAAAAAAATCCTCATCATACGAAGACTTCCTTCATTTAGGATTATGACATTCATCTAAGCAATTACACTATCTTATATTTATCAAAAAAGTAAAAACATGGTCAAATGTATTTGAAATAATTCTTAGAAAAGAAAGCCATAATGAAGACAAAAATATGACAGGTTGTTTTAACAGATGCCCCCCATATTTGCTGTCTTGATACAAAACAACTTTTTACATAGGGGTTAGCCTCAAATCTCACAAACCCCTAAAATTAAGTTCTAATGATTTATTTATTTATTTATTTATTTCCAGTTTGATAACCTGGGAAGTCCACTGGGCTCGAAAGCCCGTTTTCAGTGGAGGCCCGGGGAGAAAAGCTCCATATTAATAATACATTGCACACTTAACACCTTTAACATAACACATAACACATTTAACAATTTCTAAAAACATAGTACTTATGGCAGTATACTGTATTGTTAGCATAGAAGAGAGACATAAGAATAGATTTTACATAGATCTGGAGTGCAAGAGAAATAAATCAGGGGGGAAGAGAAGGAGAAGCAAGGAAATTAAGTAGAAGAAAATAGGTTTGAGTTTAAAAGCACATCTTATGAAAGAGGCAAAAGATACAATGGTAGGTCTAGACATGTATGTAGGCAGGGGGAGGAGAAGATATAAAAGGAAGAAATGAGAGATTAAGCAGGGGAGAGAGAGGAGATGAAGTAGAGTGAGGGGAGCTGAGGGGAGAGTTTGAAGAAGAAGGGTCAGAGGGGGGAAAATGAAGCAGAGATCTAATAAGATCTAGGTATGAAGTATACAATTGCATTTCCAGTTTTGGGAGAGGTGAGAATGGAGAAGAGATTTGAATTGTTCATAGCTTGTAGTGAGTCTTAGTAGGGAAGGAAGTAAGTTCCATTTCTTTGCTATAGTATAAGAAAGAAGGAGGTGGCCAGGAGGTCATTTGGGTTTGTATACAGAAATAAGGTCTTGGTGACTAGATCTTAGGGGCCTGAGAGGAGTGTAGAAGGGCAAGATGTTTGATAATGCAGGACAAGCAGTAGGTTTGAAAATAAGTTTGTGTGCAGTAGTAAGTTGGAGGTAATCCAGGTGATTAGGGAGTTCTAGCCATTGGAGACTACGGAGGCAGATGCAATGGTGTGTAGAATGGTGGGAGTTAGTAGCGAATTTGGTGATTTTGTAGTAGCAACTTTCAAGTTTTGAGGAGATAAAAGCGGTGAGGTTGGTTAGAAGAGGAGCACCATACAATAGTGAGGGGAGAAGGTAGGTAGTGGTGAGTGTTTGTCTTGTAGTTAAGGAAAGAAAGTTAGCATTTCTGTAAAGCATACCTAGCTTCTGATGGTTTTTTTTTATGTTTAGTTGAATGTGAGTATTAAATGTCAGTTGTTCATCAATGGTAACTCCGAGTAATTTTGCATTGTTAACAACGTCTATTTGGGACTGGGAGAGGCTGGAGATTTTGAAAGATGGCTTATCAAGAGGCAGAGTTTTAAAGGGGAGAAGAGAATGATATGGGATTTATTGGCATTAAGGGAAAGATGGTTTTGAAGCATCCAATTTTCTACGGTTGTGAAGGCCAATTGGGTTTTGGCTTGGAGCTCGGGAAGGCTAGGGGCTGAGCAGATAACAGTGAAATCGTCTGCATATTGCACAATTTGAGAATGAGGAATTGCAAAGTGGAGGTCGTTGATAAAGACATTAAGAGCAGGGGTCCGAGAATAGAACCCTGAGGGACTCCAGTAGGGGTAGGTAAGAAGTTCGAGGTACCTGTATTCCATTTCACCGCTTGGGATCTATCTGAGAGATAGCTTTTGAACCAAGAAAGGGAATTGTGGGAGAGATTGAGGTTAGAAAGGTGGTTGAGAAGGAGTGTGTGGGATATTGTGTCGAATGCCTTGGAAAGGTCAAGAAGGACAGTGGAGACAATTTCTCCAGAGTCACGTGCATGGTTGACAATGTCTAGGAAAGAAAGGAGAGCAGTTATGGTACTGTGGCCAGGGTGAAACCCATGTTGCGTAGGAGTGAGAAGTTGGTTAGAGAGGAGGTGGGGCATGAGTTGCCGGTGGATACATTTTTCAAGGATTTTCGAAATTGGGGAGAGAATGGCTATTGGGCGGAAGTTGGAAATGCTATTATTTTTGCCTCCTTTATGAAGGGGCAGAATGTGGGCAGCTCGCCAAAGTTTGGGAACATAAGATTCGTGGATGGATCTATTGATGAGTATGCTGATAGGTAGGACTATGCCATCGGCTGCGAGCTTGAGAAAAAGTGATGGGATATTGTCGGGGGCATTGGAGCATGGTTTGAGTTTGGAGAAGCTTTTGATACTGGTGGTAGACACGGGTTGTAGAATGAAAGTGGGAGGGGAATTATGGGAGCAGGATTGAGGTGAGGATGGTGAAGAAGGTTTTGAGTTTTGGATGTGTGTGGAAGAGGAGAAGGATTTAGTCAGATCAGCTATAGAGCTGGTAAAAAAGGAGTTGAAGAGAGTTGCAATTTCTGTGTCAGTCTTGTTGTCATCTGGACAGGGATTGGATTTAGTACCTGGGTGTAGGAGGGAATTGATGGAATTCCAGAATTTTTTGGGATTGTTAGTGAGGGTAGACTGTAGTTTGGTGTAGTATGATTTTTTATCAGATATGATACGTTTTTTAGTAAGATTGCGTAGTTGCTTAAATTGAAGGAAGGAAGCTGGGTTTTTATTTTTATTGTATAGTTTCCAAGTTTTGTCTCTTTGTAGCATTAGAGTTTTAGTGTCCTTTGTTAGCCAAGGTGCAGAGTTGTGTTTTATTTGTTTTGTTCAAGGGGGGCTTGGGAGTTTAGGATTTTAAGGAAGGTAGAATTGAAGACTTCTAGGGCTTCATCTAGGGGAAGAGTTTTTAGTGAATCCCAGTTTGTAAGTGTAAGGGTTTCAGAAAATACAGAGGGGTTAAAGTTAGTTAGGTTACGCGAGTGGGCATATTGATGTTGGTGTGGGAGCTGTTGGGTAGTTCGGTTAATAAAGGCTGGGAGATGATCACTTATTGAGTCTGGTAATATACCAGAGTCAGATATATTGTTCGGGTGGCTGACTAGAATCCAGTCCAGGATGGAGCCTGGAGGGTTATTTTTGTTCAGTCTGGTAATGTTGTTTATTAGTTGAGTAAAGTTATAAAGATTGATAGACAGAGAGGAAGTTTTATTATTAATTGCATTCCAATCAATATTGACATCACCTAGAATGTAAGTCTCATGCTTAATATTGTTTGTGGCCCAACAGAGAATATCTTCAAGGGTGGAGGAGTTGTCCCCAGGGGGTATGTAGATAGTTATGATACAGATACTTTTGAAGTTGTTTATTTTGCGGATTCCTATGACTAGTTCTGCATTATTAAAGTTAGGAATGGGATTTTGGTATGGGCTGAGATTTAGCAGGCAGTTGTAGACTAAGGCTACACCACCTCCTTTTTTGTTATTGTGATCAGACCTAAGAGCTTGGAAGCCAGGAGGTAAAATCTCAGAGTTAGTAGTTTGTGGTTTTAGCCAGGTTTCGGTTACTGCTATTATGTCAGGTGTAGTGACATTTAGCCAAGCATGGAATAGAGTTATTTTGTTTTTAATACTCTGGGTATTAATGGTAATGAATTTAAGGTATTTATGGCTGTGTCTATTAGAGGAGGTGGTGGGAGGGAGATTGTTAGTAGATGTAGGCCCAGGGTTGGGGTGGATATCTCCTGCAAGAGTTAGCCAGGAGAAGGGAGAGAGGAGGTGAAACTTTGAATTGAGGCACAATGGAAGAGGACGATGCAGTTTAATTTTGATAGAGGGAGATTTTAGAAGAACTGTAAGTAGTTTTATTTTGAAATAATGAATTGGATATGGTTGAAATAGGGAGGGGGATATTAAAAAAAAGTGGGGTGTTGAAGGGTGGGGAAGGGAGGTAGTGGAGGGTGATGTGAATGGGAAAGAGGAGGGTAGTGTGGTAGAGGAATAGGAAGTTGCATTGTAGAGAGAAGTTGGAATGAAAAGATAAGTAAATGAGGTGAGATAGTGATGAGACATGGTTGAGTAGGGTAGGATAGATATTAAAGTTGGTGTGGAGACTCTGTGGAGAGTTTGTAGGTATAAGGAGGGGAAATATGTGAGAGAGCAGTAAGGAGAGGGAGTGGAGAGGGGAGGCGTGGTTTAAAGAGATGTATCAAGGAGGGGGAGGAGTAAAGAGAGGGAGTGGAGAGGAAAGGGGTGGTTTTAAGAGGTGTATCAAGAAGGGGGTGGAGTAAAGAGGGAGTGGAGAGGGGAGGTGTGGTTTTGAGAGATGTATCAGGGAGGGGGAGGAGTAAAGAGAAGAGATAGGTCGAGGGCAATAGGGGAGGAGACTGAATGTGACTATAAATGTAGATGCACTGGGGGTGGGTGGGATTTGGGGTTAGGGGAGTGGAGTGAGCCCGCAGGGCGAACGGAGCGGGTAGAGCCACTGAAGGAGAGAGGCCAGGGGAAAAACTATCAGTGGAGAGCTGAAATGTTAGGGCAAGTGTGGGGATGGGTAGAAGGTAAGGGCCTAAACAATAGTGTTAGAGGACAGAGAAACCTATGATATATGTATCTTCAGGGGGGACTGTTGCACTGGGAGGTGGAGATAGAGAGTGAAGTGTAGGTGAGAAGGAGTACAGTAGGAAGGGGAGAAAAATGTCTGGAGGCAGTAGTGTATTACAAATAGTTAAGACCTGTGAGTCTAAGGGAAGAGGCTTTACTCAGAGGGGGGAGACCAGGGGAAGGGTGCCCCCTAGAGGGCAAAAGATGTATGGCAAGTAGTAGCTTAAGTAGAGGGAGGAAGGAGGTATGTTAAAGTGGACACAACAGAAGAGGGCAAGCAAGAAGTACTTGAAGGGCTTTGGCTGCTGAGCGACCTTGCTAGGGAGTATATACTAGCAAACCCTGATGCTAATAAATGGGTTTCTAATGACTCCAAGACTAAATAAACACTTTACTTAGCACAAGAGGCTGAAGTAAATAATTATCTTTTAGAATAAAAGACAGTTGAAAGTATGGTCACTTTCCTATACTAGATTTATTTTTTTCCTATAAACACAATCTGTGCAAGATTAGTCTGCAGTCACTAAACACAATACTTAAAACAGTAATATGCAGAGATATAACAAAGTCATCTGACACCCTTGGTATTTCCTCAAACTACCACCTCATCAAGCCAAATAATCAGTGCAATATATAAAGATAGAGCAATAGAAAATACCAGAAGGTAAGTGGGCAAGGAATGCAGGGAAAATTATCACATAACACTGCATACTTAGAAATATTAAATAAACAAGAACTGAGGGGACAACATTGCATTGTTTTCTGACCCTGGAAATTAATCACTCTTTACTCAAATAAACATTTGAATTTGTATATACTTCAGATCACTAGAAAGTCAAATAACTCATCGGTTTCAAATCATAGGATTCCACATACACTGCTTTATGGAAGACTGAATCACAGGCCTCATTCACATCTACACTTAAGATCTACATTTCTATAATCTGTTTCTGCAATATATTCTAGCAGCTACAAGAGAATATCATAAATAGCCAAATTGGAAACCAAATATAAATGTTAGTGGAATGAGACAATCATCAAAGCACAATAGAATCAAATAGCTTGGAATCAGTATTCATTATCATTATATTGATTTTACAAACCAGATGTATTACTCTACTTTATAATAAATGTAATGATACCTGCATATTTTTGCAGAATAACAATGGAATCAAATACCTATTCAATAAATACTTTACTAATAACCTAAGGTTCTGCATGAGATAATTCAACATAGAAAGAATAATCAATACTATTTGGACCTGCATAAACAACTTACACTCTACAACTGTCACAACAAGTGAGATAAAGTATCCACAAAGTGAACATTAAGCATGTTGGAATCTTGAAATTTAGTCTAAAAAAATATTTTGTTCAAATCAAATATCTCCAAAACATTCTTCCTCTCAGCATCTGGCAAAGCAGAAATATGTTGATCAAAATGCTTATTCAAATTCAAGGGAAATGGAAAAAATATTTGTTGCCTAAAGTTAATACGCATGCATTTGCCACATTCTTTTCTTTCCTTATGGAGAAGAAATAAATCATATTTCCTGTATTTTTCTGAACATTGAAAAAATCCCCAGTTTACAAAGCATCACTTAGAGGTGAAATAAAAGTGTCCTTTAGAATGGGCAAGAAAGTTATAGAAAAGGGTGAAAGGTAGAAAAGCAAAATCAGTTTCAGTTTAAAGGGTACCTTGATAAACATAGAAACTATTGGGGTAATGAATTATGAATTGTGATTAATGTTTTTCTGGTGAACCCTAATCTTTGGTCAAAATCAGCAAACTTCTTTACCCACCAAAGAACAGTGACAAGTAACTCCCAAAATGCATCTTTCTAAAATATTTTACCATTGACAGAACCCGTTGTTTGCAAAGTTGCATGGCACTTTGATCACCTTTTACATTGAACAGCTTTTCCATAACTAACACACAATCATGAGGTTATCAATTTACTCTTTATGTCAACTGTCATTTACAGAGACCAGTTTATATTTCCTTCTCACTGATGCTTCTGATCAGGGTACAATAAAAAGATCATATTTGTTAAATTGTGAACTTATTTTGACTTGCACATATATGGTGACAATGCACTTTAACAAGCTGATACTGTTTTTTTAAATGAAGTTAATATGCAACATTACTAGAAATTCATTTATCACCTTTGCAATTTGCTTGTGTTGGTATTGCTAATGAAAGCTTCCCATCTTCCCAAGGAATGTCATGCTTTACAAAGATTGCTCGGTTGTTCCTGTATTTTCACCAGCAACACTTGTATTATCCATAGATTCCAATGTAATCCAATCGGATTCGCTGCTTTAGCTAAAAATTCTTCCAATGGCTCATCATCTTTAAAAATTTAATTAAATGTTAATTATTTATCGTGATTAACATCCTGTGTGGCATGCACTCAGAAGTGTGGTTTTGTTGTTCTGAATTCATTTAGGACCTCTGCCATTCAAATACAGTGCTTTCATATGCCTTCCATAATTTTACTACTTGAGATCTTCAGATCCTAAATGATTTTACATTTGCCTGATATACTCTCATAGAGTGCCTGAAGTCAAATCTAGTTCCAGCAGCCAACAGTGACATTTCTAATGTTTCTGTGGTAGCTACAGGTTCTAACATCACACCTTCCAACACCAGGGGAATATTACTCATTTTACTTCTCATTATTTTGATTTAAGGTTTGATTCCCCCCATTTCCTCTACCATGTATCTTTTCATTTTCCCTTAATTTTTGTTTTCTTCTACTACCTTCCCAGTCTTCACAGCTTTTCTTCTCATACTTACTGAATGTAGGCTTTGTAATTCTTCCATCTTTAATTTCTGTCTGCAGTGTCATTTGCAAGATTTCACTATGGTGTTTAAATGTAACAACATATGCAGACACGAGAAATTATATCTCAAGTTTAAAATCAAAAACTGTGAAATAATGTACTGTACTATGATGGGAAAAGACAGTTAGCATTAACAATCTAAAAGGCATAGTTTCCTACAATGTAGAGTTAGCTGTTATATTTTTCAATACAAACAGGAAAACTAGCTGCTAAACTGTATGTTAAGCCTTGATCTTTTGTGGAAGTAGGGAGTCAATTAGACCATTCTACGTGAAATTATATGGCCACCCCTATAGTAGTGTATGATGTTGGGGTGACTATAACCCTATAAACGTGTGACTGTTAGAAGGCTACAACACTGGGAGTGAAAAATAAAATGAGGATTTGAAAGTAGATTATATGAGGTTAAGGTAAATGACATTAAGGGACAAAAAAAGTGAAATACAGCCAATCAAATAAAGGTGATTAAACTAAAAGAGTTGAAGTATTATGGATTAACTGTAAAACTGAGAATAACAAAGTGTACCCTTATTCTATATCTATAAAAAAAAGTTATTCCACATTGTGCTAGCAAAATAAAATGCCCCATATTACAAAATAATAATAAAAAGTGATTATCCCATATTACAAAATAATAATAAAAAGTGCTTATATGGAAGTAATGGAAGTGATTTACTACAACACTCTTTTGTACTAACACGATACAACTACTTTTAAACTACAAAATATGCTATAGCATATAAGAATAAGTAACACTCAATTAGTACGAAATGTAGGGCAAATGGAAGATATGTTTTTTGTTTCAACATTTAATGTATTTTCAGGGATTTTGCAAAGAATATTAAAACAATATTGAAATATTCTTAGTAGAGAAACACCATTTTTACAAAATGTTATATTGGGCTTTTCCTACCGACGTGGACGTAATTTAAAAGATTTTTTTAGTGAGAAATATCTATAGAAAACCTAAAAATAATTTACTAACTACCCTGGAAGTACCAGGAACTAAAAGATGTGGCAGATGTTCAATCTGCCAATATGTAATGGACTCTTTTCATGATATAAATGGCAAGAGATTTCAAACACAGGGAGTATATACCTGCATGAGTACAGGTATCATATATGCATTGAGGTGTCCCTGCAATAAATATTATATTGGGGAAAGTAAAAGAAGTGTAAGTATGAGGGTTAAAGAACATGTAAGAGATGTCAGTAATAATAAAGCTTTAAGTCCAGTGGCATGCCATTTTAATGAAATACATCAAGGGGATTGTGGAGGCTTACAAGCCACGGTTCTTGAACAAGTTAGAATGAATTTTATGAATGAAGATAATATTAAAATGTGTCTGCGTAGAAAGGAAGCAATGTTGATTTTAAAATTTAATACATTGTACCCTATGGGGATGAACAAAGAATGTAACTGGAGATGTTTTATTTAATATGTAATTTAATGGATTGTATTTGTTTAAATTGTTAATTGAATAATTGGTTGTGTATTAGATACTTTTATGTATATAAGGGAAGCAACATGATAACAAAATGTTACTGTTTAAAGGCTGTTAGCCGAGGCGCTAGAGACATGGTACTTTTGTTCGTTTTATCATGATTGTGTCAATAAATGCTCTGAACATTTTCAGCTTGGTGATATTTTTCTTCAGCAAAGTTGAAATACAGGTGCTTACATCTCTGGAGTGAGTTGTTGGTTATATCTTTCTGTGCTTTGAGTGTTTTTTTTTTTTGAGTTATAAAGACCTTACCTCATCTTTCACTTTTTCCAGAAAGAATGCATTAGCCTATATGACAAAGGTTGGGCATCGAATTTCACTGTTAGATTTAACATATATCTCAAGAATATGTCTTTCTAAAGGGCCAATAAGCATCAATAATGCACACATCACAGCTAAAGTGCAGCTCTTGTCCTAAAGCTTCATAGTTTGTTACTAGCATGCAAACTGGGTTACTATTGAGGAGCTTAGCCTTAATTCCCTGTTGTCCCTCAAAGTACTGTCTGGTCAAATGACTTGCTCAGGGTCACAAGTTAGGCAAATAATGGCTGAGGGAATCAAACTCTGCACCACTGAACAGCTTTAACTTTTTGTAGAAGTCTTACTAAGAAGACCAGCAATAAGTAATGTTGTAATTTTACATAAAAACAACTGACAATTGTCTACTTTCTGGACAGTAAAATGTTTTTATCCAGCAAACGTCAGAAAAATAAGGACACTGAAATAATTAAAGTAGTTATCATCTGTGTTACTAGCTCTTTGAACACACAGCTGACAATCAAAATTAAATAAGCAGAGGCAAAGTTCACACCCAAGCAAGAGTATGGGGGTATCTGAATACTGTATAAAGACTAGAAAACTGACTACTTAATCATCTTATTTGCCTACTTTGAGTGAAGGAATTCTTAAATGGATCACAGGAGGCATTTTAGCAGCTTATGGTTAGTAAGCATTGGGGTAATTCATAACAAATGAAACACTGCCACTGCTTCAAGAGACAGTATAAGAACTGAATTGCAACACTGTAATTACAAATAAATGCAGAATAAACTGTGCCTCATTTATTATGCCCAAGTTGCATCATCATACATGGAAACAAACTGCATTATAGAAAAAAATGAAGAGATTAGGAAACAAGTTCATCAATATGGCAGCCTACATGACGGCCATTTTAGAGTACAAATACAATAAGAAGCATTTAGAATGACTGTGATGCAGTGATATAGCACAGCATTCCAAGTTATTCACATGTGAAATAAAGTGACCTGATTTAACAAACTTAAAATATAATGAACCAAAAGGAGTGGAATGTTAAATGTATAAAAGGGAAACAGTAGACTCCTATCCACTATTAAGGGGTGAACTATGATTGACCTACAAGCCACTCACAAATCCCGCCCTGATATAGTTACTACACATCCAAAAGTCACACAGCTCAAAGGTCACCTTATCTATGGATGTGAACTTAGTCAGTGGCTCAAAAAAAACATGCTGGAGAGACAGATATGTGACTCAGTGATTGGCCCTTCTTTGGAACAGACTTCCTAGTCACATTATGGAGAGCTCATCCCAAGCCTCTTCAAACACAGTCTGGATCAGTGGATGGGGAATCACAAATTCACACCTGGGGTAGTGCCTATTTCCCTTATGGGCAATGAAAATCTGTAAGATACACAAGGCAAAGACACAAATCCAGGCCATCCCATTGCACCTAGAGGACATATATTGGGTAAAATCAGGTTATATTGGCTAGATTTGTAAGGGCTCTTAAGCCATTAGCCTAGTAATCTCCTATGAACCTATAAACCTAATACCGATTTTGTTTATAACAGAGATACATGAAAGTTAATTTTAGAGCTCAACAGAAACAAGTGCCATGCAAGGGTATTTGGCTACAAGGCCTTGCCATGCAGGGGTATTTGGCTACAAGGCCTTGCCCTCTGCAAATTTTGCATGTGTGTGTGTATGTGTGTGTGTGTGTGTGTGTGCTTTTACATGTTTCTGTTGTTTTCAACATTGGGCACTGCAGACTTAAAAGTTTGTTGTTTGACATTTCTCAGTTTGTTAATTACTATAGCTATGCATCAGATATTACATGAGATACTGTAATTTGCAATAATGGCAGTGCATATGATTACTGCATTCAGTCAAGAGTATAAGTATATAATACAATAATGTACTCAGAACTGGTTGAAAGTGTAAAATAAAAGACTAAGTGGAGATAAACTTATGCAGTATTAGGAGTGGTGGAAGCCGACATAAGGACAGGCTGGACTGTTAAGGTAATGCCTAAAATACGCAACACAAAGCAGCCTTCAGATTTGCTTATGTTTACAATATAGCAGGTAGGTCAATGTTATCTAACCTGTCTGACCTTTGTCAGCAGAACAAATTCTGACATGGAAATTTAACTAAATCACATACATATACAGACAAGGTGCCAAGCATGTTTGTGGTTCTTGTATTAGAAGAGATAATTTATATTTTCAAAGGAATTTCTTTCCCCCAGATGCAGCGAATTTGTAGGCATTATATCTATATCTATTTAAATGTATCTGTCTATATCTATGTATATCCATCTAACTATCTAAAATATATCTATATGTATATCTTTATATATATATATATATATATATATATATATATATATATATTTATATATATATATATATTTATATGGATTACAATCATTTACTGGAAGTGTACTTGGTCGAATCCACTTTGAGCAAAACCCAAAACTCAAACATTGTCAGTGTTGAATTCCAATATTGCTGAAGTACAAATCTCACCCATATCTTAAATCATGTTAACGTTTATTCCTAAGTCCAATTTGACATGTATTTCAGCAATTACCTGACTTCGGCAATGTGAGTTTTGGAGGACATGAGTCGATGATATGACCATTCAAACAAGTGTACACCAAGTAAATGATAGCAAACCTGTCTCCCTCTCTCTCTTCCTCTCTCTCTCTATATATATATATATATATATATATATATATATATAAATAAATATATATATATATATATATATATATATATATATATATAAATATATATATATATATATGGATCCCTCTCAGATTATTGAAGTTTCAAAACTTTGAAAGTCATATGGTCGAATGTTTTGAATGGATATCCTAGTACAGCACAAAAAGGAAAAATTACCTTTTCTGCAATGTAGTGTGATCTCAGAGTTGGTATATTTAATTAACAGGGGGTGTGGGGGCGCAGCCACCCATGTGGCAGGTGCAGGGGTTGCAGCCACCCATGTGGGGGGTACAGGAGTTTTAAAAATAACATTGTTTTTGTTTTTTATTTTTTTTTAATGTTCAAGGTTTTGAAACTTTGATCATATGGTCTCAGTAATCTAACATATATCCATATATATTGCTTGCACTCAGGATTAACTCTAACCTGTGGAACTTGTTTAACTTGCTTACTTATGTAATCTCTGTAAATAATCTGTTTGTAATATGTAATGCTGGTATTATGTAATGCTGTATCTGTTTACCCTTGGAGCTTTTCTCCCTGGGCCTCCGCTGAAAATGGACATGCATCCAGTCGGATTATCCCGGTCAACAAATGTAAAATAAATAAAAATAAAATTAAAAAAATATATATATATATATATATATATATATATATATATATATATATACAGAGAGAGAGAGTGAGACAATTTTAGTTTCTCATGTTGTTAAATTGTCAAAATTCTTATGAGCAGGGCCACATGACTGACAACTTAAAATATCGACAAACAACTACAGAAAAAAAAATTTTTGCAGGAAGCTACCCCCCCCCCCCCGCACCCTCAACACTCCCTGTAATGATATATATATATGAACTCTAGAATGCAACACAGTAGGGAAAAGGATTCATTCCCTGATGTGCAGTACCATGATCTCCATGCATCTCTGTTTCTTTTCCACAGCTGTTTGTTGCCATTTTAAATTGTCGATCATATGATCTCAAGCATATGAATTTCAACAATTTTTTTTTTTAGCAGGGAGAATGAAAGAAAATGCTAGGGATATATCTAGTGTCATGAATCATTTAGTGAAATTAGAGCATTGACATAGAAATATCCCTATTGTTGGTGTTTTATACCCAGGGCAACTTCTAGGCAGATAGGCAGGCTGTTAAAGGAGGCATATAACTACATTGATGGTGGTGGTGCGCATGAATTGCTTTTTGAATGTCCACTCACAAAGGATATCATTCAGCATGTAAAGGCAGAGCTACGTTTAATAGCAAAACATACTGCTAATGACAGCAAGATATAAGGGGTTTCATACCCAGATAGTCATGAGGCTTTTCTCATTGGAAAGAGAAACCATCTAATGAATGGTATATCCCAAATATGATGATACCAGAGAAAATGAAAAAGTGGAGTATTTTGGTGTCACAAGTAAGTAGCAATTGGATTAAATAAATGCATATTATAACAAAATGCAAAATGACATTCTGCTATATAGCATGTCATGCTTAGACGTGATCCATGAAAGAAAGGAGAACAGATATTGCTAGGCCATCTTCTTGATGTACAGCCCATCTTTGTGGCCTTAACCTCTGCATCTGTGACATCTGTGGTTTTCTTTGATGGTGGATAAGGATGAATAGAGGAGGGTGAACCAGATCTCAGGGCACTCAAACAGTAAGTGTCCCTACTTCCAGCTAGGCTGCAAAAAGTTAGATTGTACCATCACATATAATGCATACAAGGCCACAGTAAACATGGCTATATGCAAATCAGCTACATAATGCAGCATATTTATAAAATGAGCTAAAATGCCATGTGTGTGTGTGTGTGTGTGTGTGTGTGTGTGTGTGTGTGTGTGTGTGTGTGTGTGTGTGTGTGTGTGTGTGTGTGTGTGTGTGTGTGTGTGTGTGTGTGTGTCGGTGTGAGTGTGTGTGTGTGAGTGTGTGTGTGAGGAGCTTTGGCATTGTAGAGCAGCTTTCTCGTATTTGTGGCCAACAAATAGTGGCATTCCAATGTTGGGAAATAGTTAGGGGATTCCCTTGTACAACAGAGCATTTACATTACCATGTCAGGAGGACTATATACAGTGTCTGAATTTTAATATAATGGCACTGAATTATGTAGTCTGAGGAAAGGAGGCAGACTTGTACATTCCTGGGAGGATCTGTACTGCTTTTTCAACACTATATCACACAAGTCTCACTACGAATTCCAGTTATAAAGGCCAGCTGGAATACATAGCACTGCCAACCACTATGGCACCATAGAGAACTAAGAATGTAGTCTTTGCACAGGAAGCTGGCACTAAACAGTAAAGTCTACAGCAGATGTAAGTCATATAATATGAAACCAGGAATGTGCATCATAATAATGCAGTGCAACACTTATCACAATCACCTTCCATGCTGCAAGACAAGAAGGCTGAGAGTTCTCTTCTGACTGCAGATGATTGGTTTGCTGATATTGCAATGTCACATTGGGCTGCTGCACTCCTGAATGAGTCATCCTCCAGAAGAGATATTAATTCGAGGTCAGATCTGCTTTAGTTGGTAGAAGGTCAGCTGGATGTAAAAACCAACTTTCACAGAGTAGTATCAATACAACCTCAGGTCTCCATTGAAGATAGGCCGAATGACATAGTGGGATGAACCAAGTCAACAAAGGGTAAATAAAATGTAAATAAATAAATAAAAAGCATTCTGGTTACCTCTGTTCATAGCTGAAAGTCATTCACATTCTGCACTTAACAGATCCCCTATAATAACTGTAGTACAGTGGGGCACAGTTTACTTTTTATTCATCATGTAGGGAACCATGTCAAAGTTCAAAGTTGGTGCTTTATACCCAGGGCAACTTCTAGGCAATATAGATCATGCAGTGAAAGTTGGAAAAAGCACCATTTTCATCTGTGTCGATGCTGCATGAAGGCAACTGTGATTACAGCACCACAGCTGTGATTACCCTGCTCTGGATGGTTTAGATTAGTGGATGGGGCACTATAGACTAAATTTCCAAAAATAGTGATAAACATCCAGAAAATGACATTCTCCTCCTACCTATTAGGGAACCTTTTGAGGTGTCCGGTGCCATTTAGTATTTGAGTGAACTCTACAGCCTTCTCAGGGATGGAATTTGGGAATTTAATAAAGTCAATGAGTGATCCTGCTAAAACAGATACTCCTTTATTATAAAGCTATATACTAAAGAGGGGGTTGATGGAAAGCAATGTAGGAGACTATTACTAGATCATGGAGTGGGTATCAAACCTCCTAATGGCAAACAGTAAACTGCAAGTTATAAATTTATCTATATCTATATTTTCATAAGTATATATCTGTACATCTATATCTAAAACACACACATGCATACGGACATATGTGCACACACACACACTCACACACACACACACACACACATATATATATTTATATATTTATATATATATATATATATATATATATATATCAATGACAAGGAAGGATAGGTATGATACAAGTATCTGTAGATTCTTTTATTGTTTCTGCAGTTACCATAATAACATATCTAGAAAAAGATATGGTAGTAAACATGTAAAGCAAAATAAAACTTTAGCAGTATCTGAGTGAACTACAGACCTTTGCAAAAAGAAAAAATAATAAGAAAAATAAAAGAACCCGAATAATCTTGTCAGAGTGCCTCCTAGCTTCTCTGCTGGAGGAAAGATTTTCTATAAACTTGCTACATTATGGCCAACTTTTGTCAGCTTTCTCTCAATAAGAGAAAGATTCTGCTGGAAATGTGTAGCTCCCTCAGTTACCTATGTTATAAACTGGCAGAGAACGTGAGAGCTGGATGAATAATCTTTCCCTTTTCGTAACTCACTTTCTTGTACATTTGTTGATTCATTATACAGCTTTCCATTTCATGCAGCACTGCTTTGCCCAGATCCCTTTAAACTCAACACTGTTCCATTTCTGGCAACCTTTTATCTGTTTCTGATTGAATCCATACTCTGTTCAGTAGAGATCATCTACAATCCTTGGCTTCAGGGCTCCATGTGACTTCAGGCAATTTCTTTTCTAATTTCGCTTTACTGCTAGACTTTTTGATTGCTTTTCTGGCCCATAATTCCTTCACTGTGTTCTCATGGGACACTAAGCAAATTTACTCTCTTCAACACTGTATGTTTGAACACTTTTACCACTGGGCTACTATTCTTGTTAGAAGAACAAAACACAGTCATCAGGGTCTGGGTTCTATTCAGTTAGTGTCAGAGTTTCTGATTAAAAAGGGGCAGACAATGACTTGCAAGACTAACTGAAGAAAATAGAGTGGGCCAAACATCAATCTTCCAGTCATCTAAGTGCAAAATTTGTCTTCCACCCCTCAGCACTTCCACACAGATGAAACAGTTTATACCACCAAAACACTGAGATGAAGGCATCTTTCCAGACAGTATGCTTCTAAATTATTTCTAACAACAACATATATATTAATGAAAGCAGTAAAGGAAAGTTAAACAGTAGAACAGTCCTAAATGCCTAACAAAATGGTAACTGCTAATAGAAGCTAGTGTAAATGACCCTCTCCCTCAAACAAGAATGCATAATGCTAGATCACATCTATTACATAAATTCCTAAATGCATAAATAGATTCATAAAGTCTACATCCATAGTGAGAAAAAGCAATGAAGCAGGCATGAAACGAATGATGCTGTTCACACGTATCATGATGCCATGAGACTGTTGTAAAAGGAGATTCACTGTGGAGTTTAACTTGTTTTGAATAATTACATAGTGCACAGGGCACCACAAGTGAACTCCAAAATTAGGAAAAGATAAGCTTAACAACATCTCTTAACTCTAGTAACACAATACATCTTAACAGTGGCCCATGCTGGCAGCCACAGAACAGTGACAGAAATAAAAAAAAAAAAAAATTCAGTGTTAAATGCTACTCATTACTTTGATCTGCCATACTTATAAATAAAGATCATAATGGAGCAGAGTGGCTAACAGGTTTTAAAACTGCTACTTCATCAGAGGGACACTTCAAATCTGCTTGCTCTCTAAGTGGCTGCACAAAATGTTTACAGCATTTAAAGTTGTAAAATACTTTTGTGTTCCAACACTTTTTTCCACTGTAATTGGTAATACATGGAGGAGATACAGTTCCATGCACTATAAGGAATTATAATCAGGTCTCTATGATCATTACCAACTAATTATGTGTTTGAGACAGGGATGTTAAGAAATTCATCTTTGAGCTTTACTCACTCTGTTATCAAGATGAATTGCTTGACATTTCTGTCTTTGACACATATAAAGTTGGATATGATCAGAAACCTCATCTTAATCCTCAATGTATAAGGCCTTTAATTCACACACAGTTTTGATTTTATAATCATGATTGTTAGACATCATGAAAGGCTGCATAACAAGGCATATAACAGACAACACAGCAATCATATTTTCAGCTTTTTTTATTTTTGGGGATCCTGGCCAAGAAATCATGGCTATGTTTGCATATTCTGGGCTCTCTCCAAAAACTATTATGTTTTGTTAAACTACAGAGTAAACAATTTAGCAAAATTAACAATATTGTGAAGATACTGTCTCCAGAAACATGCATTATCTGGAGTATGGGGATAGGGATGCTACTCTTTTGGAGGGGAGTGCATTCTTGAAGGTAATGTAGTTTTGTGTAAAAAATGGTGTACGGGTTTACAAATCCTCACTACAGCACTACAGCACTACATGAAAACAGTATGACAATTAACAGAAGGAAGATTCATAGACTGCCATCTGTCATAAGCAAAGAGCTTGCTGGCTTGTAAAGTTCTGACAAAGCAAAGGCTTGTATGACTTGTATGTGATGTCACAACAGTTCTGTGTGTCATCTTCTGCATTCAAAAACAGACAAAATTAGTAACTATGCTGTTGAAATCTTCCATATATGTTTAAAGTTTATCAGTTTGTAAGTTTTTTTTAAAATAACAAGGCTCTGCTGAAATCCATCATTCTGCAGTACATAATAGACTAATGCCCAAATAGTTTACAGCCTCATTACTTTGACATGCCATGGCCTTTTTCAGAATCCTAAAGGTAGGTATTTCAGCATGAATATAACCTGATTGGGTATGCTTATTGTTTTTGTTTCACTGCTAAAAACGTTGCTATATTTATTGGCAGCCAGATATGATGTCTTTCAGCAAAGAAATTTGGGGAATTTCAATAAGTTAGAGTTAGGCCTGAGGGTTCAAAACCCAGGAAGTCACAGTGGCTGAACACACACGGTTCTCTATGAAAACACAGTGCAAGCTCTTCGTAATAGGTTTATCTGCATGTTTAAATCTACATTAATTTATTTTTTGCCAAGGTGTAAATGGCATAACAGGAAATGTTTGCCTACTACTACCATTTCTCAGTATGAGGATATAGTTTGTAACAGAGACACACAGAGAGATTAATGAGGACATTAATCTGGTGCAGATATGGTATGTTAGGTATTTTTGGGTGCCAAACAGATAACTAATCTCAAATGCAATTGGTACTCATAGGTGTCATCACAAAACAAGGAGTACTGAAATATGTATTCCAATATTCCAATTACAGTATCTTACAGAATTCCCCTTTCTCCAAGGTACAATGATCTAGGACTTTATGTATTTTCAAATGCTTTTCCTTGTTTCTGGTATCAATATTTGCAGATCACTTTGTGGTTCTGTGATGTCATCTTCACTGGAATTCTGTCATGAACCAAATGTTTTTCTCATGCCCCAGAGTTCTCCCTCCCACCTATCACAATAATGACAAACAGAGCAAACAAAGTACTAAACAGTATAAGTAACGGCACATGAGTGTAAACAATTACTTAGTATCTCAAACAAGGACAAAGGCAATGGTTTAGTGCTCTTACTCCTTAAAAGCCATGAATGCTTAGTGGCACATACTGGAATATGAACCAAACCTCCAAATTCCAAACGAGTGCTCATTTGGACACCAAGCCACTTCCTTAATGTCCATGTCAATACAAGGCATGCTAGTATTTCTATTTTATAAGTAACTTCTGGATGCTGTATGAGACATTTCATTTTTCTTTTATTAGACTTTGGATAAATCCACTGGGCAGAAGTACCTCTTTTTAGGGTTGACCCTAGAACACCATCTAGTTAAATGAATTGCTTAGAATTACATAACAGGCAAGACTACCATGGGAGAATCAAGCATAAAACTTCAGGAGAAAGTTTATAGCAGCTCATTGCCATAACTCTCTGTGCCCCATCGCTAGACAACTCCCTAAAGAAAAGGGATGATGGAGGTAGTCTCTTTACATTCCACAGTCATCAGTCGGTTGCAATGCGACAAATGTTGTATGCAGCTTTCATTAATGCATCGCCTGATAAACCGCCCAGCAATTAAGTGTGGCATGTAATAAAATACAAGTGTTCATTGCTGCCTTTGTTGCAATATTGCAACTTCATGCACAGAAACAAATCATATTTTCAGCTTTCTGTCACATTCTGTGTGCATTGCTAGAAGCAGGACAGCTCTTTTGCATCCAGAGTAGGCTGGATCTAATGGATAGCCAACATTCACACGCACTGCTGGGACATCATTTATATTCTGACACAGCCATCTAGTCAATGCTTGTGTGCTTACTTGCTTGCATTATAACAATGCAAATGTAATGCAATTGTAAAGATTTAATGTATTCTTCCAAGTAAGTTTCACATTTCCTTATTTGCAGCCACTAGTATAATACAAAACTAAATCTTCTTATGGAATGTAGTGAAGAAATACAAAATGAAATGTTCCTTATCTATATAGCTCCTTCTTGTAATACTGAACTGTTTTCTCTATCTTTCCTTGGAAACTGTTGCTCAATTTCGGTTAGTAACTGGTAAATCAATATGTTTTCCATTTATCTCATCACTGTCTATAGCCCGTTAACTACCACAACTGAATTACTGGCCTGATGTTGGTGTCACTGCACCATCAGTTATCAATTACATGAGTAAATTGCCTTTCTAACTGAAAAAAGTTTCTTTCCGGCCAGTGTTAAGGCTGCTTGTTTAGAAATAAGACAGATATTCCTTAATTTAGCCAAGTAAAACTGAACTCAATTAATCTCTCTACCCTGTTGTTGCTTCCACTGCTTTCTGACAAAACAAATTTGTTTCACATCCCACAGTGTAGGGATCTTGTTTGTGCAGACTTTGTATAAATTCGTTTGGGAGATGACACTGAAATGCATCCATACAGAATAGCAAATATTACTGTTGACGTCTGAGATCCACAATAAGCATTAAGTATTTATTATGGCAACAAATATAAAATAATAATAATAAAGATTATTTCTAAAAATGTTTAAAATAAGCACCCTTTTATAAAACCATTAAAATACAGAAGACAGTTTCATAATGTTCACCTTATTAATATGGTTTACACCAGCCTAGATTTGATAATTCAATTTTAGCATAAAGGTGAAGGCATATAGAAATTAGAAGACAGATGTACACTATCTTTATTATGATAGTTTCTTAATATGGTAGTTTCTTTGAGGTTGACAAAGATGGGCCTTAAGAAAATTCTTTACTAATTTGCCTACCCCTTGAATAAACCATGTAGAATAATTACTGTAAAGTTTTATGTTCCCATGTGACATATTTGCTTGTATAGTATGCCTTTCAAAATAACCACACACATTTTCTTTTTCCTTTTTCCATTTAATTTTTCCAAGTCTTTTGAGTTTCTAATACTTTGGTAAGAATGGACCCCATTCATAAGTCATGGTATGATTGAAGTTATTGAAATTAGTATTGTTTCTATCTTTGATGTTATCCAAAAGTACTCTTTGCACCTGTAGAAGCATGGAGGTGTTTAGGTGAAATGGCAGTGGAGTTTTTAACCAGATTGTTTAATGAAATCTTGGAAAGTGAGAGGATGCCTGAGGAATGGAGAAAAAGTGTTTTGGTACTGATTTTTAAGAATAAGGGTGATGTGTAGAGCTGTAGTAACTACAGAGGGATAAAACTGATCAGTCACAGCATGAAGTTATGGGAAAGAGTAGTGGAAGCAAGGTTAAGAAGGGACGTGATGATTAGTGATCAGCAGTATGGTTTCATGCCAGGAAAGAGCACTACAGATGCGATCTTTGCTCTGAGAGTGTTGATGGAGAAGTATAGAGTATGTCGGAAGGAGTTGCATTGTGTTTTTGTAGACTTAGAGAAAGCATATGACAGGGTGCCTAGAGAGGAGTTGTGGTATTGTATGAGGAAGTCAGGAGTGTCAGAAAAGTGTGTAAGAGTGGTACAGGATATGTACGAGGGTAGTGTGACAGTGGTGAGGTCTGCGGTGGGAGTGATGGATGCGTTTAAGATGGAGGTGGGGGTACATCAAGGATCAGCTCTGAGCCCTTGCTTATTTGCAATAGTGATTGACAGGTTAACAGACGAGATGAGACAGGAGTCCACGTGGACTATGATGTTTGCAGATGATATTGTGATCTGTAGTGAGAGTAGGGAACAGGTGGAGGAGACCCTGGAGAGATGGAGATATGCTCTAGAGAGAAGAGGAATGAAGGTCAGCAGGACTAAGACAGAATATATGTGTGTGAATGAGAGGGAGGATAGAGGAATGGTGAGGATGCAAGGAGTAGAGGTGGCGAAGGTGGATGAGTTTAAATACTTGGGGTCAATAGTTCAAAGTAATGGTGAGTGTGGAAGAGAGGTGAAGAAGAGAGTACAGGCCGGATGGAGTGGGTGGAGAAGAGTGTCAGGAGTGATTTGTGACAGACGAGTACCTGTAAGAGTGAAAGGGAAGGTCTACAAGAGGGTAGTGAGACCAGTTATGTTATATGGGTTGGAGACAGTGGCATTGACAAAAAGGCAGGAGTTTGAGCTGGATGTGGCAGAATTAAAGATGTTAAGATTTGCACTGGGTGTGACGAGGGTGGACAGGATTAAGAATAAGTATATTAGAGGGTCAGCCCAGGTTGGAAGGTTTGGAGACAAAGCCAGAGAGGGACGATTACGTTGGTTTGGACATGTGCTGAGGAGGGATGCTGAGTATATTGGGAAAAAGATGCTAAGGATGAAGCTACCAGGTAACAGGAAAAGAGGAAGGCCTAAGATAAGGTTTATGGATGTGGTGAGAGAGGACATGCAGGTGGTTGGTGTGACAGAGCAAGGTGCAGAGGACAGGAAGAAATGGAAACAGGTGATCTGCTGTGGCGACCCCTAATGGGAGCAGCCAAAAGAAGATGATGCTGACTCTTTGCAGCACCCACAATGTGCCCAGAAGTGGCTCCTTCTACACTTCATACAGACTTACGTGCATCAGTAGCATATCTATAAATTCTTTTTATGAGACCCATTACTGCTGCCATTATTGAAACTGTCTGGGTACCTTTCATCCACATCGCCTTTGTTTCTGTCTGCAGATCTTGGTATTTTATGACTTTATATCTCTCTGCTCATAAGACCCTGATAAATACCTGCCTGTCAGCATTTAAGTTGTAATTCTCTATTGTCCATAATTGTTAATGATGATGTCAGATTATGTTATGTAACCTTTTATTTTGTAATCGAAATGTATGCCCTGTTCACCAAGTCTCATGGTTCACCAGGAAAGTGAATTTTGTAGACTATCTCAGAGATATTCATCATTTTTTACAGAAGTAGCTATGTTATCCAGTTTGCCATCACCAATATATCTGCCAAGTTTCTACTTTATGTCTAAGAGTAGTCCAAAAAGAAGTGGCTTCATTCCAAAACCCTAATAGACACCCATCACTACCCTTCTTGAGTTAGGCAGGTAATATCTTAACCTATTAGCCTGATCAATATTATATGTAAAATCATGTAGAAAGTCATAATGGAGCTCACCTAAAATAATAAATATTTTCTTGGGTAAAAACCTTCGTTAAGGAAAAGGATGCATCCTTACTAATTATTTATTTATCCTTTGTTTACTGGGTTATCTCTAGTAGACTGGTAGCCTTTTTACAGGGAAGCCCAAATGTGGTATTTGTACTACTAAGGGAAACTGGGCCAGTGCATCTGGGAACTTCCCGTACTCACTGGCGTACTGGGAGACATTTGTGTGTGGTGCATTCCACTTTTACTGTTGGTCTGTACACAAAGGCAGCTTGGAGATGTAGGAAGTTTGATTCATGTGAGATGGAAAAAGAAACAGAGCACTTGATCAACAGAAACAGTATGTTTGATGAAAATGTTACCAGAATATGAAGAGAAGTCAGATATGAAGGATGGTGTAGTGAAGGAATCGGAAAAGGCAGTTAAACCTTTGCAAAGGCAGATTAAAGAAAAGTAAATGTTGTCAAGGGATTCAGAGTATTTGTTCCAGAAAAACCTCTTTGAGGAAGAGGTTACAACACAGGAATGGGTTACTACAACCCTCCAGTTGGGAGGGCTGAGGGATGTTTACTTGAGAGACCTAACTGAACAGAGCAAACAGTAGAGTGAGGAGGCAGTGTCATGAGGAGAAATAATGGATAGAATTCAAGAAAAAAAGTACAAGAAATAAGGAAAGAAGATAAGAAATCATATGCAAAAATGGTGAGAGAAGTCAAAAAAAAAGAGGAGAGAAGAGAAGAAGACAGAAGTAAGAAGAAAGCACAGGGTGAGGATAAGCAGTAAAATGGAAAAGGAACTGAACAGGTATGAAGCATGGGACAGCATAATTTCACCACTGGGTGTTGAACTCAGAGAGGCAAGTCCTTTCATTTGTATTAACAAAGATACTTTTTGTGACATTTGTTTTTCGAGGCGGCACAATATATGGAGTAATTTTTAGAACAGTATAAAAAGAGGAAGAATGAAAATCCCTGGAACTTCTATGTTGTTCAGGCATTTAATAGATAAGCTAAAAAAGAGTATTTGTACAATTTCAGACTGAAGTGGAAAGAGACAAATTAAAAGGCTATTTAAAAGCTGTGTGTAGAGATGTAATGGACATTATGAAGATCTACGACAGTAGACGTTTATGGACTGAGGATGGGAATGTGGTGTTATATAAAAATGCAAAATGATAAAATAATGCATTTGCTGACTATAATTAATGTGGAGGGGCAACCAAAGATACTTTTTTATGTGGTAAAGATGATCATTTAATTAATAATTGTGACAAAAGGAAATATTTTATTTGCAGCGCAGTTGGTTGTGAAGCAAAAAAAATATGAGCAAAAATGTATAAAGTATGACAAAAATAGGATATTCACTGATGGACTGTAATACTTAATACTGTAGAAAATTATGCACAGTAAACAAAGTCAGACCAAGATAGGAAAAATGTTTTAATAGATAATACAGAAGAAACACAAAAAGAAAAAAATGAATGAGAAAGATATAAGAATGGAAGTAAATGAATGTATGAGGGAAGCAAACAAAAAAGAAGATGAGATAGAGGAAGAAGTAAATAATTCAAGTCATGAAGGGGATGATAAATGGATAAGAGTTAAAAGTAAAAGAAGTTCTATTGGGAAAAGAGTGAAAAATAGAAAATGTAAATTTAAAAACATAGGTATAGAAGGAAACAAAAAGGGGAAAGGATAAAAGGAACATAAATCATTCTACAAGATGTGGATCATAGCCATTAATGTAAATAGTATAAAGAATTTTCAACAAAGGCTAGGAGTGTTGGAATGGTGTAGAATATTAGATATGGGCATTATAGTATTAATAAATATAAGAATAACAACAGAAGTGAAAGATACAAATTAATGGGTTATTGGAAGGTAAGGTAATACAGAATTTAGGAGAGGAAAAATGTTCATGGACAGCAAATTTTTGTAAAGAATGTATAGAAATTCTGGATTATACACTAGTAGTATTAGAAGAATTGTAATATTAGATACAAGATGGAAGAATCAAATAGGATGATTACACTCTATTCATATAATTTACAAAAACAAAGACAGATTATATTTAGGACAATACTCGATTAAGTGACTGTTAATATGAAAGTAATAGTAATAGAAACTTAAATTGTGATTTAAGACATTGGAGAAAAGAAGGTGGGATGTAAAGGTTATTTCATATATGATCAAAAGTGGTAAAATGTACTTATGGAAAAACAATCATCAGACATAAAAAAGGAGTAGTCTAAGAACTGAAATTGATTACTTTATAGTATCGGAGAGTTTAAGTATATTACATCAAGGGATTACAATTATGGGATTTTCAGATTATGTTACAATATTGTAGAGATTTAAGAAAGAATACATTATATAAAACTGGTAGAGGGATAAAAAGAATCACTGAATCAGAGTTAAATGAGTATATAAAGGAAATAATACATCAACTATGGCTGGATCATATAAACAGAGAGGATTTTACAAAGACTGAACAAGTTGGTGGATTACTTTGAAAAATATGGAAAGGAAGTAATTGCATGGCAAAGGTCAAAAAGAGTACAAAATTGTTGTAAATACAAGGATATCAGTAAATGAGTCTTTAATAACAGAATAGACAATAAAGAAGAGTTTCTAGAAAAAGAGAAAATGTTATAAGAAATGAACCAGGAGAAAATTAAAGAAATGTTATTCAAACAAAGATATTTTTACAAGGTAGGAAAGAAAAAGTTGTACCATATCTAAGTAAAATGGTTAAAGAAGAAATAAGAGTAATAAGAGAGTGTTGGAATGAGGAAGAATGTATAGTGAATATAAAATGTTTATATGCACTGCAAAAAAGAAATTATGCAGACTGTCAAAAGACATATTTAAAAACTTTTTCAGTATGTGACACTATAAAAAACAATAAATAGTGTGACAATATGAGGTATTGCCACCCATGCCAGGGAGAACAGAGTAGTGCATGTGTAGCATATGCCAGCATAGTTAGCTGGAGTTTTTTAAATAATTTTGTGTCATTTGACTGTCACACTGACTTGTGCGAATGCTTGTGTTGGAGATGTATCAACAGTGTTGTTATAACTGGCTGAATGTTTATGTTTTAAAAAAAAGAATTCTGGAAGGGAATAATAGAAGTTTCTGAAATTGTTCTATAATTTTCAGATATTGCAACAGATCATAGCAAATCTCTGATTGTGTATTGTACCAGAGTCAGGTGATCAAATGTGATGCCATTCCACAACTAGCACTGAGAGGATGGAACTCACACAGCAGCTTGTTTTGTTTTGTCTTCTTTGAAACCTGATATAAAAATCTATGACAGTTATCACAGTTTAGTTAGTTGAGTTCAGCTAGTTGGAAGCTCACAGCCTTGCTTTGTGGAAGTAAGCATCTCAGCATCTAATCTTGCCTTGCTGTATTAATTAACTTAGCTAGGGAACAGTTATTATTTAGACAGTCAGAAAATACAGTGAAATTAGTTAAGTATTATTTTTCTGTATCTGTTTGAATCTGTCCATCTGTGTTACTTTTATTTCTCCTGTGATTGAAACTCCAGTGTTTGTTGTACTCAGATATTTCGTAGTCTCATTTTTCTACTTTATTATTAATTATTAAATATTTTTATACCTTTCATTGTGGCTGGTCTTTTAGAGAATGCTTTAAACATCTTGAAAGTAATTATGTTGATTTTAGTGATGCTCTGGCCACTACAAAAAGCCTGGCTGCTTTGATTAGACTCTACCATTTCTATTAGTATTGATTCTAATCAGTATAATTGGATACCTTTTTAAGATCCTGAGAGTAGTTGGCTGGTGGCAGCAAGGTTACCTTAGGCAGAAGGGGGCACAGCTAGTAGATCTGCACCATCCTTTTGTGTGTGTGTGTGTGTGTGTGTGTGTGTGTGTGTGTGTGTGTGTGTGTGTGTGTGTGCATAAATCAAATACTTAGATGTTGGTGTGTCAGCTACTTGGAACTGAGACACAGTGCTGCAAAGTGAGTCTAGTTTGGGATCTGGAGAGACAAAGAGTTCAGTCCCAGGTCTGGAGAGTTTTCCCTGTGTACTCTTGGGGGAAATTATGGTTGATGCACAAAGCTGCATTTGAAAATACTGTCTCAATCCATTCCTGCTTTTAGAGACTGTCTTTCACTGGCATCAGTGGTGAGAATTGAGGGTCCTTGATTACTGACCGAGGGTAGAGAGGCCATCACAGATGGAACTTAAAAAAATTAACTGAAGAAGACAATAAGAACATGGAAGAAAAGATTACAATGACAGACCTTAAAAATGTGTTGAAAACAGTAAATGTAGAAGCATCTACAGGCTTAGATGGACTTGAGTATCTAGTGTATAATGACAATCAAGAATGGCAAAAGGAATATTTTTTAGAGGCATTAAATGAATGGTTTGAGAAAGTATAAATGATGCAAGAATTTGTATGGGTGCAATGAAATTCATATGGAAAAAGGGAGAAAGAACGGACATAAAATGGAGATTAGTATTAAATAACATTATTTATAAAATTTGTATGACAATAGCAGAAAAAAAGAATAGTAAGTAAGGTTAATAAGTTATTGACTGAAAATTTTTGGAATAAAAGAAAATGGAAGTCAGGAATATCTAATGTTAATAAGAAATCTGGTAGATGATGTAGTAAATAGAGAAACAGAATTAAACATGCTTGTAAGAGATGTAAGTAAAGCATTTGACAAGATCCAGCATGAAGCATTCTAGGAGATTTTGAAAGAATATAATATAAGTAATAAAATAATCAACATTTTGAAATCTGGATATAACAAAAATAAAGTGAGACTAGTGATTAATTGTTGGTTAAGTGAAGCAATGGAAGTAAAGAGTCATATTAAGCAAGGATGTCCAGCAAGTAGTATTCTATTTGCATTAATTATGAATGCAGTAGTTATGAAGATAAATTTGGCATTAAAGAAAGCTAAATATTGTGCACTACATGAAATTCAGTGTCAAGTGATGTTCTCTTATGTGGACAATTTAGTATTAGTTGTAAAAAATAAAGATTGGATGAGTGTAGCCATTAAAACACTTGGCAAAGAACTAAACTACTGAACAGAGCATGGATTCAATCAGAAACAAACAAAAGGACTGGGATACTCTGCAAAGACCCAGTTTAATAAAGAAGAAATAGAAATTCTAGGAATAAGGTTTGGTATTGAACAACAGAGTGTAACACAATGGAAGGAAGCATAAAAAAGAATAGGAAAATATGTAAACATATAATGGGAAAATGCTATTATGTTTATCCTTGGAAGCATTTAGGAGATAAAAAAGTGAAGGCAGTAAAAGCAAGAATGAAAAGATTTAAAAATATGTGGTATGTACAGAGTTTTGAGGAGGTTGTCTTTAAATCGGCTTCCAGTAAAGGCAATTATGCCATATAAAACAACAAATGATAGAATCTGCATATGTTGCGACAAATTAGAGACCACTAAACATGTTTTCCTGAAATGTAAAAGGGCAACATCAATTGTGGGAAAACATATGTAGCAAAAAATATTTGAAAAGTTTGAAAATGTTAAATGTATAAATATGGACATGATAGAATATGGATATTATGGAAGTATGAAACAAGATGACACAGATTAGATAAAAAATTGTTTTATATAATGTAGAACATCTGGAATGAAAGCATTAATGTGATAAAATATAATTGGAAATGGGTACTCTGAGAAAATTTGAAGAAAATAAAATTTTGGTTTGGGAAAAAGAGTAGGGGAAATTGAAGGTCTGAAAAATGTGCGAATTGCTTGTGTATAATTGTAAATATTGTAAATGAGCAATAAAAATTGCCTCTAGAATGTATATATTGAATTTTGTGAATTTTAATAAAGAACCCCTACTCTTTTCAAGCGGGGAAGCCTTTCATTATTACTCTTCCTGTTTCCTTTTCAGCCACAGTGGTGGCCCAGAGAAGCAGGGAGGAAAATGATGAGTGTGCAAGGATTCAATGACAAGTTGTTTTCTTCAGACAGAAGAGGAAAAAAAATCAGTGATATGGAGTTACTGGATGTGTTTTATGTTGAAATGGTAGTTGAGCCTTCACAGAACAAGTCAGTTTGTAGCATGTATAAAGAGGAGGCAGATGACCTTTCATTGAAGGTGTTTGTAGACAACAAAAAGGAAGAAATGGATGTTGAAGAGAAGAGGAAAGAGGTGAACCTTCTCAAGACAGAGAGGACATTTTCCAACAAATATTGCTCAAAGAAGTCAGCAAAAACCAGAAGAGATGTATTATAACAACCCTCAATTCAGTAGGGTCATGGGATGTTTTATTACAGCAACTGTTAGTGCAGAGTGAACTAGAGATTGACAGAATGGCTTCCTGGGGAGAAATTAATGACAAAATATAAGAAGAAGTACATGAAGTAATAAGGGAGAAAAATAAATAGTATGCCGAGACAGTGAAAGAGAGAGAGAAGGAAAAGAAAATGGAAAACAGAAAAAAGTATTTAGTAAGAAGAAACAAAGAAGAAAAAAACTGGATAGGTAGTGAGATAATATCATAATATGGTTGGGTACTTCTGCACAAGAGGTAAGAGCATTTATTCATATTAATAAGGAAACATTTTGTGACATTATATTTGAATCCAGACAATGTATGGAGACGTTTTTGGGTCAGTATGTGAAAAAAATTAAACCATGGAATTCATATGCATTTCAATATTTAATATAGAAAAAAAGAAAACTTCTCAGAGATTTGGGATGCATGGTTAGGCTTAAAAAGATCCCTGTGATCATTTGCCTAGTGCACACCTATGAATCTATAAAATCTATGTATAGTTTTGAACTGAAGTGGACAAAGAAACATTAAAATAATACCTGAAGACTGTGTGTAAACAAGTGATGGACATAAACAAAAAACTTATGATGACAGACGTTTATGGACTGGGGGATGAGAATGTAGTGTTGTGTTAAAAATGGAAAAATAAAGTTTACATATTCCAAGTATGATTAATGCAAATGGATTCAAAGGTATAGTGAAATACTGGGGCCAACAAAAAAATAGATTTTTCTGTGGGAAAAATGATCATTTAATTAATAATTCTGACAAAAGGAAAAGTTTTATTTGTGGTAATGAAGGTCACGGTGCAAAAATATGAATTGAAATGTTTTAAATATGAAGAAAGTGGGCACTTATGGATGGATTGTAAAGAAAATAAAGAGGAAGTGATTAAAGAAGTAGAGATTGAACAAGAGATAGAACAAGAAGAACTTGAACATTTACAAGAAGAAGAACAACAACAAAACTAATGATAGTAGAAAGCACTGGCATAAAGAACTAGTAATAAATAAAAAGCAAATGAGGGAATGTCAGAAATAACTAAAGAAGAAGAGGTAAACTGAAGAGTAGTAAAAGAAAAAAGAATGGAAAAAGGGTAAAAGATGGAAAAAGAAAAATTATTGATGTAGATATGAAAGAAAATAAAAAGTTGAGGGATGATAAGAAGGGAATTCAAAGTAAAAATAAACTAAATCTATAAAGATTTGTGACACCTTTAAATATTAGGTATAATAGAATGGTGTGCAACAGATGTGATTATATCAGAGGACATAAGAATATTAAGAGAAGTAGAGAGAGAGAGATTACAAACAGAAAAATTATGGGGGGGTGAAATCATTTGGAATATAGGAAATAGAAACATGTTCGGGTATAGGAACACTGTGTAAGGATTCAATAAAAAATTTGGATATTACTTTAGTAATAAGGGGTAGAGTAATGATAGCAGATTTGGGATGGAAATGATATGTTTATAGAATTATAGCAGTTTATACATATGTGATCATGAGAGAAAGAGAAGGTATGTTTAACAGACCTTTACATTAATTAAGTGTAAACAGGGATTTAAAAATAGTAGGTGATTTCCACTGTGATCTGAGAAAAAGGAAAACAAAGGGTGAGGATGTGAAAATAATGCTAGAAGTGATTAGGAATTGAAAATTGTGTATTTGGGATAACAAACAGTGGACATACAAAAAAGTAGTCTGAGAACTGAGAACAATTATTTAACAATTTCTGAAAGTTTAAAGATAATGCAAGAGGGGACAAAATGTACAGGATTTTCAGATCACCTGGCCATATGAATATAAATACAAAAAAGAAACAAATATATAAGAATAGGTAAAGAAATGAAAAGAGTAATGAGGAAGAGTAAGATGAGTTAGGGGTAGATATGAGCAGGCATTTGTGGAAAGATCATGTGGGAATGCAAGTATTTTACAAAAATTTGAATGTTATGGTGGATAAGTCTGAAAACCAAATATCAAATATGTTACTTGGAATGGCAAGGCAGAAAAAGAAAAGAGGAAAAGATTAAATACAATTATGAAAGCATAGTTCAAATGAGAGAAAGAATATATATGAGATAAATTAAGAAAAGATAAAACAAATGTTTAAACAAAGGATTTTTACAGGAATAAAGAAGTGCCATCATATTTGAGTAGGATAGCAAATAAAAATAAAAGAACAATAAGAGAAATAAGAAATGAGAAAGGGCGGCTGCATTCATCCCAACAGGAAATAATGAACGTAGTAAAACAATATATAGAAAAAAACTTTTAAAGAAACAAAAGATCATGTGGGAATGCAAGTATTTTACAAAAATTTGAATGTTATGGTGGATAAGTCTGAAAACCAAATATCAAATATGTTACTTGGAATGGCAAGGCAGAAAAAGAAAAGAGGAAAAGATTAAATACAATTATGAAAGCATAGTTCAAATGAGAGAAAGAATATATATGAGATAAATTAAGAAAAGATAAAACAAATGTTTAAACAAAGGATTTTTACAGGAATAAAGAAGTGCCATCATATTTGAGTAGGATAGCAAATAAAAATAAAAGAACAATAAGAGAAATAAGAAATGAGAAAGGGCGGCTGCATTCATCCCAACAGGAAATAATGAACGTAGTAAAACAATATATAGAAAAAAACTTTTAAAGAAACAAAAATAAAAAGGAAACAAAAGAGGAAAGTAAAAAAAATACTAATAGAACAAGATAATAGAGAATTAGAAAAAGAAATAACAATGGAAGAATTAAATAGCACATTAAGGTTATTGAATGTAGAATCAGTGACAAGACCAGACTGCCATATGTATAAAAACACATCAGTGTGGCTAATGAAGTATTTTTATAAGTATTAAATGAATAATTTGAAGAAGGTTTGGGGGGAAAAACTAATATGCAGAGAAGTAATGAAATTCATAATGAAAACTGAGTAAAAACAGACCATAAGAAATTGGAGATCAATAGTACTTAATAGTACTGATTACAAGAGTTTTATGAAAATAATACAACATAGACTAGAGGCTAAATTAAATAAAAATATTTGATAGAAAGAAAAAAGGAACTTAACAATTATTAATGACAATAAGACAGATTGTAAATAATATCATGAGTAGGGAAATGGAAGCAAATATGATGGCAGATGATTTAAACAAAAGCTTTCCACAAGATACACCATGGTATTTTATGGGACATAATGAAAGAATGTGATATATGTTAGAGGATACTAGAGATATCTTAAATAGTATATGAAAAGAATAAAGTAAAATTATTTGTAAATAGGTGGCTAAGTCAAGAAATAGACATAAAGTGAAAGTATTAGTAAAAGGGTGGCTAAGTCAAGAAATAGACATAAAAAGTGGTATAAGAGAAGGTTGTCCAGTGAATAACATTGTATTTGTGTTATTTATGAATATAGTAGCTTGTAAAATGAATAGTGCACTAAAGGTAGAAGAATACAAGATGACAGAAGGTATTAAAGTGCTTGTAATGTTCTCTTATGCAGTTGCTATAGTAACAGTGGCAAAGAATAAGCAGTAGATGAAGGAAACTATGAAGTATCTAGATTTATAGGTCATGGGTATGAGTATAACTGTAGATAAGAGTAAACTAATAAAAGAAGAATATAAGATAGATAACATTTAGCTTAATAGGAATGAAATGTAATTATTAGGTATAACATTTGGAAATGAAATGATAAGAAACAACAATGTGAAGCTATAATAATCAAATTAAAATATATATGTTCATTTTGGAGAAGTTATAAATTATCATACAAAAGAGTACATTAAGTAAAAATGATGCTTGTGGGAACAATTGCATATTTAGTAAATGTGCTTATGCTTCTGATAAAGTATGAAAAGGGGATAATGACAATTGTGGGGATTGAGACTGAATTCAGTAAGAAGAGGAATGTTATATATATATTGAAGAAGGAGGGTTGGGCTTAATAAACCCAGTGGTTTATGTAGCATCATTGTATTTATTCAAAGTCTTGAGACGGAAAAAAGAGGAAAATGGATTATTAATGAGTGTAATAATGAAAGAAAATATAAAAATAGGGTGTATGTTTAGTAAAGGTGAAAGAGAGAAAGAAGGTATGAAGAGGGATATGAAAGAGTATCAAGACAAATAATACTGTGGAAAGTAAAGATAAAAGACATAAAAGTAGATAAGAAATTATGGCATTTAAGTATAATGAATGATTAATATTGTGTTTATTCATGGGGAAATATTGACAAAGAGAAAATCAAAGCAATAAAAGTGAGAACATTATGGTATAAAAATATGTACAATGTAAAGTTTTTTTATGGAGATTATCAATAAAAAATTACTAGTAAAATTAAATGTGCTATTCAAAAGAATAGAAGAAAGAATGTGAAATTATTGTGGAGAAGCTGAAACAACAGAACATGTGTATTTTTTAGAATGTACAAGGGAGAAAAAAGCTACAGAAAAAGATTTGTGAAGATAATATTTTTGAAGGAATTACAAAAGTGGAAAATATAAATATTGACATGGGTGAACATGGGTATTATAAAGTGAAAGGAAGGGAAAAGGTAAATATAATTGATAAAAGGATGTTTTATATTATATGGACAATATGGAAGAACAATTAAATGAGATCAAATTTAATGGGAAATACTTGGTAACAGATATACTGAAAAAATAAAATTTTGGTTATGGGAAATAGGGTGGGGGTCATGAAAAATAAAATTCTGGTTATGGGAAATATGGTGAGGGTCATAAAATAAAGGTATAGGAAGAGATATGGGTATTCATATAAAGTCATGTGAATAATAAAAAAGTATTGTAAAAATTTAATTATAAACAGTATATAGTATGTAAATAATGTAAATATTGTAGATATTTTTTTAATAAAGGACCCCTACTCTTTTCAATAGGTGCCATGTCATCTGTTACATCCATTTGAATAACCAACAACTCTAGTAGATTTGACCTTGGTTTAATGTCTCATACAAAGGATGACCATACTTAGGAGTACAGCACTCCCACTTATGCTGCACAGCACTGTCAGTAACACTTCCACCTAGTGTGGGAATAGAACCCACAGTTTTCTGCACCAATGACAAGTGTGCTTAACTATTGTGCACTGACATAGGTTGGTAATAAAGCCATCTTATGCCTGTCCATAACCACAGTTCAAAACCATATCTAAGAAAAAACTTTTTTGTAATACTACCAGTAGTCAGACAAAGTATGTCTGAATTTAGTGGTAGGGTTTTGGTGAACTGGCCACAAAAGGAAACTGCATTCCTTTTGCAGTCAATTTTTACATATGCATTTTGGATTTTTCAGTAAACTTCATTTTCAAAATGGCAACATCAGTATCCTGTGTTTAAGTGCTTGTGCATTTTGGTAAATCAACATACACACACACACACACACACACACACACACACACACACACACACACACATATATGTATATATATATATATATATATATATATATATATATATATATATATATATATATATATAGGTCTACCTGATAATGCCGAAAGCTGAAAATGCCGATGACGAGAACAGCGACACCGGAAAATCGACAACAGAGATGACCGACAGTTGAAAAGCCCAATGCTGAGAACACCGACATGTTAAGGTAAGTGTGCGATAGAGACAGACTTTAGGGTTAGGGGCGGGTTAAGTGAGTTAGGGTTAGGGTGCGGGTAAGGTAAGTGTGCAATAGTGACAGACTTTAGGGTTAGGGTTTGGGTTAAGGTTAGTGCATAGAGAGTTGTGTATGTAAGGTTTAGTGTAGGTTTGTAAGGTTATTGGTGTGCTTGTGTTGTGTGCGTGTTTTTCGGAAAAGGTATTTGTTTTGTTTTGTTGATTGTCGGGATTGTGGTTTGTCGGGCATGTGAAGTTTCGTGCTTTTGAACTGTCAGTTTTGTGGTGTCGGTTATCTTGTTGTCAGTATTTTGGCGTGTCAGTGTTTTCAGGCAGACCCATATATGTATATATATATATATATATATATATATATATATATATATATAGATATATATAGATATACATATATATATATATATATATATATATATATATATATGCACATTTCACTAAAAAACAAATTAGTGTGCATTTCACAGAAAGTGATATATAGCTTTTTCCCCACTGTAGTGCAACCCTGGAGTTAGTATATATAGTAAGGGGGTGTGGGGGCATATCCCCCCACATATTTTATATATATATTATTGTCAGAGAGCAGTAATATATTGCAATTACGTATATCCATGTATATAATTGAAAATATTCAAAATATGTGGGGGCCTATGCCCCCTGACACCCCTCAAATGTGGGGGACGGTGCCCCCCACACCCCCCTTACTATATATATAACTTCAGGGTCGCACTACAGTAGGGAAAAGGCCATATATCACTTTTGGTGAAATGTGTTTCGGTGAAATGTGTTTTTGGTGAATTGTGCTTTCAGTGAAAAGTGCGCGGTGAAATATCTTTCATTGAAATGTGCTTTCGTTGAAAAGTAGTAGATCCATATACATATATATACATATATATATATATATATATATATATATATATATATATATATGTATATATATATATATGTGTGTGTGTATATATATATATATATATATATATATATATATATATGTATGTATACACATATAAGCATACAGACACATTGTGAAAAACTGAGGGGCTGCCAGCCCAGCCAGATGCAATTTTATAAATAATTCTCTGTCCTTGTAAATATTAATATGATCCACAGGCTTGTTTGCGAAATGTGAGAAAACTATGTATGTTCTGAATTTCAAAAAATATAACCTCAGTGCGCCTTGCTGGAAGAAAGCTGATGAGTAAAGCATTTTATGACTGTTTGAGCTCAAGCTAGGAGACAGTATGTCTGGCCTAGGAAATTCTTTCTATTGTTCTAAGACAGAGATAATTACTAGGTTTTACATGTAAAATGTCTTTTATTGTTGTGGCTTCCTGGCAGGTGCAAATTACAAAAAGAAATGGTAAAAGTTCTGCGTGCCTGGGAAACCTTAAGTAGAAGTCTCAAGAATTATGTAATCTGAAATGACTCAGCAGTAAAGTGTATTATCAATTTAAGACTTTATCAGAGAGAAAGATTTAGCATTTTGTATTTGTCTTCAGAGTTGACAACAACTCACCAGCACTTTGCCTTGTAAGTAGAATTTAGAACAGTCATTTCTCTTAGAGATAGAAATATAGCTAGATTAGTCTAGCTGATTTCTATATTTATGTGAGACTATCCTACAATGTTGTTTTAAAGTATTTTCCTGTGATTTCTGAACCCTCTATTAGTACTTTGTTGAACTGATGAGTATTGCCTTGTGTTTATATTATTTATTATTAAATATTTTTAACCTTTCAACTGGGGCTGTTTTGTGTAGAAATAATTTAAGCTCTCAGAGTACTTGCATGCATTTGGTGATAATGTATAAGCCACTCCAATAGCCTTAGCCCTGGGTTACACTTACTATTTGAATAACAGTAATAGCACACAGTGGAAATGGTCACCCTTTGGGAAGGGCCTTATAGTAGCTGATAAGTAGTGGTTGGTGGCAGTGATTTCTACCTTAGTCTGGGCAGGAGGTGGCATAGCTGGAGAACCTGTGCCTGTCTTCCCCAAGATTGTCTGTGTGTTTGTAAATAATTCATATCTCAAAGTGTGTGTGTGTCATCTACTTGGGCAGGGACACAAAGCACTGGTTGGACAGAGAGGGTGCTGGATGTTTTGGCTTGACCACTCAGCTGACGTTTGTACCCTATAGCTATGCCAGTGGGGAGTTGTATTGGGGATCTGGAGAGAAAGGGAGAAACCAGCACCAGACTGATTGTGATCTCTGTGTGCTCTTAAGGTAATTTTTTTTTTACTGTGTGTGTGTGCTTTTTACCTCCCAATGTGGACACCCCTCACTGGTGCTAGTGGTGAGGATTGAGGCTCCTTGATTACTGGGCCAGTGCATGACCATCACATATTAATTGTTTGGCAGTGGTGGGATATCCACATCAAATATTAATTGTTTGATTGTGGTGAGTTAGCCACATCACATATTTATTGGCTTATAGTGGTGTGGATAGTGAATTCCTATAGCTTGTGTACAGTGATCACTGAAGGTGTTTTTGTACTCTAAATCAGCTACTCAGTGAACATTCAGAGCTCAGATCACAATTGTTTTCTTTCTTTTGTTAGCTTAGTTAGAGAGCAGGCAAGCATGTCAGCAGAGGAGTATGGTAAGCTGACAAGGAGCCAGTTGGCTGAGATGTGCCAGGCTAAAGGACTGGTGCATGGAAACCTGACTAAGGCAGACATGATTGCAGCTTTGGTCATAGCTGCATCAGAAAATAGCAACCAGGAGGATGATCAGACTTGCTGTGGAGATGTCCAACTCTCAGAGAATGGACAGCTCAACCTTTCTACAGAGGACTTAAAAGTCCATCTGGAGCTAAAGAGACTTGAGCTGGAGGCCAAGTGTTTGGAAACAGCGGCAGAGAGATTGAGGCATCTAGAGAGTGAGGAAAATGAGAAACTGCGATGTCTGCAGGCTAAGGAGAATGAGAAACTGCTAAACCTGGAAGCTGAGGAGAAGGAGAGGCAGAGGCAACATGAAAAGGAGATGCTAACTCTTTGCCTAAGTCATGTAGGTATTGGGGAAAGTAGTAACTGGACCCCAGAAGCACAAAAGGTCAGTAAATTCCTTCCACAATTTACAGAGGGAGATAAATCTGATAGTTTCATTCATATGTTTGAGAGAGTATGTAAACAGTATGATGTTGACCAAAGGCTCTGGGTACAGTTCCTGAACACCTTACTCCATGGTAACTATTTTGTCCAAACTGTCTGATAATGGTTTCTTAAATTATAGTGCTGTAAAGAAGTGTTTGCTAGAATTTTTTAAGCTAACACCTGAAGCTTACAGGAAAAAATATCATGAGCATAGAAGCAAGGCAGATGAAAGTGTGTGTAAATATGTTGCTGAACTAAGCACTTTTTTTCATAGCTGGGTGAGTGGATGTCAGGTCACCACTTCTGAAGGGCTGGCAGACCTTTTGGTGAGGGAACAATCCCTTAGCACTTTGACTGAGGACATGAATATCTGGTTAGCTGATAATCAATGCTCTACTGCAAATGAATTGGGGAAGAAGGGAGAACTATACCTAGCAAGCTGGGAATCACTGCACAGAAAAGGGACACCCAGTGCTGCTCATGGGTCTAAGAGAGCCCATGGTGGGCAGAATAGAGTGCCACAACAGTATCTGACAGTAGCAAGGGAAGCCACTAGTCCAGGTACACATCCAGGACCTAGGGTTAAATATTTTGAATGCAAACAGTGGGGGCCATGTGGCATATAGATGTCCATGGAGGCAAGGTGGGGAATAGATGGGAGAGCCAGTAAGTGGGAACATCAAAATGCCAATAGTAGGTTGTCTTGAGAAAACAGGGGTACCAAACTACCACCCTGCAGATGTCCTGATAGGCAAGGATTTTGATGAGGCAGTACCATGTGTTTATGCAGTTACACGCAGTCAGGCTTGGAGACAAGCATGTGGGTCTGGTAGCCTGGGGAGACCCAGTCAGACTGCATACTTGCAGCCAGGACTGGTGAGGTGGTTAATTTAGGGAAGGAGCTACCCTGTAGCAATGAGACTGAAGGTGAGCCACAGCTGCTTGTGGGTACTGATGTTCCCTTGGACAGACTGACTGCAAGGCCAGAGGTGAGTAGTAGTACCCAGGCTGACAGTGAGGCACCGCTGTCAGAGGACACTAGACTTCCTGTGGAAGGGTAACTGGGAAGGGTTACAAAGAGAGAGTTGAGACAAGCTCAGATCTCAGACCATACACTGCAAGGCCTGAGGCAGGTAGCTAGTGAGGCATGTGATTCTCAAGGGAAGGGGGAATCTGTATACTGGGACAAAGGGTTACTGTATAGAGAGTGGACCCCTGAAGGAGGCCTAGAAGGTGAGAGGATACAACAGTTGGTAGTGAATAGAGCCTACCGTCTGGCACTTCTAGCCATAGCCCATGATATTCCCTTAGCAAGTCATATGGGCATAAGACATAGAAAGAGACGTATTATGCAGAATTTTTATTGGCCTGAGATTACCAGAGATATACCAGCAAATAAATCCAGCATCAGAAGAAACCAAAAAGTTTTATTGTTGCAAAGCTTTCAGGTCACAAATACCTTTCCTCAGTGCTACTAATCTAACAATAAAAATATACAATTTAAATAGGAGCTTTTCTAAAACACATGATAACAGCCAGCCTACCACAAAACACCCATTCATTCCCCCGCCCCTATTTTTCATTGAAACCTGTACTCGCATGGCAAACACCTATGCCAATTTGGTATTATATGAATGGGAAAATAAATTTATTTATAGTCAATGTAATGTTCTTTTTATCAAAGGTTTGTGAATGACTGTTTCCTTATTTGGAAAGGAACTGAATCAGTATGTTGCTTATTTAAACTCTACTACTAGTTTTTTGAAATTTAAAATGGAGACTTCTAGTGAAAAAATAGTTTCTAGATATAGAATTATGAAATAGAGAAGGAAAACTAGAGACCAGGATACATAAGAAAGAAGTTCAAGTAAACTGATATGATAATAGGCAAAGTATGCATGCACCACATACATTTATAGGTATATTAAAAGCGCAGTTGACTAGGGTAAGTAGGCTGAACACAGAAGATGAGATATTTAAAGAACAGGCAGAAGAGATGATGCAAGAATTTTATGAAAGTGGATATGATATAGGAAAAGTGAGGGGGATCTATGAAGAGGTTTGTAATGGGAGATATATCAATAGTAAACCCATATTTATAGATGGTAGAATTAACCTTTCATTACCAGAAATTGATAAAAGTGATAAAGTAAAATATGTAACTACTTTCAACATAAAGACCAATGAAGTAAAGAAAATTATACAAAAGAATTGGATAATTTTGATGGCAATGCCTGAGTTACAAAAGATTTGTGGTGATAAACCACATTTTGTGTGTAGAAATCAAAAAAGTTTAAAAAGAAAACTATGTTATAAGTTAGTAAAAAAAAGACCATTGTAAACAAACCAGGTACTTCAAATTGTCTGAATTGTAGCTGTTGTGTAGACATCTATTCAGAAAGTGATACCTATAGGCATCCTCTAACTAACAAAGAATACACCTTCTACAGCTCAGCAAATTGTAATACTACTAATGTGATATATCTAGCTACTTGCATATCCTGTCCATCAATTTTTGTTGGAAAAACTAAAAGAAAATTAAGAGAACGCATAGTAGAACATAAATCAGATATTCGGAGAAGTGTGAGTGCCAATGCCTTAAGTAAACATATTTCAGATAAAGGGCAGGAACATCAGTTTAAGTTTAGAGCAATTGATGTAGTAATTAGTAGCAGTAGCGGTGGGAATATGAATAATATAGTCAAAACTGGAAAGTATGAATGGATAGTTAGGCTACAAGCAGATTTATCACCTGGTTTAAATAATGCTGTTAGTTTGAAACTGATATTAGGAAGCAGAGTGAAAATTTGTAATTAATGCTATTAAGTTTTATACGTAATAGAATGAAAAATGTTTTTTATATGTATTTAGGCTTTTATATAGTTTGTATGTGTTTCATAAAAACTGTTTATAAAAACTGTTCTTAAAGGTTTCAATGAACAATAGGGGGGGTGGGGAAATGAATGGGTGCTTTGCGATAAGCTGGCTGTTACCATGTGTTTTAGAAAAGCTCCTATTTAAATTGTGTATTTTTATTGTTAGATTAGTAGCACTGAGGAAGGGTATTTGTGACCCAAAAGCTTTGCAACAATGCCACTTTTTGGTTTCTTCTGACATTTAATTTATTTGGTGGTTTATCCCTAGTTGCCTCAACTATTACAGTATAGACTGCATTTCCAGAGATGTAACAGGGTACTGCAGGACCTGTGAGCAATGCCAAAAGGTAGGCAAGGCAGGAGACAAGGTGAAAGCTCCTTTGATGCCTTTGCCTGTGAATGAGGAGCCATTTCAGAGGGTAGCTATATTGTGGAGCCTCTGAGTATCCCAAGTTCCACAGGGAAAAAGTATATCCTAGTAGAAGATTATGCTACCAGATACACTGAGGCAGTGGCTTTGTCCTCCATTGAGGCAGAAAAGGTGGCAAATGCTTTGTTAGAGATTTTTAGCAAGGTAGGTTTCCCAAAAGAAATACAGACTGATGGAGGTGTCAATCTCATGTCAGACCTGCTGGCTTGTCTGTTGCAATTCTGTGGGGTGAAGCACCTAAAGACCACCCCCTACCATCCACAGACTAATGGTCTTCTTAAGAGGTTAAACTTTGCACTCAAGTCCATGCTACATGCATTTGCAGACCAGTTTAAGAGGGAATGGGAGAAATATTTTACCCGTCTGTTGTTTGCTTACAGAGAGGTTCCCCAGGAATCCACAGGTTTTTCACCCTTTTAGTTCCTGTATGGGCATAGGGTGTGGGGGCCTATAGTTTAATTTGTAATAAGTGGGAGGATGATTGTGAATCTCACAGGGAGTCTGTTGTGGCATATGTCCTAAACCAAGAGACAAGACTCAGGGAACACGTGGGCTTGGCCCAGAAGAACTTGGCAGAAGCCCAACAGCAAAAAAAGTCTGGTATGACAGGAATGCTCGAGATAGAGAGTATGCTGTAGGGAAGGAGGTAATGGTTCTCATTCCTGTCAGACACAACAAGCTGCAACCAGCTTGGGAGGGACCCTACAAGGTGGTAAGGAAGGTCAGTGATGATAACTACATGGTGGAACTGCTAGGCAGGAGGCAGGAACACAAATTGTACCATGTTAACATGATGAAACCTTACCATCATAGGGAGGGCCTTGTGCTGAATATTTGTAGTGGATTCCAGGAGGAATCTGAGGGACATCTGGTAAATGATCTCCTCAGTGAGTCTCTGACTGACACCTCAATGGAAGGGGTAGCAATGTCCCAGCAGCTATCTCCTACCCAGGTTCGAGAAATCCGAGCAGTGTTACAGGAGTTTGGGGACATGTTCACTGGGAAACCAGGGTGCACCCACCTGTTGCAGGACCAGGTGGATACAGAACCCCAAAGGCCTATTAGGCAGGCCCCTTATAGGGTGCCTGAGAGAGTCAAACAGACTCTGAGAGAGGATGTACAGGAAATGTTGGAATTAGGGGTAATTCAGGAGTTCAACAGTCCCTGGGTCTCCCCAGTGGTGCTGGTGCCCCAGAAGGATGGCAGAGAGCAGCAGGTTGGGGCTAAGTATCTTACCACCATTGATCTTACCAAGGGTTACTAGCAGGTGCACTTGACTCCCAGTGCTAGAGAGAGGTCAAACTCTGTGACTCCTTTTGGCTTGTATGAGTTCACAAAGATGCCCTTTGGGATGTAAAATGCCCCAGTGACTTTTCAGAGGCTGGTAGATCATATTTTAGCAGGAGCAGGAAATTTTGCCCTTGCTTATCTAGATGATTTTGCCATCTTCAGTCATTCCTGGCAAGAGCACCTAAAGTATGTAAGGTAGGTGCTGGATTGATTACAGAGGGCAGGGTTGACCATCAATCCCAGCAAATGTCAGGTGGGTATGACAGAGGTCTCCTACCTGAGACATAAAGTGGGGAGTAGTAAGATCAGGCCAGAACCTGCCAAAGTGGAAGCCATTCAGGCATGGCCTGCACCTGTTATTAAAAAGCAAGTGAGGTCATTCTTACGGACAGCATGGTACTACAGAAAGTTTGTCCCCAGTTATAGTACCATAGCTGTTCCCCTCATAGACCTTACAAGGAAAAACAGGCCAGATAAGGTAGTGTGGACCAGAGCATGTGAGCAGGCATTCCAGAAGCTTAAAGAAGGTTTGGGAAGATCCCCTGTGTTAGCAAGTCCAAATTCCAGCAACAACTTTGTTGTGCAGGTGGATGATTTGAGCCATGGGGTGGGGGCTGTACTTAGCCAGATTTCTTCAGAGGAAGAAGAGCACCCAGTGCTTTATCTCAGTCATAGGACCCAATCCAGGGAGGAATGCTATGCAGCTGTAAAAAAAGGAATGTCTAGCCATAGTGTGGGCACTGCAGAAACTTCAGCTTTATCTGTATGGAAAGAAATTCACTGTAGTTACAGATCACACCAATAATCCTGAATCGACTGTATAAGACAAAAAGTGGTTCCAAGTCACCAAGGAAGATAAACAATTCTTTATTCCAACAACAGATAGTAAGCGCTTTCATCTACCAGTATAGACTTCATCAGACCTGATCTGTAGTTACAGATCACAATCCCCTAACATGGTTACATTGAGCCAGCCAGCAAAATGCCAAGTTACTAAGGTGGACCCTAGTGTTGCAAGCATATGATATGTCAGTGCAGCACCACACTTGGATTAGCAATGCCAATGTAGATGGGCTCTCAAGACAGGGAATGGTGTAAGGTATACCCAGGTAGACTCAATCCTCTCAAGCAACATGTTTCAAGGGACATTTGAAAGACTAGTTTGAGTTCTGAAAAAAATAAGAGGCTGCCAGCCCAGGCAAAGAGAATATTATAAATAAGTCTATTTATTTGTAAACATTAATAAGATCCTCAGGCTTGTTTGACAAATGTAAGAAAACTGTGTATGTTCTGAGCTTCAAAAATGTAACCACAGTGCACCTTGCTGGAAGAAAGCTGATGAGTAAAGAATTTTATGACTGTTTGATCTCAAGCTAGGAGACAGGATGTCTGGGCTAGGAAAATCTTTCTATTGTTCTAAGATAGAGATAATTACTAGGTTTTACATGTAAAGTGTCTTTTATTGCTGTGGCTTCCTGGATTTACATGTACAGTGTCTTTAATTGCTGTGGCTTCCTGGCAGGTGCAGATTTAAAAAATAAATGTTAAAATTTTAAATTCTGTGAGCCTGGGAAAGTAGAAGTGTCAAGAATGATGTAATCTGAAATGACTCAGCAGTACTGTGTATTATCAATTTAAGGACAGAAAGAAAGAAAGAAGAGCATTTTGTATTTTGTTCTGAAGATGACAACAACTCAGCAGCACTTTGCCTTGCAAGTAGAATTTAGAACAGTCATTTCTCTTAGAGATAGATAGAAATATAGCCAGAATAGCCTAGCTGTTTTCTATATTTATGTGAGACTACTCTCTGGTAGCACTGTGTTGAATTGATGAGTATTGTCTTGTGTTTTTATTATTTATTATTAAATATTTTAACCTTTCAACTGTGGCTGTTTTGTGTAAAGATAATGTAAGCTCTAAGAGTACTTGCATGTATTTGATAATACTGTATAAGCCACTCTAATAGCCTTAGCCCTGGGTTACACTTAATATTTGGATAACACGAATAGTACACAGTGGAAATGGTCACCCTTTGGGAAGGGCCTTATAGTAGCTGATAAGTAGTGGTTGATGGCAGTAATTTCTACCTTATAATCTGGGCAGGAGGCGGCATAGCTGGAGAACCTGTTCCTGCCTTCCCCAGGAGTATCTGTGTATTTGTATATAATTCATATCTCAAAGTGTGTGCATGTGTCAGCTACTTGGGCAGGGACACAAACCACTAGTTGGACAGAGAGGATGATGGAGGTTTTGGCTTGACCACTCAGCTGTGATCTGTACCCTATAGCTGTGCCAGTGGGGAGTCTTATTGGGAATCTGGAGAGAGAGAGGGAGAAAGCAGCCCAAGATTGATTGTGATCTCTATGTGCTCATAAGGGAAATTGTACTTTACTGTGTGTATACTTGTTACCTCCCAATGTGGACACTCCTCACTGGTGCTAGTGGTGAGAACTGAAGCTCCTTGATTACTGGGCCAGTGCATGGGCATCACACATGAGTGTATATATATATATATATATATATATATATATATATATATATATATATATAGTTAGGGGAGTGTGGGGGGCACATAGTTTAGATAACTATTGTTGTCTGCAAAGAGTTAGTCATATCAGTTATTAGTATCCATGTGTATCTTTGAAATGTATGAAGTATGTGGGGGGCTACACCCCCTCACCCTCCAATGTGGGGTTCTGTGCCCCCCACCTCACCCTAACTATATCTTCTAACTCCAGGACCACGCTACAGTGGGGAAAAGGGCATAAAGCTTTTAATTTCATGTGTCAATGTTATGAGTTTCAATCAAATGGGTTTTAGGTGTTCGGACTCTAGGTGTCTTGGTCTTGGTGAAATGAATGTTGATCAAATGAACTGTCAATCATGTGAAGTAGAATCAAAGATATATATATATATATATATATATATATATATATATATATATATATATATATATATATATATATATATATATATGTATATATACACACACACACACACACACACACACACACACACACACACACACACACACACACACACACACACACACACACACACACACACACACACACACACACACACACACACACACACACACACATATATATATATACACACACACACACCCGCATGCACACTTCTACTCTGAAGTACAGGCTAACACAGAAGGCCTCTGGCTAATGAAGTTCGCAGATGACTGCAAACTAGGAGCCATAGTCAAGTCCCCAAATGATGTGGACATCCTACAGAAGGGCCTCACTGAGACAGATGCCTGGTGTCAGAGCCATGGCCTCAAGCTCAATGCCAAAAAGTACAGTGTCATCTCCTTTGGTAAAAACTCTGTACCCATGAACTACCACATAGGCAGCAATCTACTTAACACCGAATGCGTGATAAGAGACTTTGGGACCCAGGGGGACAGTAGTCTCTCCTTTGATAGTCACATCACCACAGTAGTCAGGAAGTCCTTCTACATGGCACACCTCATCATAAAAGGGTTCTCATCCAGGAAAAAAGAGGTCATTGTTCCCCTCTATTCGTCACTTATTAGACCCATTATAGAGTACAACGCCCCTTTTGGAATGTACCTCACAAGACATCTGCAGCAGCTGGAAAGGTCACAGAAATACATCACAAAGAGGATTACTGACCTCAAACAAATGCCCTACACTGACCGGCTCAAAAAACTCCAGCTTTACTCTGTAGCATATTGCCTACTCCGAGGTGATCTCTGCCTAACATATAAAGCTATGTCAAACCCAGAGCTGTTGGACATGCTACACCTAAAGAAATCCCAATCCCTCTGAGCTACATTCTCTAGGGACCTAAACCTTGTCACCACAATAAACAGGACACACTGGAGGGATAGATTCCTGTCCCAGAGACTTCCTATACTCTGGAACAAGCTACCCATCTATGTCAAGCAAAGTTCTTCATTAGCACTCTTCAAGAAAAATTTTGATGAGTGGATGGGAAATAGGAAATACACCGTGGGGATCACTTCTGTGTCTCTGCTCGACAGTGGCACAGGAAAATAACTTTTTTGGGTGGTGTAAGCCATGGAACCTTGGCTAGGCTTATGTAGGTGCTTGGCCGATAGCCTAGTACCTACCTATGAACCTATGAAACTATATATATGGGAGTACTTTTCTACAACAAAAATTCACTTTTTCGAAATAAGAAAGTAAATCCCCACTTAAGCGAAAGTACACTTTAACGAAAGTGCAGTTTCACTTAAGGTTACTAGACCAAACCTAACGCACCACAATGGAGGACATTAAAAAATGGGCTATGTCCTTCACTGTGGTGTGATAGCCATGGACCTTAGGGTTAGGGCTCGGTCAAGGTAAGGGGATAGCCATAATAACTATCCCCTTACCCTAACCTGTGCCCTAACCCTAAGGTCCGTGACTATCGCACCACAGTGGAGGACATAGCCTGATTAGAAATGTTTTCCACTGTGGTGCGATATTCACGGACCTTAGGGTAAGGGCTCGGGTCAAGGTAAGGGGATAGCCGTACTAACTATCCCCTTACCCTAACCCGTGCCCTAACCCTAAGGTCCTTGACTGCTAGCCCGTTCCGTGTAGCGGGTTCGCGAGAGTGCACTGTCGTGAAAGTGCACTTTCGCGTTAGTGTGGGTGTACTTTTGAAGTTCGAAGTAGTGAACTTTCATTCTTCCAAAGTACACCTATATATATATATATATATATATATATATATATATATATATATATATATATATATATTTCTATGGTGTATATAGATTTATAGATATAGATCTAAAACAAAAATAGGGTAAAGTACTTACACAGGAATGATTACTCTTGCTATCAGTATACAAATTACTAAAACAGATCATTTTCACAACTTCTAATGTAACTTCCATGTCAAAGATAACTTTGTATTCTTATTAAAAACAAAAAATAAGATTCAAGCCGGTATTGTTTGTTTGAGTCATGGTTTATTAAGTTAAAAACAAGAGATGAACACTTTTTCCCATGTCAGAGCTTCATCAGATCAATATCGCTGAGGCAGGTTTGTTGCGTCGCTTGGAGATGACAGAAAAAGCACTATAATGTGACAAGTTTGCTGCACTGGGAACAGTACAAATGCTACAATACGGAAGCAGCTGAGAAGCACTGAAAGCATGAACCACGAAGCATTATAGAGAATGGTAAAGTTTATATCACTTAGGATCAGCCATTACCAACTGCTAGAAAAATAGATGATAGAAAACCAGGTATAGCAGTCCATGAAAAAAAGACAGAAGCAGCATTAATTGCTGAAATTGTTACACCCAGTGATTACAATGTCCTATGAACAGACAGACAAACACAAAGCCATAAAATACCAGAATTTGCAGGCAGAAATGAGAGCAATGTGGTAGAAGGTTACCTAGACAGTTTCAATAGCAGTGGGAGCAAAGGGTCTCATAAACAGAATTTACCCTTGTACTTAGATATGCTAACAATACATGTAACCCCCTACCAATTACAGAAGTAGGCAATTCAGGGCACATTAAGGGTACTGCATCTTAACTTAGGAATGGGGACCATTTCTGCCATGGCATTAGAAACCCAAAATACTTGAAGAAATTAATCTGAGAGAATGATCATTGCTTCAGGATTATATAGCTTACATAAAAGTGTTAGTTGAACAGGGTATACCTGAGCAGTAATCATTGCTTTATATGTTGATTCTGAATATAATGATCTGTTTATTTCTCAGCTGGCCATGATATTCGGGATATTCATGATTTTGTATCAAAATGTCATTCTTTCTTCATCAAAGCTGGAATTTTGTGGCAGATTACCAAAGGTTAGAGTTACCATATCACAGAGTTGTAGAAAAAATTAGAAAATGCATATTATAAGTATTTTATATTTATATTTTATTTTATTTATATTCTTAGTGAATAAGAGGAATGTTTAAAAATGATTCCATCAAGGTGACTTTTGTCTCAGTTATCATTGTGTTTCTTCCTGTTTCATGAGGTAAGAGTTTGAGAGTTATACTGTTTTTCAATAACTTTCTCTTCAAAGAATACTTAGATATGCTTTCACCTGGCTAGCCATGTTGACAAAAGAAACAGGATCTAGTGGATTTTGGTGGGGTTTTTTTTGGGAATAGAAAAAAAGGAACAATGTTTGTAGTGGATCAGGAAGAGTGTGTACCTAATCCTATTCTTTAAAGAAGAGTTGTTTAGCACTGAATCCTCTGCTGCCTATATGGCTCAAAACATCTTTCCTGTTAGTTATAGTCTATGCCAGCCAGGTTGCACTGGGGATGTAAGGCATATATAATTTGTGGAAATATTTCATAATAAGCTATACAGTGGGCTCCATTTCAGTTACTGGAAAATAGATTGCACTGAATCCAGAGTAAGAGACCTGAATCTGTTGATTCAGAGGATATCTGATGATTATGGTTTCAAAACTCGCCTCATCCACAAAGTAAACTGCATTATTTGTAATAGATGATTACTAAGCATTTTTAATAATATACAGTAGTAAAATATTATGCAACTACAGTAGTGGCGGTGCTGCGGTAGCGTTGTCGCCTCGCAATAAGATGCTGTCTGGTTCGATTCTCAGCTAGAGCATCTTCTGCGTGGAGACATGCGTAAATGGGTGTACCTTCGTTGAAGGTTGCGCATCAGGGCTGGTAACTCGTCACGTAAAAATCAACTACCAATCATTAGCGGACCGGAGTTCCGCTGTGGCGACCCCTAACCGGGAAAAGCCAAAAAGACACAACAACAAGTAAAATATTATGCAACTATACTAGCTGAAGAACAGTTGTGATGTCACTGGATTTAAAATATTACAGGTGTTTAGGGGCTGTGCCTTTCAATGCTGAATTTAGGTAAACAATTTTGCATCTGCCCCATTTGTTTACTTGTAATTCAGAAGACATTAAAGTAGAGCTCTAGCAATTATAAATGAACAATAGAAAACGTGACCATATGTTTTCAATTATGCTTTTGAATACTATGTTAGGTTAAGATGCATCTCCTGAGATACCATGCCAAAATCTATCTTGTCTCATGCATTTGTTACTTTCTTTCTTCTTTTTTTTTCTTGATCAGTTCTCCAGGGACATTGAAGACATTTTTCTGTTAATTAATGTTTAACTTCTAGTTATAGTACTTGGTAGGCTTAAACCACTGAAAAGACTGCCATAAATGTTAGTAGAACCTGAGTGCTGACAAACAATTTGTTACACATAATACAGTTAAAGGTAAACAGTTTTCAGCTTTGCATTGTAACTCTTTATACAATTAAAGACAGAACGCTGTAGTTAACTGCCACTTGTTTCTTCTTTCATCTGTTGTTCCATTTCTCATGCTTTCTGCCTGTTTTAGTGATTCCACATTTTATTTTATTCATTTATTTATTTAGTATTATTTTAGTGAGAGGCTAGATGCCATGAAAAGGCATCCTCCTTTACTCATGACCAAACTAGAGTTAGTAGTGAAATCAGTTACTAAAACAAGCCTACTAATAAATAAAATACATCTAAGTATAAATATAAATTAAATTGTGTAATATAAGATAAATTATATCATTTACCTGAAGTAAAATTGTTCAGCAAATTGATTACCGCTGCAGTAGCCTTGGCTATATTCGTTGTATCCTGGTCAACTTCCAAAGCTTCAGGGCACCTTCCTCACATCCAAACTGTCAAGCAACTCAATCTGGGCTGACTAAAAGAAGTTTGGGAGCGAAGCTTTTCGGAGCTTTCCTGCTAGCAGAAAGAGGGAGGCTGAGCCCTGAAAGGAGTATGCTAGAAACAATAACACATACACGTCCACACCCTGCCATAAGAAATCCACCAAAACACAAGGGGATGGAGATGACAACTGCTACTGCAGCAGTGGTCATTCGAACATCTACTTCTGTATTATTTTCATCATATTGATCACTGCTGCAGTAGCCTTAGCTATATGGGTGGATTCCTAAAGCTAATTATATTTGAGAGGAAAGAGAAGAGTCCAGGAACCCCTGGAGAATGGTCATAGCAAAACTTGATCTGGACCTAGAGAAGGAATCAAGCTTATACTGCATGGTAAAAGTATGTACAGAGGGCAAAGCAGCAGCTTCAAGAATATTTCTAGAATCTAACCCTTTCCAAAAAGTAATAGCTAAGTGCCTGGTATAGAGGGTGTTGACCCTGCCTGGAATAGATTTGTTATAGTGGGTATAACAAAAGGTAATAACCTGAGACAACCATTTGGAAATAGTCTCTTTTGATGCAGGTTATCCCTTCTTATTATCTTCACAAGAAATAAATAATTGATCTGAAGATCTGAGAGATATAGTTCTGTCAGGATAGTACCCAAATTCTCTGTGGACATCCAAGGTAAGGAGTATCCTCTCTCCCTTATTTTTAGATTCAATAAAGAAAATGTGGAAATGGGTAGTTTGGCTTAAAGCAAACTTACATAGGTATACGTTAGGCATAAAAGAAGGATTAGTTCTCAAAGAAACCCTGTCCCTATGGAAAATAAAGTAAAGGTGACTCACCATAAGACCTTACAACTCGGATATTCTTCTTGCAGAGGTCAGAGCAATCAGTAAAACAGTTTTGCATGTTAAAACCTTTAAGTCAGTCAGATTAGTTGGTTCAAATGCAGCTAGTGTTAGCTTCTCTAACACAAAAATAAGATCCCAAGGAAGGATCACCAGTTTATTTGATGGCCTTTTATACAAAACTCCTTTCAACAACATTTGACATTAGATTCTCTTGAAAGAGGAGGATTATGGGAAGACATGCTGAAATGGCAGATTAATGAACCTTGATAGAGGAATAAGAAAGGCCATAGGATAGCAACTTACAAAAATGTTGTAATACCAGAGAATAACTAACCCTGAATGGGTACTGGTTATGTTGTTGGCAACAACTAGAAAACCTTTTCCAGTTGCTGATATATGATTTTCCAGTAGAAGGCTTACTTGCCTGCGTTAGTGCCTGCTGCATGTCCTTGGTAAACAGGTGCCTAAAAGGAATTAGGACTTTATCATCCAGACTGTCAACTGAAAATGATTGATGACAGAGTGTATCAAACACCACTGTTCTTATGTGAGTAGAACCAGTCAGTGAGGAAGCTTGTGGTAATTGCCCCTGGCCATTTCTGAAAGATGGAAGTTGCTTAGGCCAGAAGGGAGTCACCACAATGATCTTGGGGGATTCCTTCTGATTCTTCTGAAGTACCCTGGATATTAGTGGAAAGGGTAGAAAAGCATACAGGAATATTCCTGTCCAAAGAAAAGAAAAGAAAATGTATCTGTCTTCCCAGCCTTCTTGCATAGCATCCTGGAACATAATTTTGCCAGTTGATTGTTCAAAGAGGAGGCAAAATGACCTTCTTGAGGATCTCCCCACAGATGGATCAAATTGCAGTTTGTAAGGGTCTGCCTTGATCCTGCTCAGCTTGTCTGCTACACAGTTTTGCTCAGACAGAATTTAGGATGCCTGTAGAATGAAACTGGGATGTGAAGCTATATTCCCAGGTAACATCGCTAGTCGACAAATGGAATACAACCTGGTTTTCCCTTGCTTGTTGATGTACCACAGGACTGCAGTATTATCTAAAACACTATGTAGACATCCCAGGAATCAAAGATGCCCTTGGTCCCACACTCTAGCACTTTTAGCCCTTCTGGAAGTGCTTCTCAAGCAAAGTCCGAAGTATCTGTGGTGACTGACTTCCTCCCAACAGGGAGAGAGAAGGGGAGACCTAGATTTAAGGACATCTGTTGCCTCCACCAAAACATTTATTTTCTGACAAATCCTAGCATTGGGATTTGAAACAATAAATAAAGGGTGTTGATGCTGGGAGCAAAGAGATTTCTGATACCACTGTATCTTTCTCATATGGGATCTTGCCAGGGGTATCATGAGAATCATAAATGGCATAAGATGCAAAATCCTGAGGTATTCCCTCATAGTGAAAGAAGTCTGAGTTGAAAACCATAGAAACAGACCTAAATAAGGATCTATTTTTCCTTGTAGAAGAAAACCTCTTTAAACTGAGGTGTCTATTTGATATCCCAGGAACACAACCCTGTGAGAAGGAGTCAAGAAAGACTTTTGACTATCTTGGAATCCCAGGCTGTGTAGGAGATCTCTCACCCAAGAGAGACTTTTCTGACACTTGGACAAAAGACTCTGCAAAGATAATCAAGTTGTCCAAACATGGAACAAATGTGGATACCATATAGCCTCTAATGAGCTACAACTGGAGCTAGACACTTTGTGAACACTCTTGGTGCAGTGGATAATCCAAAATAAAAGGTAGAGAACTGATAATGTGATCCAGACTTACATAACCTTAAGAAATGTCTGAAATGTGGATGAAAGGGGACATGATGATAATCACCTTATAAATCTATGGAACTTGAAAGGGGAAGAAGAGGGAACAGGCTGTGAAGAGACATACTTTTGAATTAGGGCACTATTGCAAACAGGTGTAGGAAAGAAAGATCTACAACTGCTCTCCGTGCATTTGCTTTTTTGGCATTAGGAACATCATAGAATAGAAACCCTACCCCACATGGGAAGGAGGACATGATTATATTAGGTCTTGAGACAGCATGTGATGAAGAACAGATGGAAAGAAGAGTCTGATCTGGAGGATGAGGAATGACCCCCTGGAAAGGAGTAGTAATTTCCTTCCACAGCCACATGAAATCTTGCCAAATGATATTCAGAAACCATTTGTCTGAAGATATCTATTGCCAAAGAGAAAAACAGAGATTAAGACTTTCTGGAAGAAAAAAAGAGGCCAGGGTGGGAGTGTGTCTCTTGTACAGTCATTCAGACATATTGGACTGTTCTTGGTTTGGGGGGTTTGAAACTTCGTTTTTGAACTCCCTTTCCATTCCTTGTCAAACATCCGTTTACATGAATTCTTTGGAGACTGTTTCTTCTGGAAGAGGAAAAAGAAAATCTCTTGGACAATTTGGAGAAAGAGTTGAAAATCTTAGACATTACCTGGATCAGCTTGCCCCTTTCATCACACTTTTTGATCACCTCTGCAGCAGAGGTTCAATGCACAAAATCTCTATCCAAGGTACAATTTAGAATTTCACTTTTAACATCATCTGGAAGGTTCTGAACATGCAGCTCTGCAAACCTTCTTAAAACAGTACCAGTGGTCTTAGCCCTGGAAGAAATGCTCCAAACAATGCATAGTAACCTGTGCAAAAGAAGAAACTAAGTTATTTAAAGCAGATTTTTCCTCACAGAATGAAACTGCAGATAAAGCATTCCTCATGTTTTCACAATTTATCAGAACAAGCTTTAACATATGAACCTGACAATTCATAATTCTTAAAACCAAAGTGGAAGAAGTATAACTTTTTCCTCAAATCTATCAATAATTGTCCCATCGTTATCAGAAAGAGTAGCATTGGGATTAACTAAGTGCTTAGCAGCACTGGGATCACCTAAGCCTACAGCTGGTGGGTCAGGTTTGGGAATGTTATTTATTTATTTATTTATTTGCAGTTTGTTAACAATGAGAGTCCATTGTGCCAGAATGATCCCTTTTTCAATGAAGGCCCAGGGAGAAAAGCTCCATGAGAATACATATACAAAGCTACAGACACAAAACTTACAAAAAAAAAAAAGAATACGATGTACAATTGCTTATGAAGTTTCCAGAGTATAACGACTGTAAAAAAAAAACATTGGAGTAATACAACAATTTAGTTTAAGAAAACAATAATACTTCTGTAGATTGTTACAGTCATTAGGAACAGGAAATAGTGGGAGATAAAAGAGTTGGGCGAAAGTGAGAAAGGGGAGGGTGAGTTAGAGTGAGGAGGACAGTAAGAGAAGGAATACAAGATGAGGAAGGAGGAATTGAGTGTACAATGGAGGTATGATGTATAGGTTAGGAGGGGTGGGAGCAAGAACATTCCCATTTGGAAGAGAAGTAAGAGTGCAACAAGCTTTTGAAGGAAGTGGGGGATTGTGTAGTTCTAATGTGGGGAGGAAGGGAGTTCCATTTATGAGCTAGGGAGTGAGATAACAGGAGTTGGCCTGGAGCGCATAGTGGTTTGTATACTCTGAGAAGATTTTGATTGTTAGATCTGAGGGATCAGACAGGAGGATGCACAGAGAAGGCAGTAGCTAGAGAAGGGGAGTGTGAGGGTTTGAAAATAAGTTTGTGGGCAGTGGAGATTCGAATATAAAAGAAATAGTGGGGAAGCTCAAGCCAGTTTAAAGAGTGTTGAGAGTTGCAGAGATGTGAAGATGATTTGGCGCCTGTGGCAAACTTTGCTATTTTATTGTAGCAGGATTGCAGTTTAGCTTTGAGGGAGGCCTGGAGATTGGTAAGGATGGGAGAGCCATACATAAGAGAGGAGTGGAGATAGGTTGTGGAGAGAGTAAGCTTAGAGGAGGGGGTTATAACGCGACTGTGGCGGTAAAGCATACCACGTTTTTGGTGAGATTTTTTGATGCTAGTTTGAATGTGTGTATCAAACTTGAGTTGTTCATCAATAATGACTCAGAGAATACCAATGTTAGTGATGCTTGTGACGCTAAGTGCTCGAAAGTACCTCCAGCCAGCCAAATGGATAAATTCCACAGTTTATTAAGCAGACCACACAAAAAATATATAAACGCTCTTCAAACACAAATAACAATTGCGTTTTCGTCTCACTATGTGGGACTTCATCAGATACTAGGAAGTTGTGCTGATAACATTTAAATATCTTAATTCCTTTGCAGTTGAGGTAATATACCAATGAAAGTTGATCTTTCACAATTTAAAATGCCCAATCGGCTTCCTTTATTCATGAATATTCATGAGTAGTTCATACATTATTCAAGGTCTCCTTAGTGTTGCAAATCTCCGTTCCAAAACATAGGTTTTTATATATGTATATAATGTATGAAAAAGGGATTACTTAACAATAAACTTCCTTACTAACTTTTCTACCCTTGAATATTTGTTCTTATAATAAATAAAAGCATACATAAAATACATACAATACATGAAATACTTAAAAACCATCCTTAAAATACATAGTTATAATAACTTCCTTGTTACCTATCCAAGTGTGTGAATATAAAAATATATATATTTATATATAAATAATTAAATATTTAAATATATAAATGAATAAATATAAAGTGCATGTAGTATATATAAAACTTATATATAGTATGAAGCATTGTGTATGACATTTAAACTATTATCAGTTTGAATTTAAGGGACGCTTAGGGAATGTTTAGTAAGATTCGATGAATCTAATTAAAAACTTCTTTATAAATAATAAAAAAATGACTTTCTCCCTCTTCTTAATGATTCAAAAGTCTACTACCCTCTAGTGTTAAAAACTGGAATTTGTTAACTTAAATTTTATTTGATTTTAACCTTAAAATAGCTCCTATGGATATATGATCATTTAATCCTGGGCTTTTACTAGCATCTAAATGTACCTGCCACCATAGCTCCCTACTTTCTAATATATCCTCCCATGGGCCTCCCCTGGGGTCAATCTGAATCTGTTCTAATACAAAAAACAAGTAGGTTGCTCCCAAACAATTTTTAATGTGTTTGTAAAGTGCATTTGTTTCTCTTTCTTTTTTGATGTCATAGGTGTGTTCATAGACCCTCTTTTTTAAGGGTCTCTCTGTCTTTCCAATATAGAAAGATTGACATATTTGGCAGGTCGCTAAATATACTACTCTCTGTGTATCACAGTTATAATAACTGTAACTTTTTATTAATTTATTTCTACTCTCCAAGTACATTTCTTTCTTATTTGTTATAAAAATGCACTGGGCGCACCTACCACACTTAAAAGTTCCTACTGTCTGATCAGGTTTTGTTCTCTTTGTCTTACCTGTTCTTTCTAACATATTCCTAATATTGGGTGGATTTTTATAAACAATTTTAGGTACTATCTTCCTGACTTCCTCGATGTCAGTATAGGTTAAAAATTTCTTCCATTCTCTACTAATTATTCCCCCTACATTTTTATTGGAGGAATTATATTCTAATATCAATCTTCTTTGGTAATTTTCACCTTCATTATCTATTTTTCCTATATTTTCTATTTTTTCATTTCCTATAACATTAGTGGTAGTTCGTTCTATACCTTTAATAGGGTGGAATCTTCCACTTCTACCTATCTCAATTTCTTTCCTAATGTTTCTTATAAACTCAATAGGATAACCTTTTTCCAAAAACATATTTTCCAGTCTGTCACACTCTGTGTAAAAATCCTCTTGTCGACTCGTCATTCTGGACCCCCTCACAAATTGTCCTTTTAAAATATTTTTCTTACTGTGAAAGGGGTGTGCACTTTGGAGGTGTAGAAAGGAATTAACGTAAGTTGATTTCCTATATACTTTTGTTTCAAAACTACTTTTGTATTTATAAATCTCCACATCTAAGTAATTAAGCACATTTTTGTTTGTAGTATAAGTAAATTTCAAAAAACTTGTGGTAGTATCTAAATACTCCATAAATTCTTGGAAGTCTTTTTCGCCCCCTATCCAGAACATAACTATATCATCCAAAAACCTATGATATAATACCCATTTGTCTTTATATTTGGAATTTGTGATATATTTGCCTTCCCATCTGGATAGTACTAAATTCGCGTATGTAGGGGCGTATGCCGCTCCCATTGAGACTCCGGATTTTTGTTTATAATATTCACCATTAAAAATTAAATAATTATTTTTCAAAATCACATCCATGAAGTTAACAGTAGCTATTTTTTCTTCATGTGTCATGATATTGTCTAAAAAAATACTTTCTTCAAATAATTTCATTCCTTCTTTGTGTGGAATGCAAGAGAACAAGTCAACAATATCTATAGTGATAAAGGTGATTTCTTCCTTGTATACTTTAGGTGTTATTTCTCTTAGAAAATCCCAGGAATCTTTTAATATAGTGTTATTATTGACCCATATATGCTTTGCCTTTGTATCGACATATTTAGCTAATGGAATAGTCATTGCTCCTGCTGCTGACACTATGGGTCTTAATGGGGGATTTTCCTCAGAGACTCAGAGAAGCTTGGCATTGGAGATTACTTCAACTGGAGTCCTATTATGACTTGTTATGATGAAGGAGTTTTTATCTATTTTGGTGTTTTTTGTAGGGATGAATATCATAATTTTGGATTTGGATGGATTAAGAGCTGATGATTAAGAGAGATGGATTAAGAGGGAATGGTATATAAAAATTTAAAAGACTGAGGAATTTTATACATCCTATCTGCTTTTGTAGGGGCAACTGGCTGACTAACAGGACAGCTGGAGGCAGTAACATATACATCCTCTAAGTGACAGAACAGTAGGAATGGGTGTAGGCTCTGGAAAATCCTTTTATAACAACATATAATATTTTCTAAGTCACTGAGAAACCTCAGTGGTCTCCCGTTGAAAACACTGTCACATTCTAGCAATAGTCTCAGAGAAAAAGAAACTTCCACAGAAACTGAGCTCTCCTCTGAGTATGAATCAGAAATCTGAGAAAAATCCCTGAATCAACATCTGCATCTTCCTACTCAGATTCAGAATCTTTAATCACTTCAGGAAAATAGGAATCTCTCTTTCTTTTACCATAAACTACTTTACAAGAATGAACAATAGCCTGAATTATACCCTGATGCCATAACCAGAAAACTACTCTTGTCTAAATAAGCTTGAGGAGAATTAGATACATGCTTAGTTTTCTTATTCTTAACAGGGAAAACAAGGCCACCTGTCTTACTAATGTCAGCAAGTGCCTCCCTAGGGATTGGCACAGCATTCTGGCACAGGAGGGAAAACTTCCCTGTTCTCTTTCCCATGACCAACAAGAGTAACTTTCCCTTGCCCACAGAAGGGACTCCAAAAGCCACAGAGGATTTGGTTAACCCCGGATCCATTGTGGCTGTAGCTGGAAAAAGAATGGTCTTATGTACAAAAATTTGCCATAGCAGAGTCAGCCACCTGTGGCTGAGGCAAATTGCCAGCCTGCTGTAGTGGCAAAGGCTATTTGCCTAACTTTTTCTTTTTGTGGCTGTTTCTTGGTGACGCTGCAAATGGTGCTCTTTCCCAGAGAATACAAGCAACAAGTGCCAGTAAAACTATCAGTTCACAAAAGTTATATGTTTCACTGACAGAAAAAAAAAACAGTAAAAACACTTTCAAACACTATGCCAGCCCCACCAAGGAAAATAAACACAATTTCTCCAGAGAAAATATGTTTCCAGTTTGTTAACACTACTTTTAAACTGACAGAAAAAAAACGAGTGCTCTTTTTAAAAGTACTTTACAGTCTTGAGACAGTCTGGTAAAACACAACAATCCTAGCTTTACAATAACCTTCCTGAAGAGAAAAGTAATGCAACATCAATAAATTTAAGAAAATGGAAGGGTTCTTCCCCAGAAGGAACTTATCTGAGCAGCAAAGGAAAGCACAAGCCAGCAGTCGATCCTGAAAAGCCTCAGACAAACTTACTCTTCAGCAGCAGTAAAGCTCTGAAAGGCCTCATGCCCAAACTTGTATTTTAGTCAGCTCAGCTTGAGTTCTTGACAGTTTGGGTACACGGAAGTTGCCCTGAAGTTTTGGAAGCTGGCCGTCTGTTATATCCTTAGCAGGCTATAACCCATATAGCTAAGGCTACTGTAGCAGTAATCGATATTGTGAACATTTTTATTTCAGGTAAAGGATATAATTTATCTTTGCACTTAAATTTATTTTATTTATCATTAGACTTGTTATAGTAACTGATTTCACTACTAATAGAAGTTCGGTCATGAATAAAAGACGGTGTGTTTTCATGACATCCAGCCACTTACTAAAAAAATATACAAATAAATAAATGAATAAAATAAAATATGGCTATTGCAGCAGAGATCATTCAAACAGCTACTTTTATGGTGAGCTCAACTTACACTACTGTACTTTCCCATTGAAAAACATGATTTGGAATGAAACAATTGTGTCACAAGATAATAGGCTAGGCAATGTTCTTTGTTTAATATATAGCATTGCCAGTTAAAAGAAGCAGCATGCACCACCATGAAAGAAACGTAACTGAGAATCTACACCATCTGTCTAAGAGACACCATTTACTGACAATTCCAAAAGTGTGGAAATCATGGCTAGTGAAAAACATGAACACATTCTGAGACTGAAATCATCAAAGTTCTGTTGATGAACTATTCTTCACTCAACGATGATTTATTTAAATACAGGGGAAGCTTCCTATATTAAAGCAGTAAAACATATTACTCATCAAGTCAACAATAACATATGGAGTCCTGCAATATGGCTACATTTTTTTTGAAAAGGAAAAAGCAGTAAGACTGCCCTAAACATACCACAGGCTTGCATTGCAGGAAAAAGGGTTAAATGGCTAGTCATCATTCCTGATTACCAAAAAAAAAAAAAAATTAACAAAGTAAATAAAAATAGACAAAGCTGAAATAAGGATTGTAGAGAAGTAGTGCATCAGCTACCTACTTGGAGGAAGTAAGTACTTGTGATAAAAATCCTGAGTGCCAGAGATCATCTCAAGTTTTCTTATCAGTCAGACTACATTCACACCAAGGTTTGTTTTGCTGTCTTTCTCCACCAATGTTGGCCACATAGAAGATGTAGAAGTAGATCATGGTTAGAGTACAGCTGGGGAGAAAGAAAACATTGACAATGCTGGAAAGAAAGATAGTAAAACCAAAAAATGTTGAAAAATAAGAAGTACAATGGATGGAACAGCACTGAATACCAATGTATTTGCTTTATACCATGTTGTATCTTAAGAACTCTTTCCCTGGTTTAAGACCTTCAGTAGCACGTAGCAAAGGACATTGAATTTGTGCAATGTGGTACACATAAAACTGGGGACTGGTTTATGTAAAGGATGCCCACTGCAAAAAACAGTCCAAGAACAAATAAACCAAAACGGCAGAGTTACATCCAAAATTTAATGAAAAAAACACAAAGCTTTCGGATTACTTCTTCTTCAGTGCGATAAAATTACTTCAAAATATTCTGGCATTTAAAATAAGTGATAGCAATCACATGATGATAGACAGCCAACCGGATAACAAAATTAATTAAGTTAATTAAAACACTTCTTGTTAAAAAGACAAGGTAACTCTACATATGCAAAAACATTTATTAAAAATATAATTTTAAACATAACTGTTTACGCTTCAGTACAGGTTTTATTGACAGCACAGAATTAATACCAGGCAAATAATCAGCCTATAACTTAATAATCCAATTATATTCTTTCATTTCAAGGTAATTATTCTTATCACCACCTCTCATATTAGCAGAAGATATATCAATGATTTTATGTAGGAAAATCTACTAAGAGGCTAAGTGAAGGTATTATAGAACAGAGATCGGACACAAAAAGGTCCATTTTAACTAATGCCATTGCTAAACACTGTGTTGATTTTGGAACCTCACATGTTTTTACTTTTAGAGTTATTGATATATGTTCTGCTAATAAGAGAGGTGGTGATAAGAATAATGACCTTGAAATGAAAGACTATAGTTGAATTATTAAGTTACAGGCTGATTGTTTGCCTGGTATTAATTCTGTGGTATCAATAAAACATGTACTGAAATGTAAACAGTTATGTTTAAAATTATATTTTTAATGAAAGTTTTTGTATATGTAGAGTTACCTTATCTTTTTATCAAGAAGTGTTTTAATTAACTTAATTAATACTGTTATCCGGTTGGCTGTCTATCGTCATGTGATTGCTATCACTTATTTTAAATGCCAGAATATTTTGAAGTAATTCTATCACACTGAAGAAGGAGTAATTTGAAAGCTTTGTGCTTTTTCATTAAATTTTGGATGTAACTCTACCGTTTTGGTTTATTTGTTCTTGGAATGCTATTGGTAACGGCAAGCTTATTACAGGTTTCTGTCTTCTTCACTGTGAAAAACATCCAGTTTAGTGTTCTCTTACCAAGTGTTCACTTTCACTTTGTGATCTGTACTATATATGTATTCATTTTTCTATGTATATATTTATATATCTGCGCACATGCACATTTACACACACATACACACACGCGCACACACACACACACACACACACACACACACACACACACACACACAAATGTGTAAACGTCTACCTCTCTCTGTCTCTGTCTCTCTCTCTCTATATATATATATATATATATATATATATATATATATATATATAATATTTATATAGCGAGATAGATATATGCTTAATTTTCTTGACAGGGATGCAGTCAATCTTTGTGTGAGATCACTATAAAACTGGGGTGGGAAATATGTCCTTTCTCAAGTATTCTGTGATCTTGAAGTTAGTATATGTAAGTAGCATTATTTATAATTTGCTTACTCTGAGCATGGAATATATCTCAGAGCATATGTACTGCTCCAGTGATTTTTTTCTCTTCTTTTTTGTAGTTGTTTTGAATGTCCATCTACTGGCATTTTGATTACGAGAGAGAGAGAGATAATAGCTAGATAGATATACAGATAAATATATACAAGGACAAATTATATATAGTTATCTAGAAAGTTTATCAGATATATGACGTCAAACCTCTTAGTAATTAAACTAAGCAGTTAGAGGCCAAAAATCGTTTTAATCTTATTTACATCCTCTTTTATTTTTCTGAACCTCTTAAGTTAGAAGTAAAATTAAAAATAATGTGTTTTTCCAGGAATCACTGCTAAGGTTTAGCTGGTGAGGCAACTTCATTTAATGAAACTGCATATATAATTTCCTGCTGGGACTACTTAAATGCTTCTCAGTTTCCACCAGTAATTTTACACAACCTGTGAGTCAAACATCATTCTGAGGAAACCTTTGCAATTTGTTCTCTACAGGATCCTTACAATCTAAAATCTCACACCTGTCTGTCACAGTAAAAGTTGTTAATCTCAAGCACTTCAGGAGACCAATAACTGCAGTGGAATATATCTGTAATTAAAGGAGTTCTTCAGCAGCAAAGCACTTTTATGATATCCTATTTAAAATGCATTTTAAACTCCAGAGTTATGTTTAACTATTTACTATATTCTGCTGTTTTGCATTGCTAAAAACAGCATTTTCTACCACAATATTCACATACATCAGCATGAACTATACTTCTCTTAATAAATAAATGGCTTAAATCTATGAATGCAATTTATTGCAGGGCTTAACTCATTTCTTCTTTCGTCTTTGTCCCAGTTACGGGTCGCCACAGTGGATCACCTGTCCGCTCATGATTGGCAGTGGAGTTTTACAGTGCTGAGTTGCCAGCCCGGCACCCAACTGTCCACAGAAGGCACACACACGCACACACTCACACCTAGGGCCAATTTAGAGTGTCCAATCCACCTACAGCATGTCTTTGGGATGTGGGAGGAAACCGGAGCACCTGGAGGAAACCCACATGACCACAGGGAGGACATGCAGACTCTGCACAGAAGGCACCCCAGCCAAGAATCGAACCGGAGAACCTCTTGCTGTAAGGTGGCAATGCTAACCACTGCACCACCGTGGCTGCCGTTCCAGGGCTTACTACTTCAGAAATATGTATTTATTGACTAAGCAGTTAACTGGATGTGATCACAAACATCTCTTTTCAGTCAGCCTAACTGCAGTGAAGAGAGTATAAGCAATAAAGAAAGAACAAATATATTTACTTATCTTTAAAATAGCTAATATGTTCTGGTTTTATGGTCAGGATTAAAAACTTTGCAAAATGAGAGCATCAAAAAATTCAGGTACAGGGTAGTGTTCTATCAGTGGTTTTGTGACATTTTGACTTCTAACAAAGCCACAGCACAGTGAGTGAATCATCTGCCTAACAGCAGTGCTAATCCTAGTGAGGGTTACTATACTCAAATTGGATACCCTTTTAAGTATGTCTTGAACAAATAAGTCATATACCTCTCAACGTCACTATTTTGGAAGAATATTCAAAAATTGTCAGGCCTGATTTAACTGTGTACAGGATGTCCCTATTTTTGGAGGTTTGTCCCCTTCCCCTCATCACATGTGATTTTTGAAGTTGTCTAATACACAAAAAACACACTACATGACCAACACACTAGTGGCACCAATAATTTAAAGAGAGAGTGTACACGTCTTACATCTCCCCTTTTTCAGAAGCAAAAATAAATTACCTTGTGTGGTAGAATTTTGGAAAATAGTTCATCAAAGTCTACAGATTTAACATTGTTTCTTTAATAACATGCTTATATTTTTTTATCACATAACTGATTTAACAGTTATAGCAAATTTCACTTTGGTATTTCAGAAAAGATCCCAGTGGATCCCAGAGGGGAGGACTGGAAGAATTACTTAGAAGTAGGTGAACTGGATTGGCAACTTAGACTGGGGGCTACCCCCCCCCCGGTATGAATCACATTGTTTCAATTACACCTGTTTTAACAGTGAAGGCTAATAAGTTGTAGCCCAAGTTTTTAAAAATATTTTGTTACATTTGTTGTATATTTCTCTTACCATTATTTTTTTAAACAATCAAATGTTTCGGTACACTTTGCTGTGCTATTTTTTGTTTGGCAAGGACTATGTGTATCATTGCTTATTATTGTGCATTTGTTGTCTGGCCCTTTAAAGAATACTACAGTTCTTAAATAATTAACCAACTAATAAAGACCTTTTTTATGCACTGTTTAATGGCTCTGTGTTAGAACAATTTATTTCTGATGAAGTCTCTTGCATGAGACGAAAGTCCTCATTTTATTTTTTCAGGTTGTTTTAATAAATTATTTCTTGGACCATTTCTGGACCCTCGTTTAGATTTGCTTTTCTTTGGTTTCAAATTCAGCTTGTTGATGCTGCACCGTTGGATGTCTTTAATGAGGTTCTAAATGAAATCCATGACAACAAATCGGAAGGCATATTAAGTTCTGACATCAGCTTAATTAAAGTATGTGCTCTTACAGAAATGTTTGCCGTTTAGAAGCTGCAAAGAATGCTTGAAAAAACACTGGCAGCAAAGTACAGTAATCCACAGATCTTCAGTTGTAAAGCAAGTTCAAAATACCTGGGTAGGTTGCGTAGCTTATTCATTATAAAATGCAGCATTAACATTCCACGTCTACTAATAAATTTGCTTAATGGCTGAGGAAGACAGTTTGCCTATATACTCCTTTCTTTAAGTGCATTTAATATTCTACCTCTCCCTCATCCCTCCACTTTCTTCATCACTTTCCACCTGTCCCATGCTGCCTGGAGTGGCCCCATAACTTCTGTTTCTACTACGAGTTCTAGTAGAACATTCAATGTGCCCATGACCCTTTCTGCAGATTCAGAAGTAAATATCTTTATAATCTAATATAGTGCCCCATTCTTTTTGCTCAGTATAATACAAAACCATTTATATCCATTAGAGATTATGTCATGCACTCTAAATGCCTCCTGCACCTCAAGGAGAAGAGGTCTCTGTCTATTGACATTTTTTGCATTCTACACAACATGTTGGTACTTTTGCTCTGGACTCTTTAGAGCAGCCTTATGTCTCTCTGAAGAACTGGAGACAGTAATGAATGTTTGCCACTGATAGGACTTGGTAGTTTGGCAGCTTTATGTCTTTGTACTTGGAGTCTGTCCCTCTGAGGATACCGTTCCACATCCCAGCATTCTGTTCAATGTTGTCATGTCCCTCCCATATGTTTCCAAATCCTTCCATGGCCTCTTCTTTATATCCTAAACCTTAGTATTTACCTAATAAAATTCAATAGGTCTGTGATCGCAAAATTCTTGATTTAACTTTTTCCAAAACTTAGAATTATCCAAGTCAAATGAACAGACTCAAACAGAAAGGAAAAGGGGAACAACTACTCTGGTTCATTATACTACATATAGGTTAGAGAGAGAGATTTCCACATAGAAATAACAGTCCCAGAAACAAAGAATGAAATGGGCAAAAGCAACTCTGGTTCATCATACTTCACTGAGGTTAGTGAGATTTCCCAGTCCAAGTAACAAACCCAGACAAAAAAAGTAGGAAAAGAACATCAGCAGCACCTGTGACAAATTCATTTCTATATTGTGAACACATTCCCCACACCTTCCATCACATTCCCACAACCTGCACAACTTCTTTCACTGTGTTCCATACTCTGAGCTCATTTTAGTTTCTTTAATAATTTATTAGAATTCATTTTTGCAGAAGTAATTTTGCTGGCCACTTTCGCAAATGTCAGAGAGTTAAAAGGTAATTTCATCAGGCAAGTGACCAACACCTAATTTATGTAATATCTAGCCCAAACATACACAAATGCATCATTAGTTCTCCATTCTAAAGGAGACACCTTCAAGTCTCATGTTACATGTCATTAAGTAGCAGAAAAAAATAAATTATTTTCATAAAACAGATGTAAAAATAATGTGGCTTTTTTGTTAATAAAAATAAGATTGAAATAACAGGTGTTTTTGCAACTGTCGTTTTCTGTTAAGGACTTTCTCCCTCCTTAGGTGCTTCCTCCAACACAATTATAACTAATTATATTACATCACATTATTATATGTGCTTGGTGGCAGGAGACAATATCTAGTCTGCCATTTTAGCCTTTTAAGTGCCTTAAAATTAAACTTCCCTTCCATCCCTACTTTCCCACTTACACTTTCTCCATTTGTCTTATGCCCTCTTGAATGTCTCTGCAGAACCCCTCTGTAAAAAATTGTATTTTTAGAGATCCATTGAGTAGTTAGTGCCCACATTCTGTTGCCAATGATACCATTTTCCCCTTTTGTCCTTACTGCTCAGAATAACCCCTTCACATGCACTATGATATGATCTTGCAGACTAGTATCATATCTTCCTACTTCTTCCGGTCTCAGCTGATATGAGCCGTAGCTTCACAGACTTCTGCTCCTAGTCCTTTCTGTCCATCTGTCCGATCTTTCTGATAGATTTCCTCTGGATTCTTTCAAGGAACCTGATGTTTCTTTTCCTTATATGAAGTGGCCACCTGAGTACTCACCCAAGCATTCTGCTTGCTGAACCTGTTTCTTTTCCTTATATGCATGGCCGGCCTTAGGCATAGGCGAATTAGGCAACTGCCTAGGGCGCCGTACAGGCTGGCCTAGTAAAGGGCACAGTTTGTGTTTATTTATTTATTTATTTTAATTAATTTACTTTTCTTATTATGCAAACGTATAATAAGAAAAGTTAATTAAAATGAATAAATAAACCACAGGGCGCCAGAAGCATAGGGTGAGGGGAAGGGGTGAGCGCCCTCCCACTTTTATACATTTGGGTGGCCAGGAGGCTTCAACAACTACCAAAAAAATCTTCACTCCACTACCTTTAGGGAGACAAATACATGCGTCATACGCATGTACGCCAACATTTATGTAAAGATGTTCTACGGCTGGGAGCAGAAATTAGCACTTCAGCAGTTGAAGTGGAAGATCTAGTGAATGGATACAAGCAAACAGCAATCTCTAAAGAGTAAAATGGAATGGAGTAAAAGACTAAAGTGGACCGCACTAACTTGGACCCTGCAAGTCAAGGTAACTGGCCCAGAAAGGTGTTTTTACTTGGGTGCTATCAGAACTTTTCTTGTCAGAATGGTCGATAATTTAGCTTTTCTTAAACATAGCTGTTTGGTGGGTAGTTAGTGGGCGTCATTCCATTGTTAAGAGGTAATGCTGCTGCTATTATCTTTCTTAACATTTAAGACCATGTCACCGGGCAGCAGGCTGTTGTCTTAGTGGCTAAAACCTTGTATTCGAGGTGCAGTGTTTAAGGTTCAATCCAAATTTCTTTTCACTGCCAGTGTGGATTTACATAGTCTCCTTTTTTCTGTGTGGGTTTTCATTACTCCCTATAAAATGTATTTACTGTTGCTTTTATGGTAACAGTAAATACATTTTGGGAATGTGTGTGTGAACTTAAAGTTTGTGTTAGTGATGCTAACTGGTTCATTCAGATATCCAGTCTTGTGTTTTACAATTTGTAGCAAAATGGAGTGAGAGGTTTATTGTCGTGTATGTCAGCTGGAACTTGATTTGAACCCCAATGTCTTGACTATAATTTCAGTGATGAACATGGTCTACTGAGCTCTACTTTTCCCACCACTGTCATACCCAGAGGGTTATTATTACCTGCATTCTTTTCAAGAATTTTGGATGTGCAAGCAGTATTTAGTTTTGTGCGTTTATTGTAAATTCATCATTTTGCTTTTTGTTTTCTGTATAATATTGATATTTGGGAATCCCCTCCCCATGTTTTATTTGTATAAAATGACTTTTGGTCAGTGGAATTACCTGCTTGGCAACACTGAGCTAAATGTTGAGAATGTGGAGGGAGTTGATTTGTAAGGCATGTATCTGAAAAAGTATTTTCTTCCATTTTGACCCATGCAAGGGTAGCTTTGGATTCTTGAGGAGGAATTGCACTAGACATCTTTTTATATATGTCAGTGGAGCAGTAGGTAGCAGGCTCATCATTGGTGTTAGAAGACACAGCACCTATTAAAAATAGTAAGGGAAGTTATGCTCTGCCAAATTACCACCAGTAGTAACGCCACTTCTGGTGTCCCCTGAAAAGAGGCCACTAGCCTAATGTAGATTGGAATCTTGTTCCAGAGCATGGGAAGTCTCTGGGACAGGAATCTATTCCTCCAGCACGTCCTATTTATTGTTGTAGTGAGGTTTATATCCCTAGAGTGTGTGGCTTGAGGGGATATGGTTTTCTTTAGGTGGAGCATGTCCATCACTTCTGGGTTGGACATGGCCTTGTATGTCAGGCAGAGATCACCTCTGAGTAGGAGGTATGCAACAGAGTACAGCTGGACTTTCTTCAGTCGAGTTGCATAGGGCATCTGTTTGATGCCAGTGATCCTCTTAGTGTGGTATTCTGTGGTCTTTCCAGCTGATGCAGGTGTCTTGTAATCCCAAATGGGGTGTTGTACTCTATAATGGGTTTGATGAGGGATGCATAGAGGGACACAATGACCTCTTTTGATCTGGATGCAAAACCCTTTGTTATTAGGTGGGCCACACAGAAGGATTTTCTAACCACTTTGGCCATGTGATTATCAAAGGAGAGATTACTATCTACTTGAGTCCCCAGATCCCTTATTACATCTTCCGTATTTAGGGGGCTATCACCTATGTGGTAGTTTGTGGGTACTTTGTTTTTTCCAAAGGGGGTGACTATGCACTTTTTGGCATTTAGCTTGAAGCCATGGTTTTGACACCAGGCATCTGTCTCAGTGAGATCCTTTTGGAGGATGGCTGTGTCAACTGGAGGGTCAATTATAGCCCCTAGTTTGCAGTCGTCTGCAAACTTGGTCAGCTATAGTCCTCCTGTGCTTGCCTGTACCTCTGAGATGTATATGCCGAACAAGGAGGGGCCCTAGGACTGAGACCTGGGGAATGCCACTTGTAACCAGTTTAGAGTCAGAGCTAGCTCCCGCAACTCTTAAAATGTGGATTCTGTCTGTGAGCCAGTTGCCAACCCATCTTGTGATGTAGGGGTTTATGTTCAGGCTGGTGAGCTTGTCTATAATACCAAAATGTGGAATGGTGTCAAAGGCCTTTGTGAGGTCTAGGTAGGTTGTGTGGAGCACCTTTCCCTCATCTATAGCCTTAGTAACTGTCTCAAAGAAGTCCACCAGGTTTAGGAGGCATGATCTGCCCATAACAAAGCTGAACTGAGTAGGCTCTAGTGTTTGGAGGTTCCCAATGTCTCTGTTAATGAGATCTATGATGATGCACTCCATAGCCTTGCAGGCCAAGCTAGTCAGGCTTATAGGGCGATAGTTCCCGGGGTCTGTTGTGGCTCCACCTTTATGGAGTGGAATAACCGTTGCTGTGCACCACTCTATGGGCACATAGCCAGTGGAGAGGCTGAGTTTGAACAGTGTGTTTAGGAGAGGGGTTAGTTAATCTTTGTGCTCGTGTAGGATGCAGCCTGGGACACCATTTGGTCCCATTGATGCTGTGTTTTTGGCTTTGGAGAGGGCTGTTTTAACCTGAGTGTTTGTGATTTCAGGGGCACTAAATTCTTCTGGTATGGTTATGAGCCCTTTTGGGGGTGAGAAGGGGGTGAAGTTTGCACTGAACCTGTCTCCCAGGTTGTTGGTGATATCAGTCGGTCCAGTGTATTTTGTGCCATTCTGCACTAACTCTGAGTAGATCTGAGAATTGCCACTTAGATTCTTGACATAGTTAAAGAATGCCTTGTGGTTATCTTTGGAGTCCTTGGCAATTTTTCTTTCAAAGCTAGCCTTGGATGATTTTATGAGGGATCGTAGTTTCTTGCTGATACTGATCAGAGATGTCTTCCCTTCTTGGGATTTTACTCTTTTCTGTACTAGTTTCCTCCTTCTGTTGTATAGCTTGCTTATGGCAGGGGTCCACCAGACTGGTTTCCTTTTCTTGGAGGAGTGAGTCTTGGTTTTGCTTGGGATATCACAATCCATGCATTCTTGTAGGGGCCCGTAGAGTGCATTAGTAAAGAATTTTGCAGTTTGGGCAGCGTTATCCTTTAGCATGGGGGATTTGAAACTTTCCATCTCAGTCTTAAGTAACGTGAAGTTTGCTTTTGAAAAGTTTTTCTCGGTGGTTTCTTTGACCCAGGGTAGGGGTGGAACGTGGATATCCAGAGTGATTAGTTTATGGTCAGATCTAACCAGTGAGTGGTTGATGTCCGGTGTGGAACACCAGTCGCCCATGTTGGTGATGACCAGGTCCAATATGTTGTCACCTCTGGTGGGGGTGTTAACTAGTTGATCCAGGGCATTTGAGTTTATAAATTCTAGGAAATGTTAGGCAAAGGAGTTAGTACTTGTGCAGTTCTCCCAGTTAATGTTTGGGTAATTGAATTCACCCAAAATCAGGATGTTTGGTAGGACCTTTATGTTTCCCAGTGTTTCCAGAAATGTGGAATGGGGGTCCTGGGGCATGGTGGGTGATCTGTAGCAAGCTACAATTTGAATTGCAGTTCTGTCCATTGTTAGTTGCACATGGATGATCTCTGAAGCATCGTGCTGTGCCACTAACCTGGAGGTGAGGGTATCCTTGATGAATATGGTTATGCCCCTGCCTTTTGTATTTTGGTCAGGGATTTGTGGATGAAATGTATGGTATGAGTTGTAGTCTGGTAGTGTTGGGGTGCTCTCTGGAGCCTTAAACCAGGTTTCTGTTACTGCACATATATCGATTTTCTCCATACTGAGGAGTGCCTTGAGTGTGTGCATTTTGAGGTTTAGACTTCTGGCATTGAGTAGCATTACCCTCAGTTTTTTGTTACTTGTGCTATTTACATTGGTGGGTATGTCTTCTGAGCCTTGCCTAAAAAGGCACTATGGGGGTGGCAAGAGCCTTGGCCAGTATTTGAAAGCCTAAGGGTGACAGGTGCAAGCCATCTCTAGTGAAGCAGCATGGCTTGTCGAGCATGTCATCCCAGGCTGACAGACACTGGATCCCCTTTGAATGACACCAAAAGCTTAGCCAATTGTTGAAATTGATATTTTTTTCTTTAAACTGTGGTATCATTCTTGGTGAGGGCAGAATGCTACTCAGGACTCAGGGTCAGGGTCATATTGG
>NC_056745.1:314829294-314836794 GCF_019279795.1 Protopterus annectens | reverse complement strand
TTTATGATCAGATCTCACCAATGAGGGATATAGTTCGATTGTGGAGCATTTTGTCCCCATGTTTGTGATAATGAGATCTAGTATATTTTCTCCTCTCGTGGGAACAGTGACTAGCTGTTCCATGGCATTTGAATTTATGAACTCCAGGAACCGTTGGGCTAGAAAGTTAGGGCTTGAGTAATGTTCCCAGTCTATATTCGGGTAGTTGAAGTCACCCAATATGATGGTGTTTGGAGATACATTTATACCCTCCAGTGTCTTCAGGAAGGCTGTGTGGGGTTCCTGAGTTTGAGAGGATGGCCTGTAGCATGCTACAATTTGTAGAGCAGTTTTGCCTATGGTTAGTTGCACCTGGATGGTTTCCGAGCTTGCATTGCCACCAACCTGGAGGTGTGGGTATCCTTTATGAATATGGATACACCCTCCTTTTGTGGTGTGGTCCGGGTTTTGGGGCCAGAACGCATGATATGAGGTAAAACCTAATAGTGCCGGGTGCTCACAGGAGCCTTGAACCAGGTTTCAGTTACAGCACAGACATCGATGTTCTCCATACTGAGAAGGGCCTCGAGTGCGTGCATTTTGAGATTTAGACTTCTGGCATTGAGCAGCATTACCCTCAGTTTCTTCCCATTTTGTTTTCTAGGGTGGTAGGTTTAGAATTTGAGCCTTGCCTAAAAAAGGCACTATGGGGTGGCAAGAGCCTTAGCCAATATCCGGAATCCCAGGGGTGACAGGTGCAAGCCATCCCTTGCGAAGCAGCGTGGCTTGTCAAGCATGTCATCCCAGGCAGACAGACACTGGATCCCCTTTGAATGACACCAGACATTAAGCCAATTGTTAAAGCTGATCATCTTGTCTCTATATTGTGGCATCATTCTTGGTGAAGGAAGGATACTGCTCAGGGTCAGGGTCATACCTGCCTGGGCTACATAATCAGAGTTTCATTGCTTATTAAATGAATGTTTAAAACTACAAATTTAAAACATATTCTAACAAGTGGTGCTGTATTATACAAGGAATATAATTCAATACAATCAGGAAAGTGAATCAAAGAATAAATATGTGTATGCATGGTCCTAAAAATGTGTACAAGGAGTCTGTTTTGAAAACATCTCAAAGGCAAACTGAATTCTTCACTGGCCAGATGCATTTCTATGAATGTGGGTTTTCATGTCATTTCAATGAATGTGAGTTTTGCCATTTCAATGAATGTGAGTTTCAAGGGCAGAGAATTTTACTGCTCATGATAAGTCTCTTTTCATTGTGAGACTGTATTGTTTATTTAGCAAATGGCTATCTGTACTTGTGCTATTTTATTTCAATATCTGTAATCACTGTAGAAGCAAATAAGAGAACAGTATGCACGGTAACTGGTGATAACCAAATAATGGAATATTGGAGTGGTTGAGGAGGGGACTGCTGGATGGGGCTTTTTTGGGGTGGCAAGGTATCTTTTTTTCCCCTATGCATTTAAATAATTTAAGGAAATGACTGGAATGGATTTCTTGGGGAATGACCCTATGGGTGTGGCTCATGAGTGTGGTGTGGGTGGGGCTTAAGGGGCGCCATAGCACTACTTCGCCTAGGGCAACATTTCGGCTAAGGCCGGCCCTACTTATATGAATTGCCCACCTGAGTGCTCACCCAAGCATTCTGCTTACTACTGCCTCTGCACTCTCACAAACACCTTCAGGTCCTCATCCTGCTAAGTTATCATCACTTCCATTCCTGCCATCTGATTTTTATCACCAGGGCAATCATGACCAAAAGGGAAGTACTTTCCATTTTTTTTAATGAATGTCAACTTCCATCTATCTGTCTGTTTCTACAGCCTTTCTAAATTCTCTCCCCCAAAGATTTCCAAACACACACATGTACACACACACACACACACACACATACACACACACACACACACACACACACACACACACACACACACACACACACACACACACACACAAACACACACATACACACACACACACACACACACACACACACACACACACACACACACACACACACACTTGTGTGTGTGTGTACTACCCAATAAAATATATTGAGTGTGTGTGTGACTGAATCACTGCTTATCCTAAAAGTTAAAAACAAAAGTACTAAATCCCATTGTCTCTCCACTACCCCTCTCTCCAAGAAATAAAGTAATAGACTCCAGTTATGCACTAGCAAAGTCTGAAAATCTAAAACAAAGCCTCATCTCTGCCCTTCCCAAACATTGCAGCTTGTAACACTCCTTGCAAATTCAACCCATACTACATAGTTGTGGTCAAATCTTTTAACAGTGCATAGCTGGCATCCCCATCAGCCTGCAATAACAACAGGAAGATGATCACTTTTAGGTTTATGCTAATACTGTCTACATCCAAAAACTGATATATAGACTTAAAACAATTTTCCTGTCTTATAACGACCTTCACACGAAATGCTTACATATTGCAGCTGAGGTCATTACATATCCAGTATCAACACTCTAAACCATTTCATGCAAGAGTCTACTGTGTCTAAACTCTGGACAGCATAATTTGACATCACTATTCAAAATGACGGATCCCTATTATAATTTTTTGCCTCATATCCAGGAATTAAGAAAAAAACAATGAAACAAAAGGAGGACAGCAAATATCAGTTGCTGTTCTCCTTTAAAATTACTGTTTTTTTGCAGAGGAAAAGGGCCCCCTTTTGCTCCCCACCCCCCCTATGTATATATGCTAACTCTGAGTTCACCAAAACTTGAAGAAAATGGAATACTCCTAGACATAACATCCTTTGGCTTAGCACATGTTAGACTCCATTTTAGCAAATTCAGTTTCACGTTTCTGAACGTATATTTGAGTCTCAGAATTGAAAACTGCTACCTTGAATGACTTTCTGTCAAATACACTTTCTATAACAGTAAATTTGCCCTAAGAATGAGTTTTGGGGCCACTGCATTTTAGAGTTTTTATAAATAACATGCCAATTCTATCAAGCCTTGCATTCCAAATATGATACAGGCACACGAGTCCACCATAATATGCACATTCTAAGCCATCTGTAAGTTAAAACTACCTTCAGTTGTCATCCAATAAAAGTTAAAATTAGTTTGAATGATACGTCTTTCTATAAAATGTAAATAATACTAAATTAATTTAACACACTGAGTGCTCTGATTATACTCCCAAAATGTGCTGATTATGTTTAAAATTTGAAAGCAAGATAAGCCAGTTACACAGAGCTTTAGCAAAAGACCCAGTCATACAAGCCATCAAATGTAAGGGATGTCACTATAGAAACTGAAAGTGAAACGATAGGAAATTATGAAGTAAAAAAGAAATATAAGCCAGAAGTATGCACACAGACCTATGAGGAATGTTAGTAATGAACCAAAGGAAGAAAGAAGTTGGCTACCTGAGGGTGGACCCCCAGAGCAAAGAAATGGTAGTGAGTACTAGAAGCAGCATAGATAAGGAAATGCAGAGTTCTGAACCCACTTCTGCTTGTGTAAAGAAAAAAAAAAGTCTGAGTAAAGGCAGATAACCTTTTACAAAACATAAAGACAAAAATTGAGAGGCTGATGTCCACTCACATTAGGGTAGAGGAAGAACAGCCTAAAATAATATAGAGCTGTCAAGAGCTACCCTTTTGCAGGGGAAAGTTAAAATTAGTTTGAATGATACGTCTTTCTATAAAATGTAAATAATACTAAATTAATTTAACACACTGAGTGCTCTGATTATACTCCCAAAATGTGCTGATTATGTTTAAAATTTGAAAGCAAGATAAGCCAGTTACACAGAGCTTTAGCAAAAGACCCAGTCATACAAACCATCAAATGTAAGGGATGTCACTATAGAAACTGAAAGTGAAACGATAGGAAATTCTGAAGTAAAAAATAAATATAAGCCAGAAGTATGCACACAGACCTATGAGGAATGTTAGTAATGAACCAAAGGAAGAAAGAAGTTGGCTACCTGAGGGTGGACCCCCAGAGCAAAGAAATGGTAGTGAGTACTAGAAGCAGCATAGATAAGGAAATGCAGAGTTCTGAACCCACTTCTGCTTGTGTAAAGAAAAAAAAAAGTCTGAGTAAAGGCAGATAACCTTTTACAAAACATAAAGACAAAAATTGAGAGGCTGATGTCCACTCACATTAGGGTAGAGGAAGAACAGCCTAACATAATATAGAGCTGTCAAGAGCTACCCTTTTGCAGGGGAAAGTTAAAATTAGTTTGAATGATACGTCTTTCTATAAAATGTAAATAATACTAAATTAATTTAACACACTGAGTGCTCTGATTATACTCCCAAAATGTGCTGATTATGTTTAAAATTTGAAAGCAAGATAAGCCAGTTACACAGAGCTTTAGCAAAAGTCCCAGTCATACAAACCATCAAATGTAAGGGATGTCACTATAGAAACTGAAAGTGAAACGATAGGAAATTCTGAAGTAAAAAAGAAATATAAGCCAGAAGTATGCACACAGACCTATGAGGAATGTTAGTAATGAACCAAAGGAAGAAAGAAGTTGGCTACCTGAGGGTGGACCCCCAGAGCAAAGAAATGGTAGTGAGTACTAGAAGTAGCATAGATAAGGAAATGCAGAGTTCTGAACCCACTTCTGCTTGTGTAAAGAAAAAAAAAGTCTGAGTAAAGGCAGATAACCTTTTACAAAACATAAAGACAAAAATTGAGAGGCTGATGTCCACTCACATTAGGGTAGAGGAAGAACAACCTAAAATAATATAGAGCTGTCAAGAGCTACCCTTTTGCAGGGGAAGACATATAATATGCTGAAGTGTGCCAGTGTTTTGGAGGAGAAAGCTTCAGTACCTCACCTTGAGGCATGTTACTAAGAAAGTCTACTTGAGTTAGTGGACATACAAACAAGCCACATAAACTTTAAAAAAACTACAATTGGACCCACACTGTGACACAGTGGGATAATGCCCCAATTACAGCCCAGGCAACCCTGATTCAGTTAACTGCTTGGACATCTGAGGTGCTGGCATGGAAGCATAGGCATGCCCATTCTTGGGGGAAGAAATGAGGGGGATGTACTCTGGCCAAACAAAGCTGTTACATTACCCTGACACAGGCTGGGGAGTAACCATGGGGTCCTGAAAGTAGGTAGAGTGGCTTGTCTACAGCAGCTCCTTGCAGGAGTGAAGAGCACCTCAATATGGTCCTCCTGTTGCACAACCAACCTATAAGGTGTTCTCAGGCATGCCTGAGATGTGGTGAAAGCAGCAAGAAAAAGACTCCCAGGAACAATATGACTAGAATCCAGAACACCTTGAACTCTTTGCAGGCCCTAATCCTTAATTAAAGTTTGTGTGAGGTTGGTCAGGACGTGTAGATAAACATTGGGACCAAGGAGAGACACTGGAGTCTACTGTTGGTCAGCTGTGGTAAACAAATAAAAAAGTAAAAAACATACAATGGGGAAAGGGTAATTTAAGCAGGACAAGAAGGAACACAAGGCTATAGAAGGATATAGTAAACAAGATGTTCCCACTACTTCTTATCCATATTTTCAGTTAAAAATGATATTCAGTATAAAGCAAAGAAATAAAGAAATTCTTAGCAATTGCTGGTGCTAACACCTTATATGAAACTAATAATGTAGCTAGTACATAGTCGTGTGTTTGGAAGTCACCTGGGGAAGAACAAAGCAAAGCAAGAATACTAGCCAGTTTGCGCTGGCAATGCCTAATGAAAGTGCCATAAAACTTCTTTGCTTCCTGTCTAGAATACTAGAAAACGGTACCCTATTCTGGATATCAATGACTCAATCCCATTGTATGTCAAACAGGTACAATTTAAATGTCCTGCTGTGGACAATGTGTGGCCACTAGTAAAATCTAGAAATGGATAACTGTACATTTTAGTAATAAAAGACTACGCTGCAAAATGTCTATAAGCAGTGACATTACCCAAAGTCATTAATAAGGCTATTGCCGAAGTGGTACTGTTTATTCTCCACAGTGGGTATTTCTAAAGAAAAACTTACTGACCAATATGCTCCTTTAATGTAAGTGGTATTTCATCAGTTACGCAGGTGTGCTAAATTCAAACAGTTGAAGACGCTACACTGCCACTTGCAGGCTGACCGATTAGTAGACATTGAAACCAATGTTAAGGAAAGCAGATAAGACTGATGGAAAGAACTGAGGCCAGTTGCAACTGACTGTTTTTTCTAAGAGAGGTGGGATAATCTACAGATGGGTTTACTGCAAGGAGTATTTGAACTTGTAAGGAAACTTTGGAAGAAGAGCAGATAGTATTTAAAGTGTGACAGAATACTGTGTTAGTTTGCAGCACAGATTGGTGATAAAGCTGATTATGCTTGTACTGAAGAAGTACATTCTGACAATCCGGGAGATGCAGCAAAGAATTTATAATAACAGGGGGCTTAGAGAATTTGATCCATGAAATCAGGTTGTGTTAGTGTCATCCACAGAAAACAAATTATTGGCAAGGACCATATGAGGTGATTGAAAGAATAAATGCAGTGAACCACTGCATAACCAAACACTGTGGAAAGAGAATATAGAACAAATTATTCACACTGATGCACTGAAGCCATACAAGGCTGATGCCTAGCATGTGAGCTGACCAGAGAATCTCTACACGAAGAAGAGCAAGAACAATCCTTTTCAAAAGTACAAAAGAAGGAAATACGATAATTTCTATTAAGAAATAAGAGTAGTCACAGAAATGCCTGACAGAACTAGCTAGATAGAATATAATATACAGGGAACACTCAGAATGAAGGATAGGCTAAGGACCTATAGAGTGCTAGAGTCAGAGATGCAATTCAGTTAGAGAAAAAGTTAAAAAAAATGCTCAAACTAAAAGGGGTAGAAGAGTCATGGAGGGAATGGAATAGGCAAACAGAGCTTGATAATCTTGCTTCAAAGCAGGATAGAACTATCAAATTCCATGAGGACTTTAAAAAACTGAATAGCATTTCAAAGTTTGACACATATCCCTTGCATGAATTTGATGAGTTGATAGAGACCTTGGAAAGGCCCAATACAGCTCTACACTTAATACAGGGTACTATCTAACAGACTAACAGATACAACTTAATCTCTACGGCAAAGAAAAATAGTCTTTGTAGGCCCTGACTGCTCCAGTATAGTGTTACCATTTTACCTACAGCCACCTTTCAGAAGGTAATGGATAAAATACTGATGCCTCCCTCCGGATATGCTGCAGATTTCCTAGATGATGTAGTCATTGAATGAATATTCAAAAGTCTGGAAGTATCACTGACCAAAAGTGCAGGCTGTGTCACATGGCTGGCATGATTGTAAATGCTAAGAAATGTAAACTGGGCATGAAGGAAGCCCATGACTTAGGGTACCTTATTGAAAGAGGGATGGCCAGATCACAACTAGAAAAAGATGCTATTAAAAATCAGTCTGTACCCTTCATTAACAGGCAGATGAAGGCTTTTCTTAGACTAGCTACATACCACAAACATTTTGTGCCTA
>NC_056745.1:314701794-314824294 GCF_019279795.1 Protopterus annectens | reverse complement strand
TTTCACCTCAAAATGGGAAAAGAAATAATTAGGTTCCTCTGCCATCAAGTCATCTCCATCAACAACCATACAGTTACTGGTTTTATGAATGACATGCTGAACACCTTGCCATAGTCACCCAGGGTCCTTGTTGGTGAAGTGGCCTTCTATCTTCCCTTTAAAAGCCACTTTAGCCTCTCTGATATTTCTTTAGGTTGGCTCTATTCATGCTGTAAAGGACTGTTTTGCCAGACTTGAAGCCTGTACTGCAGTGCTTGAGGAAAGATCTGACCTTCATCATCATCATCCAGGGCTTCTGATAAGGGTACACACAAATGTGCTTGCTGACAGTGACAATGTTCTGCACAGGTTTTTCTGTAGCATAGTAACTTGATGTGTACTGTTTCAGCTCCTGATCCTCGGAAATGTCCCAGTTAGTTCTTTCAAAGCAATCCTGTAGCTGCAAGAGTGCAACTTCTGGCCATATTTTAATCTTTGCAGTAATCTGGTATTTCCTCAAACAGGAGTGTATGATGGAGTCAAGAGTATGGACAAATGGTCTGACTGGCCTAGATGATGTAACTGTTTTGCCATGTAGCCATCCTTGATATTTGAGTATCCACTGTAATTTTTCCCTTGGTTACACATTTGATGTGTTGATGAAATTTGGGGAGAACTGACTTTAAGTCCATCTGATTAAAATCAGCAGCTGTAATATGAACAGCTTCAGGATGGATGTTTTGTTGAAAGTTAATGTCAAATTGGTGACCTAGAGCTTTGCAGGCATTAGCATCTGGTAGAATTTAAACAACTGAAACTATAACAACAGTGAACTCTTGAGAAATAAAAGATCCTACATATGATTGTCATAAAGTCCAGGTCAGGACAGCAGTAACTATCTACATCTTTGCAATGGTGCACCAACTGTCATTCACATAGATGCAAAGCCCCCCCACCTCTGCTCTTACATGAGTCTTTATTCCTGTCCCACCAAAAAGCTGTGCAGCTTGCAAACTCAATGGCTGCATCTGGTATACATGAGTGTAGCTGTGTCTCTGTAAATAATAAAGTGAAACAGGACAAGTTTGTTCTCAGAGATCTGTAGCTAAAGTTTATCCATTTTGTTTGTGATAGATCTGGAATTAGCAAGAAATATTCTAAGAAGAGGCAGTTTGTGAGGATGTTTCCTTAGACTAGCATTTAGGTTGGACTGGCAGCCATGCATTTCCTCCCTGTGTTTTCTCCACCTTCGTCTTGCCTGAGCTAACAACAATCCCAGGAGAGATTGGTGTTCTTGCTATTTCTTCTGGTATGTCACATGAATGTAAGAATTCACTTGTAACAGCCTGATGGGGCTGAAATCCGATATGCAAGAGATCTTGCCAACTGTATCTAAGATCAGTTTGACTTAACAGTAAAGAATGTACACATGAATACAGATAACAGGCACCAAGAAGGACAGCATAGAGTCACTATGACTGTGCATGCTGCCATCTTGAAAAAAAAACATATTGATTGAAAAAAATCATAAATTTAAGTATGCCTTTTCTACCCCTGGTGTGACCATGGAATTCACTATACTGGGAAAGCAGGGTGTAGGGGTATATTTTCCCTGTAAAACATTGCCCCAGAATTCCACCAATAGTGATAAAGAAATCAGCCACTATTAATTGTAACTTTCAATGGAGTTTTTTTGATGAAATAGGTTCAAAGGTTCATAGGTAGGTACTAGGCTATGAGCCCAAGGACCTAAATAAGCCTAGCCAACAAGGTTCCCTGGCTTACGCCACCCAAGAAAGTTAATTTCCTGTGCCCCTGTTGAGCAGAGCCACAGAAGTGATCCCCGGGGCATATTTCCTATTTCCCATCCACTCATCAAGATTTTTCTTGAAGAGTGTTAATGAGGAACTTTGCTTGTCATAGATGGTAGCCTGCTCCAGAGTATGGGAAGTCTCTGGGACAGGAATCTATCCCTCCAGCAAGTCCTGTTTATTGTGGTGACAAGATTTAGGTCCCTAGAGCATGTAGCTCAGAGGGATTGGGATTTCTTTAGGTGTAGCATGTCCAACAGCTCTGGATTTAACATAGCTTTATATGTTAGGCAGAGATCTCCTCGAAGTAGGCGATATGCTACAGAGTAAAGCTGGAGTTTTTTGAGATGGTCAGTGTAGGGCATCTGTTTGAGGCCGGTAATCCTCTTTGTGAGGTACTTCTGTGGCCTTTCCAGCTGCTGCAGATGTCTTCTGAGGTACATTCCAAAAGGGGCATTGTACTCTATAATGGGTCTAATGAGTGCCGACTAGAGGGGAACAATGACCTCTTTTTTCCTGGATGAGAACCCGTTTGTTTTGAGGTCTGACACATATAAGGATTTCCTGACTACTGTGACGATCTGATTATCAAAGGAGAGACTACTGTCCACCTGGGTCCCAAGGACTTTTATCACACATTCAGCATTAAGTAGACTGCTCTTTATGTGGTAGTTAATGGGTACAGAGTTTTTACCAAAGGGGATGACAATGCACTTTTTGGCATTGAGCTTGAGACCATGCTTCTGACTCTAGGCATTTGTCTCAGTGAGCCTCTTCTGTAGGATGTCCGAATCCATGGCTTATAGTTTGCAGTTATCTGCGAAGAGAAGTAGATACCAAACAGGAGAGATCCCAGGACTGAACCCTGAGTCACTCCACTTGTCACTGGTTTGAAGTCAGATTTGGAGTCTGCAATTTTTACAGTGTGGGTTCTGTCAGTGAGCCAGTTGGCAACCCATTTTCTGACGTAGGGATTTATACCTAGTTTAGTGAGTTTAGTTATAATTCCAGAATGGGGGATGGTGTTGAAAGCCTTGGCGAAGTCAAGATAGGCTGTGTGAACCACCTTACCCTCATCTACAGCTTTGGTGACTGCCTCAAAGAAGTCGATCAGGTTCAGAAGGCATGATCTGCCTTTCACAAACCCGAACTGGGTGGGGTCCAGAGTTTGGAGGTTACCAATGTCTTATTTTATGAGTTCCATGATGATACATTCCATGGCCTTGCAGACCAGGCTTGTCAGGCTAATAGGGCAATAGTTCACAGGATCAGTGGTGGCTCCCCCTTTATGGAGTGGGATAACTGTTGCTGTGCACCATTCAGTGGGCACAAAGCCTGATGTGAGACTATGATTGAACATGGTGCTTAGATGGGGAGCCAGTTCATTCTGAAGTTCATGTAAAATGCAGCCTGGGATGTTGTCCGGTCCCATGGATGCTGTGTTTTTGGTTTTAGAGAGTGCAGCTTTTACCTGCATAGATGTGATTACAGGTACTCTGCATTCTTCCTGTATAGATATGGGCCCTTTCGGGGTGAGAGGGGGGGGTAAAGTTAGCACTGAACCTATCTGCCAGGAAGCTGGCAATATCATTTGGTTCTATAATTTTCATGCCGTTGTGCTGTAAATCAGAGCAGATCTGGGTGTTGCCATTGGGATTCTTGACATACCTATAGAATGCCTTGTGGTTGCCCTTAGAAATAGTGGCAATTTTGTTTTCATAGCTAGCTTTGGAGGATCTTATAAGGGATTTCAGCTTCTTACTGATGCTGACCAAGGAGCTCCTCCACTCATGGGATTTTACTTTTTTTTGCAACAGTTTCTTCCTTCTGTTGTAGAGTTTGTTTATGGAAAGGGACCACCAGATTGGCTTCATTTTTTTGGAGGATAGCAGCTTGGTTCTGTTTGGGATAGCACGATCCATGCACTTTTAAACCGGAAAGTTGAAAGAAATGGAAAAACTGCCCAAACAGCAAATAAACTACAATTTCTGGGCCAGAAACCACTCCTCTTGTGGTAGATAGGCTACCTAATGCTTAGCACTCCCACTGATAAGCTAGAAGGCTTCCCTCCAACACAGAAAGACTTGGGGGGCTCAGAAGCTTACAAGCAGTCCTGGATACAGCAAATCTGTATCAGGACTAGATTAGTTACAGAAAAGGTGGAAAACAAGTGCAAATGTGGGCTTTTAAACCAGAAAGTTGAAAGAGAAGGAAAATACTGCCCAAATGGCCAATAAATTACAATTCCTGGGAGAGAAACCAATCCTCTTGTGGTATTTAGGCTACTTAGTGCTTACCACTCTCAGTGATAAGCTAGAAGGCTTCCCTCCAGCACAGTAAGGCTTGGGGGGCTCAGAAGCTTACAAACAGTCCTGGATACAGCAAATCTGTTTCTGGACTAGACTAGTTACAGGAAAGGTGGGAAACAAGTGCAAATGCTGGCTTTTAAACCAGAAAGTTGAAAGAGATGGAATACCTGCCCAAATGGCCAATAACTACAATTTCTGGGCCAGAAACCACTCTTGTGGTATATTGGCTACCTAGTGTTTACACCCCCACTGACAATGGCATACATGTATATAAAAACACAAATTGTGTATACACATGAGTGTATATATTAAACAAATGCAATCTGAGGGCCTTGCTGCTCAGTGCTAGAATTCTAAATCTCAAGATGCACTCTCTCGAAGCTCTCCTCAAAATGGAGAATGTCATCTGTGCTGTAATGTACACCTGGTTTAAAGAGGCAGAAAGCACCCCTACACTCCCAGGCTACAACTCATTCCATACCTTTTGGCCCAGGAATGTGGCCGGAAGCTCCAAAGGGAGTGGTGTCTCCATATTCTTAAAGGATACACACACCTCTACACTGGTAGCTCAGCATAATGCATATGAGATACTTCAGGTACAACTAACACTGAATAAGATGGTGATACAAGTCATAGCCTGCTACAGAACTCCAAACATGTCCCTGGACTCACACGCCAACTTCCTAAGCACCCTGGAATCTATCAAGGTCCAACCCAATACTCTCATACTGGGTGATTTCAACTACCTTTCCATCAACTGGGAAAACTATTCAAGTACCAATGTACATGCCCAATGCTTTCTGGAATTTATCAGTCCCAATGCCCTGGACCAGCTCATTTTGACCCGCACTAGAGAAAGCAACATCCTTGACCTGATTATCATCAACATGGCAGACCGTTGCTCCACACCTAAAGTCAGTTTCTCCCTGGTTAAATCTGACCACAAACTGATCACCATGGAAATCTCCATTTCACCTACACCCCATTGCTAAAGTGACCACCCTGAAAAACTTCTCTAAAGCCGACTTTGGGCTCCTAAAAGCAGAGGTGGCTAACTTCTTGGCACCCATGCCAATGAAAAATAGCTGCATGACTTCCGAATCATACACCAGTGCACTGTACGAGCATGTACATAAATGCATAGGCCTTGTCATACCAAATAGAACTAAGACGCTCTCCTCCAAAAAAAGGAAGACAATCTGGGGGGCCCTAGTCATCAGTAAACTCTACAACAGAAGGAAGAAACTGTTGCAGAAAAAAATGAAGTCACAAGACTGGGAAACCTCCCTTATCAGTTTCAACAAAAAGCTGAGATCCCTTATCAAATCCTATACAGCCAGCTATGAAGGCAGAACTGTGGCTGACATCAAAAACAACCACAAAGATTTCTATAGCTATATCATAAACCTCAAAGGCAATACCCAGATTTGCTCTGAGTTATTGCACAATGGCACCTGCTATACTGAGCCAACAGATATAGCCAACATACTGGCCAACAGATTCAGTGCCAACTTTACCCATCTCTTCCCCCAAGGGCCTTATCACAATACCAGATGAAAGCCTGGTACCAATATTTCTGCAGCACGGGTAAAAGCTGCATCGTCCAAAGCCAAGAATACAGCATCGATGGGACCGGATAATATCCCTTGCTGCATCCTACATGAGCAACAAAACGAACTGGCACCACATCTGTGTGCCCTGTTCAATCACAGCCTTACCTCAGGCTATGTCCTAATGAATGGCACACTGCAGCAGTCCATAAAGGGGGAACAACTACAGACCCTTGGAACTATCACCCCATTGCCCTGACAAGCCCGGTATGCAAAGCTATGGAGCACATCATCATGGACTTGCTTAACAAAGATAGAGGCAATCTCCAACCTCTTGATCCCAGACAGTTTGGCTTTGTCAAGTGGAGATCCTACCTTCTGAACCTGGTTGACTTCTTTGAGGCAGTCATCAGGGCTGTGGATGAGGGTAAGGCAGTGCATACAACCTATCTCGACCTGGCCAAGGCCTTTGATACCATTCCCCACTCAGGTATCATTGATAAACTCACCAAACTAGGCATCAATCCTTACATCACTAGGTGGGTTGCAAATTGGCTCACAGATAGGACTCACAGAATGAAAGTTGCAGATTCCAAGTCAGTCTGTCAATCAGTCATGAGTGGAGTCCCACAGGACTTGGTTCTGGGCGCTCTCCTGTTTGGCATCTACGTCTTAGAAGTCCAGACCAACACAGAAGGACTCTGGCTGACCATGTTTAATGACTGCAAGCTAAAAGTCATTATCAACTCCCCAAGTGATGCAGACATCCTACAAAAGGGCCTCTCTGAGACCAATGACTGGTGTTGGAACCATTGCCTGAAGCTTAATGCCAAAAAATGCGTTATCATCCCCTTTGGAAAAAAATCATATCCCATGAATTACCATGTTGATGAGAGCCCACTGAACACTGAAGGGGCCATAAGAGATCTGGGCACCCAGGTTGACAGCCACCTCACCTTCAACCACCACATTGCCACTGTGGTCAGAATGTCCTTCTACGTGGCACATCTTATAACCAAAGGTTTCGCATACAGGAAGAAAGAGGTCATCATCCCTCTCTACTCATCCCTCATTAGACCAGTCATCGAATATAATGCCCCATTTGGCATGTACCTGACCAGACACCTACAACAGCTGGAGAGGCCACAAAAGTATCTCACAAAAAGGATCCTAGGCCTTAAACACATGTCCTACATGGACAGACTTAAGAGATTTCAGCTGTTCTTAGTCTACTTAGAGGTGATCTCTGCTTGACTTACAAAGCCATGTCCGACCCAGCACTACTTGAAATGCTACACCTAAAAAAATCTCACTCCCCTCTCTCCACATGCTCCAGAGATCATAACCTCATTACCAAATTAACAGAACATGCTGGAGGGACAGGTTCATCTCCCAAAGACTGCCCATACTCTGGAATACGTTTTCCATTCATATCAAGCAGGGCACCTCACTGGCCCTCTTCAAGAGAAATCTTGACGAGTGGATGGGTAACAGAAACTTCACTCCAGGGATCATTCCAGTTGCACTACTGGATATGGGCACTGGAAACTAACACTGGGTGGCACAATGCCTGGGCAATTTTTTTTGGGCTAGGCATGTAAAGGCTCCAGGGCCATTAGCCTAGTACACACCTATGAACAGGTACAAGCATGCAAAATCTGAAGGTAATGCTACTCAATGCCAGAAGTCTAAACCTCAAAATGCACTCTCTCGAGGCACTCCTAAAAATGGAGAACATCGATATCTGTGCAGTAACTGAGACCTGGTTCAAGGCTCCAGAGAGCATCCCTGCAATACCAGGCTACAACTCTTACCACACTTTTCGGCCACCAAACCAGGACCGAAACACTAAAGGTGGAGGAGTGTCAATATTCACCAAGGATATTCACACCACCAGGCTAGTTGGCCAACACAATGTGTCTGAAATTCTCCAAGTGCAGCTAACACTAGGTAAGACTGCAATCCAAATTGTAGCTTGCTACAGATCCCCCACCATACCCCAAGATTCTCACTGCACCTTTCTAAACATACTGGAAAATATTAAGATAGAACCAAACACCCTAATACTGGGTGATTTTAACTACCCTGCCATTAACTGGGAAAACTACTCATGTCCAAACATCTTTGCGCAACGGTTCTTGGAATTCATAAATTCCAACACCCTGGATCAACTAATCCATAGTCCCACCAGGGGCTCCAATATCCTAGACCTGGTCATTACCAACATGGGAAATCAATGCTCCATACCTATGGTCACCCCCTCATTAGTCAGGTCTGACCATAAGCTAATCACCCTTAACATCCACATCCCACCCCCACCCCCCAGTAAAGAAACCACTATAAAAAACTTCTCCAAAGCCAACTTCATGCTACTCAAGTCAGAAGTGACAAACTTCACGACACCCATGCAGACGGGAACTGAAAGTTCAACTGCTGAATTCTACACTAAGGCACTGTAAGAGCACATCCACTCATGCATGAATCGTGCCATCCCAAATAGAACCAAAATGCTCTCATCCAAAAAAAGGAAGCCAATCTGGTGGTCCCTTGCCATAAACAAACTTTACAACAAAAGGAAGAAACTTTTGCAGAAAAGAGGAAAATCCCAGGATGCAAAAAACTCTCTTACTAGCCTCAGTAAGAAACTGAGATGCCTCATAAAATCCTCCAAAGCTAGTTACGAAAATAAAATTGCCAAAGATTCCAAAGACAACCACAAAGCATTCTATAACTATGTCAAGAATCTAAATGGCAATGCTCAGATCTGCTCTGAGCTAAAACAGAATGGCATTAAATATACTGATCCGAAGGATATTGCCAATATCCTGGCAGATCGATTCAGTGCCAACTTCACCCCTCTCACCCCCTAAATGGCCCATCTCAATACCGGAAGATTGCCAAATTCCAGTAATAACGGCCACACAGGTACAAAACGCACTCTCTAAAGCCAAGAATACAGCATCCATGGGACCAGATGACATCCCGGGCTGTGTACTACATGAACTACAATATGAACTGGCACCTCACCTAAGTGTCATGTTTAATCATAGCCTCACCTCAGGTTTCGTGCCCACTGAGTGGCGCAGAGCTACAGTTATCCCAATCCACAAGGGGATCCACCTTGGATCCCGGAAACTACCGTCCCATCAGTCTGACAAGCCTTATCTGCAAGGCCATGGAGCGTATTATCATGGAACTTATAAACAAAGACATTGGTAACCTTCAAACACTGGACCCCACCCAGTTTGGGTTTGTGAAGGGCTGATCTTGTCTCCTGAACCTGATTGACTTCTTTGAATCAGTCTCCAGAGCCATGGACAAGGGTAAGGTGGTCCACACAGCCTATCTAGACCTTGCCAAGGCCTTTGACACCATCCCCACTCTGGAATCATAGATAAACTTACTAAGTTGGGCATTAATCCCTATGTCACCCAATGGGTTGCTAAATGGCTTACTGATAGAACCCACACTGTAAAAGTAGCCGACTCCAAATCCAGCTCCAGACAAGTGACAAGTGGAGTACCTCAGGATTCAGTCCTGGGGCCACTCTTGTTTGGCATCTACTTCTCTGAAGTACAGGTCAACACTAAGGGACTCTGGCTAACAAAGTTTGCAGATGACTGCAAACTGGGAGCCATTATTGAATCCCCAAATTATGTGGATACTCTACAAAAGGGCCTTACAGAAACAGATGCTTGGTGCCAGAGCCATGGGCTCAAGCTCAATGCCAAGAAATGCATTGTTATCCCCTTTGGGAAAAAAACATGTATCCATGAATTACCATATAGGTGGCAGTACACTAAACACAGAAAGTGTGATAAGAGACTTAGGGACACAGGTGGACAGTGGTCTCACCTTCAATAACCACATCGCCACAACAGTCAGGAAATCCTTCTATGTGGCACACCTCATCACGAAGGGCTTTTCATCCAGAAAAAAGGAGGTCATTGTCCCACTGTACTCATCCCTCATTAGACCCATTATAGAATACAACGCCCCATTTGGTATGTACCTCTCAAGACATCTGCAACAACTGGAAAGGCCTCAGAAATACCTCACTAAAAGAATCACAGGCCTACAGCAGATGCCCACGCTGACCGCCTTAAAAACTCCAGCTATACTCTGTCGCATATCGTCTACTCAGAGGCGATCTCTGCTTAACATACAAGGCCATGTCAAACCCAGAGCTGTTGGACATGCTACACTTAAAGAAATCCCAATCCCTCAGAGCTACACACTCCAGGGATCTAAACCTTGTCATCACAATAAACAAAACATGCTGGAGGGATAGGTTCCTGACCCAGAGACTCCCCAGACTCTGGAATAGATTGTCCATACATGTCAAGCAGAGTGCCTCTTTGGACCTCTTCAAGAGGAACCTTGACGATTGGATGGGAGAAAAGAAATTCACCCCAGGGATCACGTCAATTGCCCTGCTAGACAGGGGTCCAGGAAAGTAAATAATGTGGGAAGAAATAGCCAGGGAATTGTTATGGCTAGGCTTGTATAGTCCCTAGGGCTGATAGCCTAGTACCAACCTATGAACCTATGAAGTATTGTGTATATGTTTGTGTAGTATTTAATGTTATAATACTTTGCTGATATTCACAGAGTTAATATAGTTATTTAAGTTGCTATAGTTAAAGAACAGCATGCCATAGTGATTCTCAAAGGTAAGCCAAGGATCGTACTCACTAATTAGAGAAGATTACAGCTAATAAATATACATATATAGTAAATGAACATTATGATGTCAAGTCTTATAGCAAAGGACAGTTCTATGCTTCACTCAAACCCTTCTTATAGACTAGATTTATTTACTTACTTACTTATTTTGTCTGCCATCTAAAGAATGCAGTCCAGTGTTATCCATTACTGATAAAAGACAAAGTTAAGTAGGCGAAGATATGTTGTTGTTTAGTTTTGGCATTCAAGAAGGAAGTGTAATTTTGTGTGTGTGTGTGTGTGTGTGTGTGTGTGTGTGTGTGTGTGTGTGTGTGTGTGTGTGTGTGTGTGTGTGTATGTGTGTATTTGTGTATGCATTAATGGTTATATACATAGCTAAAACATATATATATCTCATGGTGATGGAACAATTAATACTTGTGACAATGAACCTGTTGAAATTTTAGATGATTCTAGTGCTTTACCTTTGGCAGGAACTGTTAATGCTGTTATTGTAGATGTACCTAGTAGTTGTAGTCCATCTACTGTTTCCACTGAATTGAGTGTGAATCTTGTGCACACTGGCTTACGAGTCAGTGATGCACCAGTAGTTAGACCTAAAGTTGTAGCCTCTACAAGTGGACAGAATCTGAGACATCCACCCCCTTTCCCCATTACCAACCTACCTCGGAGGGGAAGGAGTCGATCTATGAGCATGGGGAGACAGAAAAGGAAGGCATCTGGAGAGGTACAGAGGGGGCCCACTCTAAAGAAAATGTGGGAGAGGTTAACACCGATATAGTTTGGAATATTTCACATAGACAGTTGAATATTGATGAAGTTGAGTTATTGAACAAAGGGTTAACCTATATCCCCACTACCCACAGTAATTTAACAGATACCATCTTGGATACTAAGTTATTTGTACGCAATGTACAATTAAAATTGATGTACAAAAATATAAATACTAAAGAAGTAAATCTATGTTTTTCAAAACCTACCCTATTTAACCCCGATTGCCATCCTTTACTCGATGCTTTCTGCACGTTGGTTGAAGAAGGTGTTTACAGTCTTTGCAGACATAGATGTACTACTAAGAGAGGGAATTTAACATACAGACATAGGAAAGCATTAGACAACCTAAGAAATGTCAGGAACATTACTATTAGACCTGCAGACAAAGGTGGTCCTATAGTTATTATGGATATGGTTGCATATGATTCACTTATGCAAGAACTGTTAGCAGAGAGGAATTTTTCATGCCCATTTCAACACGAGAGGTCCAAGTCCATATACAAAAAGTCAATGATATTTTGGGAGACCTGAAAGAGAAAGGAGTTATCAGAGAAGAACAGTATAATTTTTTTTGGGTAGAACATCCGTTACTACCCATTATTCAAGGTCTATCCAAGATACATAAGGACCCCTTACACCCTCCCATGAGACCTATAGTTGCAGGTAGCGGCTGGGTGAACCCATATCGGTCTTTATTGAGAAGTCTTTGAGGCCATTAATAGATAATAATTCAATCATACTCAGAGACACAAAACAATTTTTACTAGATTTATATGACAAAATGAAATTAGTAGATGATTATCTTCCGTATTTTTTAGTCACACTGGACGTTAAATCATTATTTACAGTTATTCCTAACCACATAGGTTTGCAGAAAATACAAGTATTCTTACACAGTACTCTGATTTTACTACATCTAAGGTTGCGTTGATATGTACATTATTGAAAATAGTGTTGGAAAATAACCTTTTTGCTTTTAAGAATAACATATATAAGCAGAAGGATGACGTAGCTATGGGCACATCCTGTGCCCATAGCTACGCCAACCTGGTCATGGCTATGTGGGAAAGAGAACATCTTTTTCTTTTACCTAGATATCAGAAGTATGTGATTGTTTTATAAATGGTTTGTAGATGACCTCTTCTTTTTATGGACAGGTAGTAAGAGAGAATTGTATCTCTTTTATGAAGAAATTAATACACTTACAGAATACCTCAAGTTTACAATGGAGGAATCAACTAGTAGCATCAATTTTTTAGATGTCCATATAGAGAGGTTGAGCAGTGGGCAACACAATACAGGCATTTCTAGGAAGCCCTGCTACAGGAATACTCTGTTACACAGACAGAGTATGCATCCTAGGTTTGTCTTTGATAATATTATTAAGGGACAGGCCTTTAGAGCATCCAGGTTAAATCCAACACGAGAAGGGTACAATGAAGAGCTTATGAACTTGAAAGGAAGGTTACTACACAGATCATATAATGCATAAGATATAGATAATATCTATCAGAGTATGGAAGAATACAGAAATGAGAGAGCCAGCCCATATTTTTCTGATTTTGGTAGTAGATGGTATAATGCACCTTCCAGTCTGGTAGTTTTAGGTAATGGAAATAAAACTATACAGAAATTTTCTATGTTTTATACTTATGATTTTAGAGACATCAGGGACATTATTTGTAGACATTGGCAAATCCTGATGACTGAATCATTAATTAAAGAAATAGTGGGAGAAAATCCCCAATTTCTTTTTAGAAATAAGAAGAATTTGCATAGAATGCTTTGTTATTCCAATGAGCAGATGGTTCCGAGACATCCCAGTAGAACCGGTACATTTTCATGTAACAACTGTAACTACTGTCCCTAAATTTTTAAACATAATATGTTTGTACACCTAGTGACCACACAGTGTTATCAGTTTAACGTAGTGGCCAACTGTAACTCAGAACACATAGTTTATTTAGCAATATGCACACGTTGCCCTGCATTTTATTTAGGCAAAACTGATAGGAGGCATAAAGATCGTATCAGAGAACATCTATACCAGATACGCATTCGTTCCAATACAAATGCCCTATCCAAACATATTCTTGAAGTAGGGACAGAACATACATTTTGTTTCTTGGTGATTCAAATGAATCATTCTAGTATCAGGGGTGGAGATGTCAGGAATCACACGGAAAGAATGGAAGTTCAATGGATAATACAGTTTAAAGCACATGCCAGTCCAGGGTTAGATGATAAAATTCCCCTGAAACCTGTCTTGAAAAATAGGACGTTGGTAGTTAGGTAAATCATGGGGTTAGTATACCAGTGTTTAAAATTATGTTCTGTGATATATATTTATTTTACATGCTAATATGTATATATTTTTAATCATGATAACTGTGTTACATACTCATTCATCTTTGAGTTTTATCCATATGGATGTAATGTTTTAATATGCTTATTTGTTATGATACATTTTTAAATGCACTCAACAGTGTTCAGCCTATGACTTTAAGAGGAGTGCTGACTTGATTGGTATCAGTTAGCTAATTATCAGTTAGATATATAGTAGTAGGTTGGGACAGGTACTTTTAACCCAGTTATCTAATTCCATACAGGCATGCAACAATGAGGTTGGTTCCCGGTTGCCATGTAACCAACTACAGGCGCCGGATGTAAGTAAGAAATACATTACTCCTCCAGTGTCATCAGTGACTAACAATTCGAATGTGGAATGTGTGAACAACGCAGAGCAAAGCAACGGCGCAATGGTGTGGCCATCAACGAAACTTGGAACATTACAAAGAAGCAGGATTTATAATGCACGAAAGGACTTTAATTTTGGTGTTTGGGCTGAACAGCAGTTCCACTTCCAATAAGGTACTGTAAACACAAACTCTAATGAAGATATTGAAGATAGCTTCAATACCTTCAGAGACAAATTATACACACTAAAAAGCAACCAGCTAGAAGTAGACTATCTTAGAGAATGTGCGCAAGAGAAATGTATCCCGAAAGGCTTACGTTTTTATAAATTCCCAAACAACGCCCAACCAGGGACTGTCTTTTATGATAAACTTTGTGGGATTTTTGATAGAGCGGGACTGGAAATGCTGAATTTAATGATTACTGAATATGAAAATAAATTGGAAGTGTTGTTAAACGAATTAAATGTTTTGAATGAGAATGTAACCAAAGATATTCATTTTAATGGTATTAAGAAGAATTATGAAAATGTATTTTACGAAGTTGATCAATTCTGAAACAAGATACTGAGCCACAAAATGAAAAAAACTTGAAAGAGACCTCATAGAATACAGGGATGGTATTGCTTATCCAACCCCTGGAAGGGGAGGGCCTGGGTACAATGGTAACATCACACCTCCTAATAGAACAGAAGGAATAAGTAATAATGTTAATTATTCGAGCACTGTGGTGGAACCACTTAGGAGAAGTGAAAGAATAGCAGAGAGAGGGAGAAAGCATTCTGTCCAGGATTTTTAACAACCCCCCAGCAGAGAGGGGAGGGTGACGAGACCTCAACAACAGGGTTGGAACAATTTCCACAGGTGATTGAAGGGGAACCTCCTTTTACTATTACAGCAGAGACAGAATATCACTCCAATAAGCAGATTAGTTGTTGAAAAGGGAATTTCACTATTTTTAATTTTACAGACTTGACACCCACCCAGGAATATTTTGACCTTTTTTCTAAAGGTTTTCACTTTGTTCCTGCCCGTCCATTTAATTTAACTAACACTTTAATAGATCTAAAAAAGTTTGTCAGACATTTGAATTTAATGACAGTGTTTAAAGGACAAACTAACACTAATGAAGAATTGGCAAGAGCAAGTCCATTTAACCCACCCACACATCCCATTTTGAATGTGTTTGAGGAATTAGTAGAAAAGGACATTAGGAAGATAAAGTATGGTAAATTAAACACACATCCAATGAATTTGAACAAGATGGAGATGCAATTAGTGGAGCTTTTAAAGAATGAGCACTGTAGGGTAATGAGACCAGACAAGGGAGGGGGGGGTGGTTTTGATGTACGATGTGGATTATGATTCATATATGTACAATAGGTTACAAGACACAGATCAATATGAATTGGTTTCTAAAAATGAAATTAATATTGTGCACTCTAAGATTAGTTTTCTTTTATATGACCATTTACTACAAGGAGTGATTAATGAGTGTATTTATAACTTTCTTCTAGTGGATAAACCTAAGGTCCCGATAATTTTTGGCATACCAAAGACACATAAGGGGTTAGACCCACTTAAATTTAGACCTATTGTTTCAGGTTCAGGGAGTGTCACAGAGCCATTATCTAAATTTATAGACTTAAAGGTGAAAGGATTTATATCTTCTATAGAGCATATTTGCAGAGACTCTTGGGAATTTTTAAAGATTATTGATCAGGGTTGGTCTGACCCACATCTATTTATAGTTACTATAGATGTTATCGAGTTTTTTCCCAGTATTCCGCATGTAACTGGTCTTGAATGGTTTAGGTAAGTTCTGGTGTCAGAATCTGGATTGGATAATAAGACTATTAATTTAGTGACAGACTTTATGGAAATAGTACTGGATAACAATTTTATATTCTTTAATGGTGAATTTTACTGACAAAGAAAAGGGGTCACAATGGGAACCCCATGTGCCACAATTTATGCAAATTTGGTGTTGTACTATTGGGAGCGAAAGTATGTTTTGTCCAGTCCATGGGCAAATTATATAGTACATTATAGAAGATACCTTGATGATATCTGTCTATTATGGAACAGTACAGAAGAGAACTTTGAACGATTTATAGATTATATTAACACCAGTACGAACTTCCTAGGGTTTACTCATAAAATTGATCAAGATGAGTTAAATTATTTGGATATTACTTTAACTAAGGATTATATTAATTCAAGGTTTCAATCAAGGATATTTAGGAAAGCTATGTTTTCCAATTCGTACTTACATTTTGACAGTGGGCATCCTTTTTACCAAAAAAAGGGTATCATTAAAGGACAACTTATTAGGTCATCTAGAATGTCAAGCTCCCCTGAAATGTTTTTTTCAAGAGACACATATTCTTAAGGAATTATTTTTGGAGAAAGGTTACCCAATATCCTTGATTGATGCAATGATTCAGGAAGTATCAAACAGCAGAGAAACAAAATATTCACCTTTCTTGGGCTCTGCTAATGTTATTAATCAAGATGAATGCAGGAAAGGCTTTGAAGCAAAGAATAATTTTATTCACACTTTTTCAATTAATTCCCACCAAGTAGAAAACATCATTTCCAAATATTGGCCCATACTCGCTATGCATGAAGATATGAAACAAGTGGCAATTAAAGGTCCCTGTTTTATAAGAAAGAGAGGTACTAATTTAAAAGAACTTTTTGAAAGGAAACAAAGTTCGAAATTATGTTCGAATAAATCAAAGGTAGGCACTTATAAGTGTGGTAGCTGTAAGCAGTGTAATGCCATGATAAACCAGAGCACTATTCACCTCCCCATCAGGAAATTCACATTTAGATCAACTCAATATTTTAATTGTGGAACAAAAGGGGTGGTATATCTGGGTATCTGTACACACTGCCACAGTTTTTATGTTGGGAAAACGGAGAGACCTTTAAGAAGAAGAGTTTATGAGCATTTTTATGATGTTGCCAAATGTAAAGAAAGTAATGCTTTTAATAAGCATCTCCAAACCTGCCCCAACATGAATTTAAGATTCATGGTTTTGGAACAAGTTACACCTGAGTTAAGGGGTGGCAGCTGGAAGACCCGACTGGAATATCGAGAGCTTTACTGGCAGCTTAGGTTAGATTTGGTCAGACCTCCGGCGTTAAATGAAAACATAAATATTGGAAGCGTATTGAAATTAAGGAAAGCCAGGTTATAATGGATGGGTTCATGGGGTTTAAAATTTTAAAATTAAAAAATAGACTTACATTTATGCATTATATTTTATGTTTTTATGTGGTTTAAATTTTATTACTGTAGATTTTGTTTGTATAAAATTTTATGAGGCTGATATATTCAAACATTCTTTGGTAAATTTATAATGAACTATTTTAATAGTTATTAAGATGGATTTTATTTTTAAACATGTTGACAATTATACAGTGGATATTATTCATGAATCACATCAAGTTGAATTTTAATTAATAATGTCAACTGTGTTTTTAATGATTAATTACAAGTCATGTGACTTCACAATTTAGTATTTATTCAGAAAGCAAGGCTTTGTAATAATTCACTCCTTGAAAAAGCCTGGTAGTGACCGGGCGAAAGCGCTTGGGATTATTGCTGACCTTTTGTTTTTGATTTTACATTAAATGCTGTGATTTTAACAACATTTTCTTTGACTCCGGGTCCTGTTGCCACTGGATATCTTTGTGGTTGTATATAGTAGTAGGTGATTTTACACTCTGTTTGTTCAAGGTTTGACAAAGCCTCTTGGCAACAGTGCTTACCTTCACGTGTCTGGAATAAAAGGATATTATTTTTACTTTGCCTCTGGATTTTATCTACCTGCTGTTGGAATTTATATCAAATACTATCACTGTTAGAGGCTATAACTCCAGTGCATAGATATATGCTGAACTTTTGGTTCTGTGCTGGGTTGCTCCTGAGCATTTATATTTATTACAGTTAATTTTATATAATATTTATAGTACATTAGTTAACATAATATATATAAAAAATATATATATATATATATATATATATATATATATATATATATATATATATATATATATATAGACTTTCAGGTCATTTAGAGTGTTCATAGGTTCATAGGTTCATAGGTAGGTACTAGGCTATCGGCCCTAGGGCCCATACAAGCCTAGCCAAAAAATGTACCCTGGCTTTCGCCACCCAAGAAAATTATTTTCCTGTGCCCCTGTCGAGCAGAGCCACAGAAGTGATCCCGAGTGTTGTAGAATTTTTAACAGTTTTTATGTATCTTGTTTATACATACGTTTTTATGGAGGATGTTTTTTTACTGTGGTTGTCTTTTTAAATAGCTCTCTTCCTGAGCACATTCACTACTGTTTTACATATCACATGACTAATTATTGTTAACTGATGGAGTATTTAAACCTGTGGGTTTTTTTGTCTTTTTGTGATCTGATGAAGCAATTGTTTGAATTGTGAAAGCGCTCATCTTTTTCATTAAACATTTTGACTACACTGAATCTGGAATTTCGTCTTTTATCAGCCACGGAACTGCACTTTTCTTGTGTATTTTTACTAGATTATAATGTAGTTATGTACTAGTGTTTAGACAGGATGCAACCAAATTCTGGGACTCATGCAAGATCACAGAAAATATTAGTGGCATTTGCAAAAGGGAAAAGGTTGCTTCCTGAGGAAATTTGTAAACTTTTATACCTCCCGCAACCTCTTTGTGTAACGATTTAAACAAGTCCCTACAAAAACCAAAAGTGATAATCAGCACAAAAAATAAGTTTTCCAGACCATGTGGTATATCAGACTATGCCCTAGAGCTTGTAGAAATCATACCTGCTAAGCAAGGCATGGAACACAGATCTGATATTTACAGATGCGCAGCCAATATGGGTTTTCAAATCTCATAAGGGGTAATCCACTACTTTTAGTATGTTGAGAAACCAATAGAATACTACAATTTATGTAAAACAGCTAACTAGTATTTTAAAAAGATGAAAGAGACTCAAATTAAAGATAAGGAAGTAGATCTACTTGCAATCAACTGGACGTATAAGCGAATTTAAGTACACTTTTATCTGCACTTTTTCATATAGTACTGCATTTTATTTATTTTTGTTTCTCACTGAATATTAATTGAACTGAAAATTGTGGCTCTGAGTCTCTACAGAGAGCTTGCGTCTCTACACAGATCTTGTTAGAAGTGTAGCCATTGATAGCAGTGTGGGGGGGGGGGGTTCACTTTCATATTCTGTGTTTTAGCCTAGGGGCTGCCCTGCCTTATATAAGTGGTACATTTTGTTTTTATTTTCTGCTAAATACTTCAGCTTTGGCCGGCTAAGATCTACCTGCAATCAACTGGACATATAAGCAAATTTAAGTACACTTTTATCTGCACTTTTTCATATCGTACTGCATTTTATTCATTTTTGTTTCTCACTGAATATGAACTGAACTGAAAATTGTGACTCTGTGTCTCTACAGTTAGTCCCCCCCCCCCGTTCTTATTTTGGTGGCTTTGAAACTGCACGCCCCTCTTGTAAATTTGTATTTGGATACTCTTTCTGGGCCCATCTCATTTGCTAACTCAACTGAGTGCAGTGAGATCATATTCTGATTTCAGGCACTCCTGCTGTGTGCAAAGAGAGCATTTGGGAAGGGGAAAAAAATTCTAAGCTTGCTTCCTGCCTTTCCTGTAAGTAGTCTAGTCCACATACAGATTTGCTGTATCCAGGACTATTTGTAAGCTTCTGAGCCCCCAAGCCTTTCTGTGTTGGAGGGAAGCCTTCTAGCTTGATTTTGTTTCTTAGAACTTGCCTGTTTCAGCACTCATATCTGTTTCTTTGAGCTCAGCATGTGTTCAGATCTTGTTGTAAGCACTAAATAAGCTACAAATTGCTACACACTCAACTTTCCTCACTTGTCTAGCGGAAAGCAGTTTTTAGTACTTAATAAATAAGCACCTATCCAGGCATGTCTGTATCAGCTTCAGGTGTTTTCTCCTGTCTAACTGATGAATCTGGGCATCTTGGGGCAATGCAGCAATTGCTTCATGCACACAGACAACCATCTCCTCCTACCACCCAACACTGCATCCTGTGAGAGATGCACTTATATAGCCAAACTGGAAGCAAAGCTCTCTTCACCCAAGACCAGACTAGACAGTCAAGAGGAGAAGGTAAACACTTGCACCACACCACACTCATCACATAGTCCCTCAAAACCTACACCACCAAAGCACACACACAGAAACACAAAACACAGACCTACATTCGCAGGGGCTCTCAATAAAAACTTGCCCAAGCAACAGGGACGGCCAAAGCAGAAACACAAGCAAACTCCACCCCCAACACAACCCAAATGACACATAGCCCACAAACTCAGTGTGTCACTCAACCACAGCCCATAAGGCATAACAATGTACCCAACACACTAGTCATAGGTGACTCTATAGTTAGGCACACTGATGTTCCACTCACCAGGCTAAACAAGGAGAAAGTTACTGTCAGCTGCATGTCGGGTGCCAGGATCCGCCACATAATGCACGCACTCAGATCACTCCACAACAAGTACAAATATGACTCTGTCATTGTGTAGGTTGGTGTGAATGACCTGAGATGTACCTCCCTGGACTACATGAAAAGAGACATGGAGGAGCTCTCCAATCTTGTAGCCCAGGCAGGTATGACCCTAGCCCTGAGTAGCATCCTGCCATCACCCAGAATGATACCACAGCACAAGGACAAAATGATTGACTTCAACAATTGGCTAAGCTTCTGGTGTCATTCTAAGAGGATCCAGTATTTTTCTGCCTGGGATGACATGATCGACAGACCATGATGCTTTGCCAGAGATGGCCTGCACCTGTCGCCCTTGGGATTCCAGATACTGGCTAAGGCTCTTGCCACCCCTATAGTGCCTTTTTTAGGCAAGGTTCAATTGACAAATTCACCACTGTAACAGGTACAAGCAAGCAAAATCTGAGGGTAATGCTCCTCAGTGCTAAAAGTCTAAACCTCAAAATGCTCTCACTCAAGGCACTCCTTAAAATGGAGAACATTGGCATCTGTGCAGTGACAGAGACCTGGTTCAAAGCTCCAGAGAGCACCCCTGCATTACCAGGCTATAATTCATACCACACCTTTTGGCCACCTAACCCAGACCGAAGCACTAAAGGCAGAGGCATGTCCATATTCATTAAGGATATTCACAAATCCAGGCTAGTTGCACAGCATAATGCATCCGAGATTATCCAAGTGCAACTAACTCTGGGCAAGACCGCAATCCGAATTGCAGCTTGCTACAGACCCCCCACCATGCCCCAGGATTCCCACTCCTCATTTCTTGATACACTGGAAAATATTATGGTACAACCCAAAACCCTAATAATGGGTGATTTCAACTACCCCAACATTAACTGGGAAAACTACTCATGTACCAACTCTTTTGCTCAACATTTTCTGGAATTCATAAATTCCAATGCCTTGGATCAACTTATTCCCACCCCCACCAGAGGCAGCAATATCCTAAACCTGGTCATTACCAACATGGGTGACCAGTGTTCCACACCAGAGGTCAATTCCTCATTGGTCAGATCCGACCACAAGCTAATCACCCTAGAAATCTACATCCCGCCCCCACCCCCCATTAGGGAAACCATTGTAAAAAACTTCTCCAAAGCCAACTTCACACTTCTTAAGACAGAAGTGGCACCCATGCAGATGGACAATAGAGGTATGACTGCTGAATCCTACACAAATGCACTTTATAAGCACTTACACGAGTGCATGGATCATGCTATCCCTAACAGAACCAAGATGCTATCCTCCAAAAAAAGGAAGCCAATATGGTGGTCCCCTGCCATAAACAAACTCTATAACAGAAGACAGAAACTGTTGCAAAAAAGGGTGAAATCCCATGACTGGAGGAACTCCCTGGTCAGCCTCAGTAAGAAGCTGAGCTAACTCATGAAATCCTCCAAAGCTAGTTACAAAAACAAAATTGCCACTGACTCTAAAAACAACCACAAAGCATTCTATAGCTATGACAAGAATCTCAATGGCAACACTCAGATCTGCTCTGAGTTACAGCACAATGGCACTAAATATACAGAACCAACTAATATTGCCAACATCCTGGCAGATAGGTTCAGTGCTAACTTTATCCCCCTCTCACCCCCTAGAAGGCCCATCTCTATACCAGAAGAATGCAAAGTTCCTGTAATCATGGCTGCACAGGTAAAAAGCACACTCTGCAAAGCCAAGAACACAGCATCCATGGGACCTGACAATATCTCAGGCTGCATTCTACATGAACTACAGAACGAACTGGCACCTCACCTAAGTACCATGTTCAATCATAGCCTCACCAAAGGCTTTGTGCCCACTGAATGGTGCACCATGACAGTTATCCCACTCCACAAAGGGGAGCTACGATGGACCCCGGGAACTACCGCCCCCATTAACCTGATAAGCCTGGTCTGCAAGGCCATGGAGTGTATCAGCATGGAACTCATAAACAAAGACACTGGTAATTGCCAAACTCTGAACCCCACCCAGTTCAGGTTTGTAAAAGGCAGATCAAGTCTCCTAAACCTGATAGACTTCTTTGCAGCAGTCACCAAAGCCATAGATGAGGGTAAGGTGGTTCCCACAGCCTATCTAGATCTCACCAAGGCTTTCGACACCATCCCCCACTCTGGAATTATAGATAAACTCACTAAACTAGGTATAAATCCCCATGTCACAAGACGCATTGCCAACTGGCTCATGGACAGAATCCAAACCGTGAATGTAGCAGACTCCAAATCCGACTTCAAACCAGTGACAAGTGCAGTACCACAGGGTTCAGTACTGGGTCCTCCCCTGTTTAGTATCTACTTCTCTGAAGTACAGGCTAACACAGAAGGTCTTTGGCTAACGAAGTTTGCAGATGACTGCAAACTAGGAGCCATAATCGAAACTCCTAATGATGTGGACATCCTACAAAAGGGCCTCACTGAGATAGATGCCTGGTGTCAAAGCCATGGCCTGAAGCTTAATGCCAAAAAGTGCATTGTCACCCCCTTTGGTAAAACCTCTGTACCCATGAACTACCATATAGGTGGTAGTCTACTTAACACCAAAAGTGTGATAAGAGACCTTGGGACACAGGTGGACAGTAGTCTCTCCTTTGATAATTACATCTCTACAGTCGTCAGAAAATCCTTCTACGTGGCACTCCTCATCACAAAAGGTTTCTCATCCAGAAAAAAAGAGTTCATTGTTCCCCTCTACTCATCACTCATTAGACCCGTTATAGAGTACAATGACCCTTTTGGTATGTACCTCATAAGACATCTACAACAGCTGGAAAGGCCACAGAAATACCTCACAAAGAGGATTACTGGCCTCAGACAGATGCCCTATGCAGCCCATCTCAAAAAACTCCAGCTTTACTCTGTCGCATATCGCCTACTCAGAGGTGATCGCTGCCTAACATACAAAGCTATGTCAAACCCAGAGCTGTTGGACATGCTCCATTTAAAGAAATCGCTATCACTCCAAGCTACAAGCTGTATGGACCTAAACCTTGTCACTACAATAAACAGAACATGCTGGATGGATAGATTCCTATCCCAGAGATTTCCCATACTCTGGAACAGACTACCTATCTTTGTCAAACAGAGCTCCTCATTAGCACTCCAAGAAAAATTTTGATGATTGGAAGGGAAAAGGAAATTCACCCCGTGGATCACTTCTGTGGCTCTGCTTGACAGGGGCACAGGAAAATAATTTTCTTGGGTGGCAAAAGCCAGGGTACCTTTTTGGCTAGGCTTATATAGGCCCTAGGGCCAATAGCCTAGTACCTACCTATGAACCTATGAACCTATGACAAAAGACTAGATTTGAAAATCTGATAGTTACTAAAGAAGTTTTTATTTCTAAACAAGTTATAAGTGCTTGATTACTTAGAAGTCTCAAGTGAGCTTGTTCATAGAGTCATAGATTGATAGATTAGTACTTCACTAACTGCCCTTGTGGTCCAATTTAAGCCTACCGAATTATTCCATGTGAGAATCAAACCCTCCACCTTGTAACTAAGGTAAACACCTTAACCATTATGCCAACCTCCCACTCCCACTACCCCCAAGGCTCCCAAAATTGCCTTACAGGAACTCAAATCTCCCCCTACCCTCACCCCCCCCACACACACACACACATATTGCTGCTGTACATTGACAGAACACATACTTCTGTTTGAGCATGACCGACAGCCCATGTGAATTACAAGACATTGGAGTTGAGCACTTGTAGTAGATACATGAAAGGTCAGATGCTGTATAAGGTTAGAAATATTACAATTGTGTAAGTAAACATACCATAAGTATATAAGTTTAAGTTTAAGGAAGGTAATGATTAGTGATCAGCAGTATGGTTTCATGCCGGGAAGGAGCACTACAGATGTGATGTTTACTCTGAGAGTGTTGATGGAGAAATATAGAGAAGGTCAGAAGGAGTTGCATTGTGTCTTTGTGGACTTGGCGAAAGCATATAGTAGGGTGCCTAGAGAGGATTTGTGGTATTGTATGAGGAAGTCAGGAGTGGCAGAGAAGTATGTAAGTGTGGTACAGTATATGTACAAGGGTAGTGTGACAGTGGTGAAGTATGCAATGGGAGTGACAGATGTGTTTAAGGTGGAGGTGGGATTACATCAAGGATCAGCTCTGAGCCCTTTCTTATTTGCAATGGTGATGGACAGGTTGACAGACGAGATCAGACAGGAGGACCCATGGACTATGATATTTGCAGATGACATTGTGATCTGTAGTGAGAGTAGAGACCAGGTTTAGGAGACCCTGGAGAGGTGGAGATATGCTCTAGAGAGGAGAGAAATGAAGGTCAGCACGACTAAGACAGAATATGTGTGTGTGAATGAGAGGGAGGATAGAGGAATGTTGAGGACGCAGGGAGTAGAGTTAGTGAAGGTGGATGAGTTTAAGCACTTGGGATCATTAGTTAAGAGTAATGGTGAGTGTGGAAGAAAGGTGAAGAAGAGAGTACAGACAGAGTGGAATGGGTGGAGAAGAGTGTCAGGAGTGATTTGTGACAGACGGGTATCAGTAAGAGTGAAAGGGAAGGTCTACAAGAGAGTAGTAAGACCAGCTATATTGTATGGGTTGGAGATGATAGCATTGACAAAAAGGCAGGAGTCAGAGCTGGAAGTGGCAGAGTTAAAGATGTTAAGATTTGCACTGGGTATGACAAGGATGGACAGGATTAGGAATCAGTATATTAGAGGGTCAGCTCAGGTTGGACGGTTAGGAGACAAAGTCAGAGAGGCAAGATTGCATTGGTTTGGACATGTGCTGAGGAGGGATGCTGGATATATTGGGAAAAGGATGCTAAGGATGGAGCTACCAGGTAAGAGAAAAAAAGGAAGGCCTATGATAAGGTTTATGGATGTGGTGAGAGAGGACATGAAGGTGGTTGGTGTGACACAGCAATATGCAGAGGACAGGAAGAAATGGAAACAGATGATCCACTGTGGTGACCACTAATGGGTACAGATGAAAGAAAAGAAGAAGTGTACAAGTTTGATTTATCACTGCTGCAGTAGCCCAAGTTATATGGGTTATGACCTGTATAAGATGCAACAGCTGGACAGCTTCCAAAGATTCAGGCCACCTTCCAAGCCCTTCACAGGTTACATGCCAACAGTGAGGGAGGCTGAGCCCCGAAAGGACATTGTTAGAAGCAAAAAAACAAAAGTCCGCACCCTAGCATAAAAAGACACTAAAAATAACGGGGATGGAGGGAGGAAGTGGCTACTCCAGCAGTGGTAATTCAACCATCTACTATCATGGTATGTTTGCTTACACAACTGCACTGTGTTTGTCATACTGATCACTGCCAGATGTAGACTAAGCTATATGGGTAGAGTAACACAGCTTAGAACTGGGAGGTCACTTGCACAGTCATTCTGACTTATTTGACTGTTCTTTCTTCTGAGTGGTTCTTTCTCTTTTTGGAGTCCCTCTGCCTTGGTTTTTAAACATGTGCTTACCAGCATTTTGCTGAGATTTTATTACTTGCCAAAACTGGATCAGGGAGCAGAAAATCCCTTGGAAATTTTAGAGTAGGTAGACTGGAAAATCTGAGAGATTTCCATATCAGCTTATCCTTCTCATTTGTTGATGACCTCTGTAGCAGAGGATCCAAAACCTAAATCTCTAACAAAGGTGGATTTAAATCTCATTTTTCTATCCTCTGGGAGCCTACTGTGGTGGCAAGGGATGTTAAACCTCCTCAACATAGTACCGGTGGTAAAAGCCCTGCATGCAATATCTACAGAATGATAAAAACACACTTTAAAACAATGATTAGTGACTGATGAAATACAAGAAATTAAACCATACAAAGCAGATTTGTCCTCACTGGAAAGAACTGCTGATAAAACATTTGTTATACCTTCACAAGTAGTCTGAACATACTTTAACATGTGAGCCTGACAATTCAAATTCTACAAATTAAAGTTGCAGATGCATGCACTTTTTTCCCCAAAAGTGTCGATTGTTTGGGTCTATATTAGATGAACGAATGCTTAAAATGTCAAGTACGACATGCTCGACACCTTTTAAGCAAGTGTTTATTGAAACCCTAGAATATTGAAACAAGGAGTTTCGAAAAGTTATAGTTGGCCAGCCATCAGGAAGCCAATGACTGACGGCTACAATGTACTGTACACCATAACCCCCCCAAAAAAACAAAAAAAACAAAAACAAATCAACAAACAAAATAAAGTGGGGGACTTCACCCCACACACACCCCAATGTGGGGGGCTCTGCCCCCCACACACACCCTACTTAAATATACCAACTCTGCAATCACACAACAGTGGAGGACTGTCATAACATTACACGGGGTGAATGTCGAGACTGCACCACAGTGGAGGACTGTAAGAACGGTGACACAGGGTGAACATTCTGACGTCAGCTGCTGGCTTCCTAATGGCTGGCCAACTGTAACTTTTCAAAATGCCTTATTTCGACATTCTCGGGTTTTGCTTAGATGAACATTCGCTTAAAAGCTGTCGAGCATGTCGTACTCGACATTTTAAGCGTTTGATCATCTAATAGGGAACCGATTGTTTTATCATCCTTTTCAGAAGGGGAAAGATTAGAATTAACAAAATGCTTGGAAGCAGCTGTATTAACTAAAGCTATAACTGTTGGATCAGGTCAGGAATGAGTGTATAGAAATTTGAAAGATTGTACATATTCTATTTGTTTTCTTACGTGAAGCAGGATGCCTATCAGAGAACCATAGGCAGTGGAACACACCCTCTAATGCTGACACAATGGCGATGGGATGAGGTTCAGGGAATCTTTGTTTTAACAATTTATAGCATTTTCTGAGAGACTAAGAAACCTCAGTGTTCTCCCATTAAACACACTGGCACATTCTGTACATTGTCTCAGAGAAAGAGAATCCTTGACAGTAAGATTCAGATAACTTACTTTTCTCAAAGTCTGAATAAGGAATCTAAGGTGAAAAACTTATATCTGTCCCATCACTGTCACAAAAGGAAATATTTCCAACCCTGCTCACTGGAATTTTGTAAATAATTGTATGTCATTTGTGAATATCAACATGATTCATATGCTTGTGTTACCAATGTATTAGAGCTGTATGTTATGTATATATCAAACTGCTGGTACAGAAGTGTGTGTAAAGCACTGAGCTTAAAGATGTATCCACAGCGTACTCTACTAGAAGAGAACAAAAACGTATATACACTATTGTCACTGTGTAAATGTATATATATTTTAAAAGTGGAAACTGGAACATAAAAGGTTAACTTGCAAAATTTTGGGAAAATAGTTGAAATTAAATTGTTTTATAACCACGTAATAAAAGAGATGGTTTCAGTGCAGCAAGGAGACAGGATGCCTAAAACTAGGGAGCCTTCTGCATTGTTTTGTGTTTTATTGTTTTATGTCTTCCAGCAGTTGCAAACATCTGAAGGCTATGTATTTTCACAGGGAGATGCTAATTGCTAGCAGTTTCTAGCAATGGTTGTTGAGCCTGGGAACTGAAGTCAGGTAACAAAAAATGATGCCATGCTGCTGGCTACCCCAGCAGTAATATTTGATATTAATTTATGAAGTCTCTAAGAGAGTGAGAGAGAGACTGTGCATTTTATAGGTTCATAGGTAGGTACTAGGCTATCTGCCCGAAGGCATTTATAAGCCTAGCCAGAATGTCTTGGCTTTCACCGCCCCCTTAGATTAGTTCCCTGTGCCTCTGTCCAGCTGAGCCACTGAAGTGATCCCCGGGGTAAACTTTCTGTTTCCCATCCACTCGTCAAGGTTTCTCTTGAAGAGTGTTAGCGAGGAGCTATGCCTAATGTAGATTGGAATCTTGTTACAATTTATGGGAAGTCTCTGGGACAGGAATCTATCCCTCCAGCATGTCCTATATATTGTTGTGGTGAGGTTTAGATCCCTTGAGCGTGTGGCTCAAGGGGATAAGATTTTCTTTAGTTGGAGCATGTCCATCAATTCTGGGTTGGACATGGCCTTGTATGTAAGGCAGAGATCACCTCTGAGTAGGCGGTATACAACCGAGTACAGCTGGAGTTTCTTCAGTCGAGCTGCATAGGGCATCTGTTTGAGGCCAGTGATCCTCTTGGTGAGGTACTTCTGTGGTCTTTCCAGCTGTTGCAGGTGTTTTGTAAGGTACATCCCAAATGGGGTGTTGTACTCTATGATGGGTCTGATGAGTGATGAGTAGAGGGGCACAATGACCTCTTTTGATCTGGATGCAAACCCTTTTGTGATAAGGTGGACCACATAGAAGGATTTTCTAACCACTTTGGAAATGTGATTATCAAAGGAGAGATTATTATCTACTTGGGTCCCCAGATCCCTTATTACGCCTTCCATATTTAAGGGACTATCACCTATGTGGTAGTTTGTGGGTGCTTTGTTTTTTCCAAAGGGGATGACTATGCACTTTTTTGCATTTAGCTTGAGGCCATGATTTTGACACCAGGTATCTGACTCAGTGAGACCCTTTTGGAGGCTGTCTGTGTCAGCCGGAGAGTCAATTATAGCCCCTAGTTTGCCATAGTCTGTGAACTTGGTCAGCCATAGTCCTCCTGTGCTTGCCTGTACCTCTGAGAAGTATATGCTGAACAGGAGGGGTCTTAGGACTGAGCCCTGGGGAATGCCACTTGTTACTGGTTTAGAGTCAGACCTAGCTCCCACAACTCTTACCATGTGGGTTCTGTCTGTGAGCCAGTTGGCAACCCATCTTGTGACGTAGGGGTTTATGTTCAGGCTGGTGAGCTTGTCTATAATACCAGAATGGGGAATGGTATTGAAGGTTTTTGTGAGGTCTAGGCAGGCTGTGTGTATCATCTTTCCCTCATCTATAGCCCTGGTAACTGTCTCAAAGAAGTCTCCCAGGCTTAGGAGGCATGATCTGTCCTTAACAAAGCCGAACTGGGTAGGGTCCAGTGTTTGGAGGTTCCCAATGTCTCTGTTAATGAGTTCCATGATGATGCGCTCCATAGCCTTGCAGACCAAGTTAGTCAGGCTTATAGGGCGATAGTTCCCGGGGTATATTGTGGCTCCACCTTTGTGGAGTGGAATGACCATTGCTGTGTGCCACTCTATGGGTACATAGTCTGTGGAGAGGGTGAGTTTGAAATTTAGGTGAGGGGTTAGTTCATCTTTGAGCTTGTGTAGGGCGCAGCCTAGGACACCGTCTGGTCCCATTGATGCTGTGTTTTTGGCTTTGGAGAGGGCTGTTTTAACTTGATTGTCTATGATTTCAGGGGCTCTACATTCTTCTGTTATGATTATGGGCTTTTTTGGGGTGAGAGGGGGTGAAGTTTGAGCTGGACCTGTCTGCCAGGATGTTGGTGATATTGGTTAGTTCAGTGTATTTTGTGCTATTCTGCACTAACTCCAAGCAGATCTGAGCATTGCCACTTAGATTCTTGACATAGCTAAAGAATGCCTTGTGGTTATCTTTGGAGTCATTGGCAATTTTTCTTTCGAAGCTCACCTTGGATGATTTTATGAGGGATCATAGTTTCTTGCTGATACTGATCAGGGATGTCTTCCCTTCTTGAGATTTTAATCTTTTCTGTACTAGTTTCCTCCTTCTATTGTATAGCTTGTTTATGGCAGGAGTCCACCAGACTGGTTTCCTTTTCTTGGAGGAGTGCGTCTTGGTTTTGCTTGGGATAGGATGATCCATGCATTTTGTCTTTGACCTGGAAACATGCACTCACATCTGCATTATCCATGCTGTAAGTTAGTAAACTAGGGTACACTACTTTATTTTAGATTCAGTAAAGAATATAGCAAAGATTAGTTTAAATGTTTTCTGCATTTATTTGAGACTGTTTTGCAATGTTGTTTTAAATATTTCTTGTGATTTTTTTTTTTAATTCTGAAGTTAGCGGATGGTTTATTGAGTATTTTCTGTTTCGTTTATTATTTATTATTAAATATATTTAAACCTAGCTTTGTGGCTGATACTTGTGAGACATATTTAGGCTCTGAGAGTACTTGCATATTTATTTGGTACCACTGTGCAGGCTACTCCTAATAGACTTGCTCTTGGTCAGACTACCATTTGGATTAATAGTAACATTACACATTTGGACTGGACACCCTTTGTTAAGGGCCTTAATATAGCTGATAAGGAGTTCTGGTGGCGGTGATAACTACCTTATAGTCTGGGAAGAAGGGGGCATAGCTAGTAAACCTGTGCCAGCCTTTCCCAGGTGTGTGTGTGTGTGTGTGTGTGTGTGTGTGTGTGTGTGTGTGTGTGTGTGTGTGTGTGTGTATATGTGTGTGTGTGTGTGTGTGTGTGTGTGTGTGTGTGTGTGTGTGTGTGTGTGTGCGTGTGTGTGTGTGTGTGTGTGTGTGTGTGTGTGTGTGTGTGTGTGTGTGTGTGTCTAAAACAAATCCCCAAGAGTGAGTGTGTCAGCTACTTGGGCAGGAACACAAAGCACTGGTTGGACAGAGGCAGTGTTGGAGGACTTGGCTTGGAACCCTGGCTAAGGACTTAGCTGTATAGCTGTGCCAGTGGGGAGTCTTACTGGGGATCTGGAGAAAGAAGGAGAAATCAACCCCAGACCAAAAGTGGTCTCTGTGTGCTCTTAAGGGAAATTGCTCTTTACTGTCTACTTGTCATCATCCCAATGTGTATGTTCTCCAGTGTTGCCAGTGGTGAGGATTGAGGCTGCTTGATTACTAGGCCAGTGTTGGGGCATCACATATTAATTAGTGGGCAGTGGTGGGATATCCACATCACATTCTAATCGGTTGGCAGTGTTGATCCACATATTAGGATTCAGCCTTGTGGATATTGAATTCCTGTACCCTGTAAACAGTGGTCACTAAGGAAGTTGTTTGTACTCTCAGTCAGTCACACAGTGAACATTCAGAATTTCATATCACAATTGTTTTATTTATTTATTTATTTTTGTTAGCTTAGTTAGTCAGGGGGAGTAGGCAAGGATGTCAGCAGAGGAGTGTGGCAAGCTGACAAGGAGACAGTTGGCTGAGATGTGCCAGGCTAAAGGATTGGTGCATGCCAACCTGACTAAAGCAGAAATTATTGCAGTTTGGGCACAGCTGCATCACAGACTGGCAATCATGAGTACAACCAGACTGACCTTGGAGATGTACAACTCTCAGAAAATGGAAAGTACAACCTTTCCACAGAGGACATAAAAATCTGTCTGGAGTTAAACAGACTTGAACCGGAGGCCATACATTTAGAAATAGAAGAGGCAGAGAGACTGAGACATCTGGAGGCTGAGGAAAATGAGAAACTGAGACATCTGAAGGGTGAAGAAAATGAAAAATTGCAACATCTGCAAGCTGAGGAGAATGAGAGGCAGAGGCAACATGAGAAGGAGATGCTGACTGTTTGTTAGGGCTCATGAAGGCAATGGGGAAGGGAGTAACCAAATCCCAGAAGCAACAAAAGTCACCAAATTTCTTCCACAATTTACAGAGAGGGATTATTTTTATAGTTTCACTCATATGTTGGAAAGGGTATGTAAACAGTATATTGTTGACCAAGCGCTCTGGGTACTGTTCCTGACACCATGACTCCATGGTAAATCTGCAACTGCTATTTCTAAATTGTCTGACACTGATTGCTTAAATTATAATACTGTTAAAAATTATCTTATAGCATGTTTTAAGTTAACTTCTGAAGCTTATAGGAATTTTTTTTGTGAGCATAGATGCAAGGCAGATATTTCTAAATATATTGCTGAACTAAACACTTATTTTCACAGGTGGGTGAGTGGGTGTCAGGCTGCCAGTTTTGAAGAGCTGGCAGACCTTTTGGTGAGGGACAAGTCCTTAGCACTTTGCCTGAGGACATGAAAATCTGGTTGGCAGACCAAGAGTGCAACTCTGCAGATGATGTGGGGAAAAAGGGGGATTGCTACCTATCAAGAAGGGTATCACTGCACAGGAAAGGAATACTCAGTACTGCACATGGGTATAAAGGAACCCATGGCGAGCAGACTAAACCCCCCCAGTAGACTCTGCCAGTAACAGCGGAAGCCACTAGTTCAGGTACACAGCCAGGATCAAGGGTTTAATTTTTAAAATGTAACTAGTGGGGCCATGTAGCATGCAGATGTCCATGGAGGCAAGGTGGGGAACAAAAGGTGGAAGAGTCAGTGATAATGACAGAATGCCAGAAGTAAGTTGTCTGCAGACAATGAGAGTAGCAAACTACCACAAGAGGTTGTATCCTATCTTAGTAAATAGGAAAGAGGCCACTGCTATGAGATACACAGCCTCTGACCTAACTATTGTGAAGCCTGCAGTGGTTAAAGAGGAGCACTACTTGCTTGGACTGTCTACTCCAGTCAGAACTTTAGGAGGGACCCCATTCCAAATACCTTTTGCTAGGGTTCATCTTGACTGGGAGTGTGGAAAAGGAAGCCAGCAATTAGGTGTGTTTGAGGATATCCCTGCAGATTTCCTGATAGAGAATGATTTTTGACAATGCAGTACCTTATGTGCATGTAGTGTCATGCAGTCAGGCTTGGAGACAAGCATGTGGATCTGGAAGCCTGGGGGAGACCCAGACAGACCACAGACTTGAAGTCAGGACTGGTGCTCTGGTTACTTCAAAGAGGGAGCTACCCTGTAGCAGTGAGACTGAAGGTGAGCCGCAGCTGCTTGTGGGCACTGATGTTCCCTTGGACAGAATGACTGCAAGGGCAGTGGTGAGTAGTGTTACCCAGGCTGACAGTGAGTCACACTTTTCAGGGAATAGTAGACCTCCTGTGGAAGGGGAGCTAGGAAGGGTTACAAAGAGAGAGCTGAGACAGGCTCAGCTCTCAGACACTACATTACAAGGCCTGAGGGAGGCAGCCAGTGAGGGACTTGATTGTGAAGGAGAAGAGTAATCTGTATACTGGGACAAAGGGTTACTGTATACAGAGTGGACCCCTGAGGAAGGGCTACAGGGTGAAAGATACAGGATTTTGTGGTGCCCAGAGCCTAATGTCTGGCTCTTCTAGCCATAGCCTATGATATTCCCTTTGCAGGTCATATGGGCATAAAATGTACAAAGAGACATATTATGCAGAACTGTTATTGGCGTGGGATTTCCAGAGATGTAACAGGATACTGCAGGACCTGTAAGTAGTGCCAAAAAGTAGGCAAGGCAGGAGACAAGGTGAGAGCTCCTGTGATGCCTTTGCCTGTGATTGAGGAGGCATTTCAGAGGGTAGCTATTGATATTTTGGGGCCTCTGAGTACTCCGAGTTCCACAAGGAAAAAGTATATCCTAGGGGTAGCAGATTATGCTACCAGATATCAAACACAGATCCCCTGAATCTGGATAAAGTAACCAATGATAAAAGTATAATATTTAAAAAAAGCCAACAACTCGTTGGAATACACATGGCAAAACAACACTTTAATACAAAATAGTAAAAATATAAAACATGTTTTATATTTTTACTATTTTGTATTAAAGTGTTATTTTTCCGTGTGTATTCCAACGAGTTGTTGACTTTTTGGAATATGCTACCAGATACCCTGAGGTGGTGGCTCTTTCCTCCATTGAGGCAGAAAAGGTGACAAATGCTTTTTTAGAGATTTTCAGCAGGGTGGGTTTCCCAAAAGAAATACTGACTGACAGAGGTGCCAGTTTAATGTCAGACCTGCTGGCTTGTCTGTGGAAGTGCTGTGGGGTGAAGCAGCTAATGACCACCCCCTACCATTCCCAGACTAATGGTCTGGTTGATAGGTTAAACTATACACTAAAGACCATGCTACAGGCATTTGCAGACCAGTTTAAGAGGGAGTGGGACAAATGTTTGCCCCATCTATTGTTTGCATACAGGGAGGTGCCCCAGATATCCACAGGTTTTTCACCCTTTGAGTTGCTGTATGGGCATAGGGTGAGGGGACCTCTAGATAAGATTTGAGATGAGTGGGAGGGTGAGTGTGAATCCCACAAGGAGTCTGTTGTGGCATATGTCCTAAACCTCAGGATAAGGCTCAGGGAATTCATGGGCTTGGCTCAGGAGAACCTGTCAGAATCCCAACAGCAGAAAAAAGTCTGGTATGACAGGAATGCTTGAGTTAGACAGTATGCTGTGGGGCAGCAGGTAATGGTTCTCATTCCTGTCAGCAAACAACCATACGCTCCGCAAGGATGGCATGCAGGGTCAAGCCAACAATGTAAACCACCAACAACCAACAAAAAATGATAGTGAACACGCAGTAATGAAGAAATAATGATTATTTATTTATAATTCCTTCAAATCCAGACCGGTTTCGGCCATTCAGCCTTTATCAATGAATACAATAAAGTTTATTGTATTCATTGATAAAGGCTGAATAGCCAACACCAGTCTGGATTTGAAGGAATTATAAATAAATAATCATTATTTCTTCATTACTGCGTGTTCACTATCATTTTTTGCTGGTTGTTGGTGGTTCTCATTCCTGTCAGGCACAAAAAGCTGCAGGCAGTTTGGGAGGGACCCTTCAAAGTGGTAAGGCAGGTCAGTGATGTTAACTACATGGTAGAACAGCTAGGCAGGAGGCAGGGGCACAAATTGTACCATGTTAACATGATGAAACCTTACTGTGACAGGGAGGCCCTTGTGCTGAGTATTTGCAGTGGATGGCAGGAGGAGTCTGAGGGGGACCTGGTGACTGATCTCCTCAGTGAGACTTGGACTGACACCTCAGTGGAAGGGATAGCAATGTCCCAGCAGCTATTCCCTACCCACATTCAAGAAATCAGAACAGTGTTGCAGGAGTTTTAGGACATGTTCACTGGGAAACCAGGGGGTCTATATCACTTCGATGAAACAGCAGAAGGTCAAACACCATATGTTTGAACTTCTAACCTCGAAGTGCAAAATCATCGAAAGCTTAGAACAGCGATTTTTTTCCCAGGGAAAAAAATTGCTGTTCCAAGAAACACACACACAACACAAGCACACCAAAAAAAACAGCAATCCACACACATACACTTAAAATCCTACATCTAACCCTACACTAAACTGTACATATACTTCTATCTATCCACTTACCTTATCCCAAACCCTAACCCTAAGGTCCTTCACTATTGCACACTCACCTGACCCGCACCCTAACCCTAACTCACCTATCCCGCCCTAACCCTAAAGTCTGTCATTATCACACACCCACCGCACTCGCGCCCTAACCCTAACTCACCTATCCCGCCCTAACCTTAAAGTCTGTCACTATTGCACACCGACCTCACCTGCGCCCTAACCCTAACTCACCTAACCTGTGCTCTAACCCTAACGTCCGCACAATCGCACACTTACCTGAACCCGACCCGTAACTTTTCACCACAGTGCTGAAAATCGCGAAGCCACAGAAATGGCCCACCAAATTCTTTCCCTGGGAAAGAATTCGGTGTTCAGCGGCTTCGTGATAATCAGTTTTCGAACTTCACAGTTCGAACATATGGTGTTCGAACTGCTGAAGTTTCGACAAACTGATTGGAACCCAAACCAGGGTGCACCCACCTGGTGCAGCACCATGTGGATACAGGACCCCAAAGGCATATTAAGCAGGCCCCTTACTGGGTGCCTGAGAGAGTCAAACAGACTTTGAGGGAGGAGATACCGAAAATGTTGGATCTAGGGGTAATCCAGGAGTCCAGCAGTCTCTGGGCCTCCCCAGTGGTGCTGGTACCAAAGAAGGATGTGTGTAGACTACAGGAAATTAAACAGTCACAATGAGTCAGATGCATACCCCATGCCTAGGACAGATGAAGCCCTAAAGCAGCTGGATAGGGCTAAGTATCTTACCACTAATGATGTTACCAAAAGTTAATGGCAGGTGCCCTTGACGCCCAGCGCTAGAGAGAGGTCTGACTTTGTGACCCCTTTCGGCTTCTATGAGTTCAGGAAGATGCCCTTTGAGATGAAAAATGCCCCAGTGACTTTCCAGAGGCTGGAAGATCATATCCTAGCAGGAGAAGGAGATTCTGCCCTTGCTTACCTGGATGACATTGCCATCTGCAGCCATTCCTGGGAAAAGCACCTTCAGCATGTCAGAGAGGTGCTGAGCAGACTACAAAGGGCAGGGTTGGCCATTAAGCCTAGTAAGTGTTAGCTGGGTATGGCAGAGGTCTCCTACCTAGCACACAGAGTGGGGAGTGGTAAGATCAGGCCAGAACCTGCCAAAGTGGACATCATTTAGACATGGTCTGCCCCATTCCAAAAAGGAGGTGAGGGCATTCTTAGGGACAGCAGGGTACTACAGAAAGTTTGTCCCCAATTATAGTACCAGATAAGGTAGTGTGGACCACAGCATGTGAGCAGGCATTCCAGAAGCTTAAAGGAGCTTTCAGAGTACCCCCTGTGTTAGCCAGTCCAGATTACACAAATAATTTGTTGTGAAGGTGGATGCTTCAAATCATGGGGTGTGGGCTGTACTCAGCCAGGTTTCCTTAGAGGGAGAAAAGCACCTAGTGGTATATCTCAGCTATAGGCTCCAAACTAGGGAGGAATGCTATGCAGCTGTAGAAAAGAAATGTCTATCCATAGTGTGGGCACTGCAGAAATTTCAGCCTTTTCTGTATGGAAGAAAATTAACTGTAGTTACAGACCACAATCCCGTAACATGGCTGCATCGATCAAGCCAGCAAAATGCCAAGCTACTAAGGTGGAACCTAGGGTTGCAGGCATATGATATGACAGTGCAGCACCACAGTGGTGTTAGCAATGCCAATGCAGAAGGGCTTTCAAGACAGGGAATGGGGTAAGGTATTCCCAGATAGGCTCAACCCTCTCAAGCAGAGTTTCCCAAGGGTCAATTGAAAAACTAGCTTGAGTCTTTGAGGGGAGGGGGTCACAAAAGGAAATATTGCTAGCCCATCTCACTGGAATTTTGTAAATAATTATAAGTCATTTGTGAATATCAACATGATTTATATGCTTCTGTTACCAATGTATTAGAACTGCATGTTATGTGTATATCAAACTACTGGTACAGAAGTGTGTGCAAAGTACTGAGCTTAAAGATGTATCTACAGTGTACCCTACTGGAAGAGAACAGAAATGTATATACTCTATTGTAGCTGTGTAAATGTATATATTTTTAACAGTGGAAACTGGAACATAAAAGGTTAACTTGAAAAACTTCAGGAAAATAGTTGAAATTAAATTGTTTTATAACCACGTAATAAAAGAGATAGTTTCAGTGCAGCAAGGAGACAGGATGTCTAAAACTAGAGAGCCTTCTGCATTGCTTTGTAAGCATTTTATTGTTGTATGTCTTCCAGTAATTGCAAACATCTGAAGGCTATGTATTTTCACAGGGAGATGATAAATGCTAGCAGTTTCTAGCAATGGTTTTTGAGCCTGGGAAATGAAGTCAAGTGACAAAATGTGAGGGCATGCTGCCAGCTACCCCAGCAGTAATATTTGATACTAATTTAAGAAGTCTTTTAGAGAGACAGAGACTGGGCATTTTGTATGTTGTCTTTGACTTGGAAATATCCACTCACCAAATCTGTACTTGCCTTGCTGTAGGTAAGTTAACTAGTGTACAGTAATTTCTTTTACATTCTGTAAGGAATATAGTAAAGATTAGTTTAGATCTTTTCAGTATTTATTTGAGACTGTCCTGCAATGTTGTTTTAAATATTTCCTGTGAGTTTGAACGCTGAAGTTACTGTGATGATTTATTTAGTGTTTTCTTGTTCTTTTATTATTTATTATTAAATTTATTTAAACCTGTCTTTATGGCTGATATTTGTGAGACATATTTAAGCTGTGAGAGTACTTGCATATTTATTTGCTACCGCTATGCAGGGCTCTCTTAATAGCCTTACCCTTAGTCAGACTACATTTTGGATTAATAGTAACATTACACACTAGGACTGGGCACCCTTTGTTAAGGGCCTTAAAGTAGCTGATAAGGGGTTCTGGTGGCAGAAGGGGGTATAGCTAGTAAACCTGTGCCAGCCTTTGCCAGGTGTGTGTGTAAAACAATTCCTCAAGAGTGTGTGTATGTGTCAGCTACTTGGGGCGGGGCACGAAGCACTGGTTGGACAGAGAGAGTGTTGGAGGAGTTGGCTTGGGACACGGGCTAAATACTCAGCACTATAGCTGTGCCTGTGGGGAGTCTTACTGGGGATCTGGAGAAAGAGGGTGAAACTAGCCCCAGACTGAATGTGTCTGTGTGCTCTTAAAAGAAATTGCACTTTACTTTGTGTGTACTTGTCATTCTCCCAGTGTGTACTTTCCCCACTGTTGCCAGTTGTGAGGATTGAGGCTGCTTGATTACTGGGCCAGTGTTGGGGCATCACAATCACATTCCTCAAGATATTCAGATTCTAGAATCTCTTCAGGAGATGAATCCCTTTTTCTCTTACAAGAAACCACCCCATGGTGCATGATTCTTTTTTCCTGATTTTTTAGGATTCTGAGGCAGCAGCTTTGTTGCTCACAAGTACGAGCTTTCCCTGTGGTCTGTATTTATTTCTATCTCTACCTATCTATATCTCTATCTATCTATCTATCTATATATATATATATATATATATATATATATATATATATACATATATGTTAGTTATAGGTAGAAAGATAAATATATAGATAAAGAGATAGATACAAATTAAGTATAGAACACAACAGGAGATTAAAAGAAAAAAAATAACAGAGGCAGAAATGGATGCAGCTATTAAAACTACTCCAAGTTCCAGATGGCCTAGCACCAGAAACTTTTCATCCTCAAAGGAACACTTTAGCACTAAGTTTTGACAGGGTTATATAGAGAGAGGTGTAGGAAAATGAAGAGAAGATTTCTTCTTTGCCTTCTTCAACCATTGCAGTTTGTTGAATGTATTTGTAAAAATATATGCTAGAGTGCTAGCGAACAGATTAAAAGGAATAATGTCATTATCTCCCCTGAACAGAAAGGGATTTTAGCAGAGATAAGCAGTGATGACCATCTGAAAGTGCTAATAACTTTTATGTAAAGCCAACAGACAGTTTTGCAGATTTCAAGAAAGTTTTTGATTCCATGTGCTGCACTTACTTATGGAATAGGGCACGCCTAACATATGACTTCAAGAAATCGATACTAAAATTTTAGAACAGCAAGCTGTTGGCTAGAATGCTAACAGATGGCGGGATGTCTGCGACTTTTAAATTATACAGAAGTACCTGACAGGAATGTCTTTGCTCTCTGTCACTATTTCTTTTAGCAACTAAGCCATTAATAGAAGTACTAAAGAGTCAAACCAGAGAGAAAGGTTGGAAGTGTGGAAATACAGCAAGTACAATTATGTTATCCACAGATGAATACTTCATATTAACAAGAGGCATTAAAAATGATATATAAATGCATAAATAATACTCCAGAACTTTACCTCCCTCTCAGATCTAAAGCTAAATATAGCCAAGACAGGGTGCTCATAGTAAATTTAGAAGAAGAAAAATATCTTCTTTTATGATGATGATAATAATGCATCCTTTACTAAGAAAATGCTGCAATTCAACCTTAACGTCTTACTGGAAAAGCAATTCATATAAGTAGTCACATGGAGAAAGCTGAAACTTTAACAGACAGGCAAAATTACTATAACAAAATGCTCTTCATGCCATCGATAGACTATATCTTGAGACATATATAATGTATAGGATCCTTCTAAAGTCTATCTAAAAATAATAATACATAGTTTATCTAGGAAATGAGAGATATAGATTGCAGTATGAAATATAATACGCTGAAATACAGCAAGGAAGGCTGGAAGGGTCATACATCAAACACTATGCATATCTAGATCTCTCTAAGGCATTCAACACCACTCCACAATCAGGTATTGGCAATAAACCCTCTCAGCTAAATGTTAATCCCAATATAACTGAATAGATCACACATTGGCTAACAAAAGGAACCCAAACAATTAAGGTGGGCTGCTGCATCTCCTCCAAAGGTCCTGTCAGAAGTGATGTACCACAGGACTCTTAGAGTTCAATGCCAGCATTAGGGGGTTTTGACATATCAAGCTTGCTGATGACTGTAAACTGGGTGCCATTATTATCTCTCCAGGGGACACCAAGATCCTCTAAGAGGACGTTTCACATACAAGTACTTGAAGTCAAAATCATGCACTAAAACTAAATGTCAAAAGTTGTACAATAGTATCCCTTGGCAAGCACAATCTTGCAACTATTACATTGACAGCACACCTCTGAGAATCAATCCAGTAGTTAGGAACTCTGGAACCTGTGAAGACAGTAAACCACTTTTCAGTTACAATATATCCACTATTGTAAGAAAGTCCTTCTTCATCCAGCAATTTATTAGTCAGGGTATTGCATCCAGGTACAGGGATGTGATTATTTCACTGTATCTGGTATTTATTAGACCAGTCATTAAGTATAATGTCTCTTTCGGAATTCACCTGTCCAAACATTTGACACAACTTGAATGCCCACAACATTTTCTAACCAAGAAAATCAAGGGTCTAAATCATAAGAACAACACGATCACATCAAAACCTTATCCCTGTTATTAGTATCATACAGGTTGCTGAGGGCTGACCTCTGCCTCATGTATAGAGCCTCACCAGATCCTGTCCTATCAGAACAACTGAGCATCTACAAGTCTAATGGTGGCATAAACACCTACACAAGAAATCTTAATCTCTTCTCTAACACAAATGGAATGTGTTGGAGGGATAGATATGTATTGCAGAGAATCCCACTTGTTTGGAATTACCTTCCTGTCCACATAAAACAACGTGCTTCTCTTACTCTTTTCAAATGTAATCTGAATGAATGGAGAGGAAACCACTAATTTACTCTGGAGTACCACCCCTTTCTTTTATGGATGGGGTAAAATGTAAACATTACGCCTGCTATGGGTTATCTGCATTTAAATTGCAAAGATTTCTAAAGATTCTTTAGGGTCAATAGCCTTGTAAGAAGTTATGAAACTATGCATTGACCTCTGTACTGGCCCAACTACAACTGCCACAAAAGGAAAGAAAGAATATACCTCTCAAGGATTCTCGCTGGGAAACAGTAATTAGTATCATGAGACTGCATAATATTAATCTGTCTTTTTAGAAATGGGGTGAAATTTTTGGTATGTAAGCAAAGAAGTAGCTAGGCAAAGCATTGTCCTGCACAAACCCCAGACTAGCCCCCCCTTGAACTGAAGTTAAGAAGAAATAAAAAAAATGTCAATATCTGGCAACCTTTGCAAGTCACTTGACATTTTCTTCACATTTCTGACACTCATTCACTTAGCAGCACCACTGAATGCACACGAGAAATTCCAGTGCAGCACTTCTATCAAATCAGCATTGCTAATTTCACCCCCTGCCAGCTTGAACAAAGGAAGCCCAACCTTTTTGCCCCACACTAAACAATTTGAAGTGTTGTAACCATATACATACTTCTATGAAAAACTGTTGCTGTACAGCAAGGTTAGCTACCTAGAAAGAGGGCTTGCTTTACATATAGCATGCTCATCTTACCAAGGTCCATCACCTGGACTCTTAGATGAGTTTTCATAATGTCAACCAGTTTGAAAAATCTGGACAGCAATCACAGCTGGGACATATGAAGTATTGCAAAAGGATGTACCCGACAATAAAAAAAATCTGCAGATCTATATATTGTGGGACTTTGGACAGCTATGAGAAACTATGCATAGTGGTTTTGCTCCCTAAGCTAACAGGAGGCTAGTGTTCCTACTAATTCCAAATCTTTTAAAAACACAGCACTGCTTGCCACACTATGAGCTCATGCAGTTTAATTTATCAAGTGAGTTTTGTGACAACTAATATGTCTGCGTAATACCGAAGGTGTTTATGACTATGAGGTCTATACCACTTCGACGAAACGGCAGAAGTTCGAACACCATATGTTCAAACTTCTAACCTCGAAGTGCAAAACCATCAAAGGCTTAGAACAGCGATTTTTTTCTCCAGGGAAAAAAATCGCTGTTCCAAGAAAACACACACACAACACAAGCAAACCAAAATAAATAATCCACAAATATACACTTCACAAAACCCCACTTCTAACCCTACACTAAACCGTACATACACTACTATCTATCCACTTACATTAATCCAAACCCTAACATTTTGAACAATGGAAGGTTATGGCATTAACAGTGCTTGAGAGTATGTGTTTAGTGGCATCATGAGGAATGGTCCAGTTTTTAGTAAGGATTTTGTTTTTTTTAGCCTGGTAGGCAAACAACTAGCTCCCAACTGTTCCTGATTTTACCTCATATTTTACTCTTTCCCTTATAAAATGTTTGATTTTCTGGTAAATTACTGAAGAATAACGTCAGTAAGTAATACACAACATTAGAGTTTTATACTTCTTTTTGTTCTTAAAATGAGTATTGATGCAAAACCTGTTCTCTTAAATTTTTAAATGAATTAGAGTAATATTTAACAGTTGTTCTTGATTATGTATTTATGTTCTTACTTAGTTGTGGCTTTGTTGTTGATTATTGAATAAAGAAGTCAAGAGGTATGCCGCATATTCATACCGATCCATATGATTTTGCCTTATATTTTTGGAACGCTCTTTGTAAATGCTTGTTTTTCTGGTATTTAATTCAAGGTTGCAATGACAAACATAATGACATACATTTGAGTTTCAGACTTAATATCTTTCAGAAAATACATGAAAGCATAATGCTATTTTGTGGCTCTTATTTATTTTATTTTATTTTGTAAAAATCTGACATCTGAGATGTACACAAAATAGCTCTTATCGCTGGGGTTGTCTGATGAGAAATATGAATCATTATTTTGGCTTTGGAGGACTGATTTAATTTATGTTTTGTAACGTGAAATACTTTAATGTGTCGATACTTTTTTCTGTGGAACAAAGAAAAAGTTCAGTACCTTGCAATTATTTTTATTGCAGTCAGGTGTCTGACATTTACCCAGAAGTGGCTATAACTACTGGGTGGGGTGGGGCCTTCTGTGGATGAAAATAACTGACTCTTTTATTGTTAGCTTGGTTTAAACCATCACTAATTTGGTTTTGCAGGACTGTTGTGAGTTTGCATAGTGTAAAATGGAACACATTTCTGTGTGGGAGTAACTAACTTGAAGCACATTACTTTGACTATGATTGTTGTTATTTTGCCACAATCAGATATTTGAGGTGTACAGAATTCATATAGTAACTGTAATTGATTGGTATAGAAGCTTACTGTGAAAAAGTGACTTATCCCTGCTGTTGTTTGATTACTGTTAATCAGCACTCACTGATTTGCTGTAGCAGTATTAGTATCACATAATGTATAATATTTTTTGAAATCAGTATAAAGTTAGTTTTATATGGTTGTATTTAAAAGTAACAAGTTGGCTGTGATTTGTTTCCTGTTACATCACAAGCATCAGCATTGCACATAAGTGTCTGTTTCCAAGGGTCTGCCAAGATCAGGATGTGTATGAAAACAACTCCTCAGTGGCACAGTGGTACAGCGAGTAGTATTGCTATCTCATAGAACTTGGCTATAGTTGAGTTCTTGAGTGTGGCTTCTTCTTTGTGGAGTTTGCATGCCTTTCCTGTCTCTGTGTGAGTTTATCCATATACTTTGGTTCCTCCAGCACCTCAAAGACATGACACAGGTGAATTGGCATGCATCTGTCTGTATGAGTATGTGTGTATGCATCTTGTGATAGACGTGACTTTTATGGGTAGTTTCAGTATGTGTGCATTTGTGGATTTAAGTGCGAGTTCAAAAATAATGTCACATATTTTATCTGTGGAAAAGCTCTTTTGCGTAGCTGTAAAAAAAAAAAATTAGCAAGTTAAAAAGAAAAAAAGAAAATTTATCAAGCAACTAACTTTCAAATATAACACCATAAATGCACCATCTAACAGCCAGACTCTCAAGAGCTTTTGGCAACCTGGTGGCCCCCACATCCCAGGCTATATAAGTGTTTCCTCTGCTCTTAATATCACAGAGTCTAAAACCAGCCCTGCTCAGAGGTGTGCACAAAAGGCTGATGTAATGTGTGTGTGCATGTGTGTGTGTGTGTGTGTGTGTGTGTGTGTGTGTGTGTGTGTGTGTATGTGTGTTGGGGGTTTGGTGTTTTTATTATTTGTTTAACTTTCATTACAGATCTCAAAGGTGTGCACAGAAGGTTGTTATAGCTTATTTAGGGTCAGTGTGTTTAAGTGCAACAACTTGGGCTACACTGCTGTGAACGTTATTTTTCCCCACCTTCTTCTCAGTCAGACATTAGATCTGTATATAGATGGCTACATTTTTGGTGGTAGGCATAAGGAAACATGCTGTTTATATGGTTATGGCAGCAACAGCATGAAGTATGTTATTGCATTCTGTTTAACTTTAACTTTCATCCCACTCTTGACATTGGATTGGTACATAGAAGGTGGATGTCTTTTTGGAGGCAAGGTTGAACCGACGTGCTGTATAGATGTTTGGCAGTGGCCACTTGAAGTATAACTGTAGCCATTTGTGCCTTGGCTTTCATTGCAAGGTAAAAGTAGAGGAATATACAAAAAAGTGACCATTTTTTAGGGGAGGAGTAGGGAGGCAGGCACTACTCCAAAATATGACATGTATCCTCACTAATATTTGTCCTCTCAATTTATTGTGAACTGTTATTTTGTCAGAAGCAGATCATTTCTTCATTGAAAGAAAAATATTGAATTTCTTTTCTTATTCATGTTTTTGTAAGTTAATGGTTAAAAAAATTAAATGCACCTCAGAACAATCATAACCCTGTAACCGTCCCCAGACAACTAGGTTAATTTAGCTATTTATTCTACAGTTCTTGCTGTGCTCTCTTGGCCTGTTAGGGTGTGTTGAAAAAATGCATGAGGCAAGGAAAGTTGAACAGAAAGTCTGGTGAAAAGGTTGTTTAAAAAAAACTCCAAGGAAGCACCAGAAGCATCCATAATGCTCAGCAGTTCAGGGGTCAGTTATTGTATAAATACTAAACATTTGGAGAGAAAAAATCACTTCTACTCATGCCAAACAGAACAGGTAAAATCAAACAATATCAGTGGTAATGTACAGAGCAAGAAGACATGAGTTTGGAAATGGGAGGTTAATACCAGCTGCCGTTGATGCCAAGCTTTTTCTGATTGTGACATACCAGTTAGTATTGTTGGTTCACAGTACTTCTCCAGTTTAGTTTTTATAGTTTTTATTCAGGGAAGCTCCTGTGGAGAGCTTGTAAATCATCCCTGTATATGTTTTTTTGCCAGGTACTCCAGTTTCCTTCTGTATCCTACAAGCATGATATGGGTGATTCAACGGTCGCCCCAAGTGTGCAAGTGTGTGAGCCTCCTGTGATCATATTACTTGTTATATGTATGTAGGTAACTGACTACTTTAAAGCAAGCATCCAAGCAAGACATGGCTCCTCCATGATTTGAATTAACAGATGCCAGAAGGTTTATCTAAACTCAAATTTTGCAAGCTGCAAGACCTCTCCTTATCATTGACTAAATAGAGCCCTAAACCACTATACTGCACAGCAGAGTAGCAATTGCTTGATCCAGACAAGGGAGGGTGGCCTAATGGTTAAGGTGTTTGCCTTACAAACACAAGGTACGTGGTTTGAATCTCACAGAGGATAATTGGCTAGGCTTAAAATGGCTCGCAAGGGCAGTTAGCCTAGTACTAATCTGTGAACCTGTGAACAAGTAGTCTTTGGATTCAGGAAAAGTTTCTGCCACTACTTAATAAATATCAGTGCTGTTTTTGTACCCTCTTCTACTATTTTTGAAAGGTTAGTTATTCAACAGTGGACTTTACTTGGACCAGTTGTATATCCTTCCAAGTGCTGCTATTGTTTTGATGGAGTTTGCTGTCATTACTACTTGTATAAATGACATCAAGTGAAATTATGATAATGCTAGTGTATCAGTAGCTGTATTTTCAAATGGAACTGTGATAATGGTATGATTTCTCCAATTACAATTTTTAATTGTTAAAAGATTGTTTTGCTTCTATAACCCAAAATGTCTGTATGCAAGTTTGCATTATGTTCCATTTATTGCTTTCTACAAGTTAAATGCTAGTAGGAATGAAAGCTTGTAATGCAGATTTTGTTAGCAAAAGTTTGTGATTGATTGGCTCTGAGGCTGATTAAAAGAACGCAAGCAGTGTGAAGCAGAAGCATAAAAGATATGTTTTCAGTCTGTTTCTAATTATAGTACTGACAGACCACTGTACACCCTGATAAGAATTCAGAAATAGCCAAGGTATTTAGTTTGGCTATTTTCAATTTCATAATATAAAGTGCATGGTGAGCTGCCAAGACCAATGCCAGAAACAGAATGAAATCATAGAGTTCCAGCTATTCAGCAATTACAGCTGTTGTTTAACACAATATAGTTTGAGTATTGCAATATTCAAATGCCACACAGGAGTCCAGGTATTTCTCTAATGTTGCATGTTGCGTGTTAATCCTGCAGTCTCACTTTTTTAGTATTCATCCAAGTTCCTGCCAGACAGACTATCAGTGTGAGCAGTATACAGCAGTATCAGAAATGTGTAGCTTCAGTAATTCAAGAGGTAGCATGCCCACATTTTGTGTGGAAGGCTGTGGGTTCTATTCCCACACCAAGATGAGTGTGTCATCCTTGGAGTGAGATACCAAACTGAGGTTCCTTCTGCTTAAGTTGGTGGTAGCTCAGGTGTAAGTAAAAGATCCCATGGCACCTATCAAAAAGTGTAGTAGTTCCCCTAGTAGTGTACTTACCACCTTGGGTTTCCCCTGAAAAGAAGCCACGAGTCTAATGGGACTAACCCGGTCAAAAAAAATGATTAAAAATAAATAAATAAAACCATACATTCACGTGAAAATATGTGCATCACTCAGACATGGAATGGAGTAAAGAAAAGCATTAAAATAATTCTGTAATTTTATATGAAATTTCAGTGGAATTATTTTAATGCAACTTCAGCTGTATATCACATGTATGCTATTTTATCAAAGCAAATAGTTTTAAAAAATGACTTGTTCGAGTCACTAAGTACCCTTCTGAACCTCTGCTCCCCAACCTTCAGCATCTTCTGGCACCCCTGCTGTTGGGGTGTGCACGAATAGCATGGTTTGACCAGTCTTTGCTACTGGACTCTGAGGCATTTGTTTTTATTAACCCTCAAATTCCAATCACAATGCAGCTTTGCTAGAAAATAATATCCACGGTAGCAAAAAATACGTCACCTCCAAAACAGAATATGAAGCAACAAACCCCACTTAGCATGTAAAAGCACCCTCGCACGACAATCATGTGCAACCACTGGCACAGCATCTACCATTATTGAATGTTACTTCTGTAGCAAGTTTAACTGGTATCTGTATGATCTGTACACATAAAACTGTTTAAACCAAAGACACCAGTTTGATGACTGTGTAAGTGCATTTCTAATAATCTGTACCAGATTACTTTAGTTATATACCACTCCATTAGTTATGTTTCAAGATATGCTAATAACTTCTAAGTTTCAGAAGCATAATTCCAATGAACAACCTTTTTTTAATCTTTACTTTAGTGGCTGCCTGGTGGCAACTTATTTTGCACATTATGTAGTCAGCAATGCTATGATATTAAGCATATGGGTTTATTCCACCTACAAGAGTGACTTTACAAGAAGAGTCCTATCATGATTTACCAATATTATATAAAACCAAACAACTTTCCTCCCAACCTAGTTTATCTGTTTTCAATTTCAGAAATCTGTTTTATTATCACATCATCTGTGCCTTGATTTTCAGAGGCCTAAAAATTTGGGCTCAAACTTTTACTATGGCCTTCTTAACTGATTTACTTTTCATTGTTTGTTTATTTATGCATTTATTTATGTCTTTATTTAATGTAATTTTTTTTTGAAAACTGTAGTTCGTTTAACAAATAAAGATCATTACTATACTTGCAGTTTTCCTTTACTTCACAAAATGCAGTCAGCTCCTATTACTCTGTTAACTTTCTATGCCAGTGGTACCAATATTTAAAATATCTCTGATCTGGAGCTATAACTTGAAGGGCCAAAACAAGATTGCAATTACACAGCATTTAACTACATACAAAAAAATGTGGTGTGACCATTTCCCCTGCTGATTCGCAGCATACTATTTTGCCTACGCACCGTAAGTAATCAAATCATTAAATAAAAAAAACAGTGCAGCAACCACAGACTACCAGTTTCTGCTGAAAATGCTGTTTTTATTTTGTTTTGCTTTTTAATTCAGGCCGCCTCATGCACTATAAACCAGTGATAAAGGCTGTTCCCTTCATTAGTTAGCAGCACAAGCAGCAATACCTCTCAAAGGTACCTCATTATAAGGAATGTTTTTCACTTTCAGTTTTCAAAGTTCCATGTTACCTGTTTCGACTACCACGTCCACAGCAGCAACATCATGTAGAACTGAATGTATATTGCTGTCTTTCCATACATGATGTCAAAGATTCTTAAGGTGATCTTTCCACACCCACCTAACCCAGTGCTCCACTTTCCCACTCCTACCCTGATAGTCAACAAGCCAGACTGTGACCCCCCCCCTTTGCAAATTCCTGGATCCGCCACTGTAGCCAACAAAATCCCATGTTTGTATAGCCTGGACAGATGGATATGCAATTGTAAATCAGGGTCTGGATCCTCAATACCTTATTGAAAGGAGTTAAAACTAGACACAAATGAGCCATGTCGATGCGTACCTCTGATTTGGGATAAAAGCCTAGTTTTATCTATGATCCTAAGGATGAGCTAAATTATACATTATCACATAAACAATCTTTTATGTTCTTGCATTTTGGAAACTAACTGTTTATTTCCCAATATCACTGTAAGAAATTAAGAATAGTATGGAATATAGTTAAGTATTCTTCACGTGTCGCCACTTTTTTGAAGTGACCACTGTAGTCACAGATGGATGAGTCATTGTCAATCTTGCTTGGAAACTTAGATACTTAAATCAGAGTATGGTGGAAAATCTGTGAATTTTCTAGAACTATTATTTGATGTCCAACAAAATTCTGAAGTTTGTGTAACCCGCATGGAAGGCTTTTTTATCAACTTACATGCAGCACAAATCAAAGTAATTCAGTAGAAAGGAAATCCTGATCATGCAAGAAACCAGGCCCCCCCCCCCCAAAATGCAGGAAACTACCTCACTTATGACATCTCGGTTCTGTTATATTGTGAACATGCAAACTGCTTTGTAAGAACAAGGCAAACAGGTGGAAAAGCAAAATCATGTCAGAACAGTAGTCCTTATCATTGCATAAAATATTAAGATATGATTAAGACAGTGTGTAAATATATATATATATATATATATATATATATATATATATATATATGAGAGAAATATATATGTATATTATGAACCACTGACTTGCCAACAAATATCAGCATTTAATAAATCATTCCCTGCAAGCTGAAATTCACTAAAATCAATCATAAAAGCAACCAAAACTACACTGTTGCAAAAAGAAAACAACTGCTCTTATTTTGTTAGAGATTAAAATCCCCCCCCAAAAAAAAAAAAACTAACAAGGCCACTAGAACAAATTTGGCTGAATTATGACTTTGGGCTCTTTCCTCACCTTACTCATGTGCTAACTCTAACCCTGACATTGCCCCTGTCCCTAACCCTACACGTTAACTAATAATCGACCTTTCCCTAATTGTATCACTATCAGTATACACAGATACACACATCAAACATGTACAACACCTAATATATTCCCTCACCTGGCCCTTACTCTACATATAACCCACTAATAGTTGTATGTTCGCTCCTACCTCTCAATATCAAAACCATTTATATTAATCTAAGCAAAATCCAATATATGATGAAAAAATTAAAATCAGCAAACAGTGCATTCGACTATGCCCATTTATGATGAAAAAGCAGAACAATTTGTTCTGTTGACCACAGTAACACTTGATAGTACAAACTGCAACCATATATGTGTGTGTTCTTGGTAGAGTTCTCCTTTAAGGGAGGGGGTTGTATATCAAATATTAAATGATGTACTTTGGCTGGTGCCACCACAGAATGGAAGGCTCATTATTGATGTCCTATAAGGGGCAAGTCTGTAACAAGCACAAAATTCTACTGAAAATTCAAAGTCTTAGACCTTAGACTTGGAGGTGCTGATTTTATTTACTGTTGACTGTCTTAGGCAGTTAGTGTCTGGGAAGTTAAAATCCAACATAAGGATAATGTTTTCTGAGATTTTTACATCTGGTAGTTTAGTCATGAAATTCACATGCAAGGCAGGAGACATTGTAGGTGTGTCATACATCTCTGAATCCCCCTTCTCTACTTTTTCTTATTGCATTTGCAAGTTTTATTCTATTATTTTTTAAAAAAGATTGAGACACTACCCCTATCCCACAAGATCTGCAAAAGTGAAAGAAAGTATACCTTTGAATTTGTAGTATGCACTTTGAATCTTCAAACTATGCTTCAGTAACTGTACATGTATCACCATCTTCCATGCATAGAAATGCTTCTCCCTATTTGCATAGAACAATTCACTCTTTTTCCAGTAAATAAACAGATTAACAAAATGATTTTCAGATCAGCTGCTTCATACTTAGCAGAGGGTCACTCATATCTGCGGAGATAAGAAGTGCAGAAATCGTCTTTCAAAGGAATGTACAAATGCCCTAGATGGGCAGTTGCCTAACTTATCATATTATGCCTTGCCTCATGCACATTTCCCATCCCCAACTTGATGATCTGCATTAATAATTTACTATGGCATTTTATTTCTCACTCTGTTATCTACCCCATAGTACACTTACTTGCCTGGCTCCCTTCTGCTTTTTAACTCTTTCCTACTTCATCATCACTACACTCACACAGCTTTGCCTACACTACTATGTCTTTCTCTTCCAAACCCTTCCTTCTTCATCTTCACTACTCAAACAAAAGCTCCATATTGGGCATTCATTAAAAGTAGTCCCCATCACCCTTTAACAGAGGTGGTTAAATATAAAACTCATTCTAACGTATACTGACTGTATATATGAGACAGAATATGCTAATACATTTGGGAATTGCAACAATTTGTTATTGTATTTTGCCTCACAACTGCCCCACTTAGAACAACAGCAATTTGACAAATAGTAAAATAGTGCATATATAACCTGCAAACAACCAAAACATGACTATAGTGCTTATATAACCTTGAAAGAAATAACATCACTATAGCTAATATGTCAAATCAAATGTAAGTGCTTATGACTTCCATTAAAAGTATGAGTCAGACATGTCACTGACAAGACATTTCATCCATCAAAGTAAATCTTTCCATATCCGGCTTCTAGACACAGTACTGACTGTCCAGTTACCCAGTGATAACACAAATGCTAAGCACAATGCCAGACACATCCCTTCATTGAAAACCATTAAAAGACAGAATTAATCTTAACATACAGTTTAGGTTATTTACATTACATGTATCCATAAACCTCTTGAAACTGTGAATATTGTTTAGCTGTTTGAACAAAGTAATCACTGCCAAAATATATTATCCTCTTTCCTAGATAGCACATTTTGCTGGGCTGACTAAAATGTGACAAAGCCCGCTCTTTGTCCTAACAAGTCTGTAGCGGTGAGCCTACTTGAGTCCTATAACTGGCCCTATAGCTGGTGAGGATACCCTGCAGGGTCTCTTCAGATTAATATAATTCAATATCCGGCCAAATTGCTGACACTCACAATGCCTAGTCCCAGAATGTAGAAACTAAATCACTGGAAATCTGGACTGGAATGTACTAAGTCAAAGACTGAAATTTCTTTAACTATTTCCTTTGCTCCAAAGTGTCACAATCTCTCAGTTGGTAAATATAAGTTTGGGGGTGCAGAGGGCTTACTCTCTGCAAAAACAATGTAAAGGAGCGTGATGTTTGATATTCTCTCTTCTCATCTATTTTCCATCTGTTTTTTCAGCATTTTGGCACTCTGCTTTGAGGTCCACAATATTTTAATATGGACCATTTAATTCACTAGACAACCAGGCCATAAACCAGTTTGCCTTTCATATATACCATACACTCCAAACCTTCACCCCTCTTTGGAACTGCGATCACACAGGGTTTTCCTTCTTGCTTGTATCCTAGTTCAACCAGCTTTGTAGTAAACATTGTTAACTTTACCCTGCAATTACTGATTTGTTTTTTATTGCCTCGTTTTTCCATTACAACAGCAAAACAGCATCTGACTGATCAAACAAATACAATATTCACACTAGTATCATTCTGTCCATGTTTCCATAAATTTTAATGACGTATTACTCATCCTTCTGGGATTAGTTAACACAGTCTGCAAAGATACTTCCAACTACTGTTACAAATGCCGCACTGTACAGTCACTGCTCTGTTAACCAACTCCATCTTCAGGGTTGTTATATGAGGACCATCATACACACTACTGCAAGATGTGGACTTTCTTTTTTACAGAAATGTTAATGGAGATACCTTTCTGTGAAATGCACAGAAATAAATACATAATACGCATCATGCAATTTCTTACAGGACAATAACATGCCTAAAAGTATGGCTTACCAAAGTATTCTCTAGAGATAACATGTATTTCAGGTGGCTTTCACAATCATTGTACTTAAGATGTACAAAGAAAGGGACAGAGAAAATGAATGGCAAAAGACCACAATGTTCCTATAATCAGCATGCCAGTGATCCTACATAAACCCTGGCTTTTCCAATCTCCGTCTTAAAGAAGCCTAGAAATTAATAAAAAAATTAACAATGTTGCCATAAAAGGGCACCAATAAGACAAAATGGAATATGATCACATATAGGTCCTATAATACAATCTTCTTTCATTACTACCCAGAACACCATAATAATAAAAAAAAAGTTTGGATTTATATAACTCTTGTCTCTTGGCACTGTTTGTTTTAGTCTGTGTGTGTGTGTGTGTGTGTGTGTGTGTGTGTGTGTGTGTGTGTGTGTCTGTATGAGAGTGTGGGAGAGAGTGATATACACACACACACACACACACACACACACACACACACACACACACACACACACACACATTTTTTTTCTGTGGTTATTTATTTTTCCTGACGAGGAAGGGTACATTAGGCATTGATAATTGTTTCAAAGGATAGCCATGTAGCAGTTCAGTATAAGATTGAGCCGATGATCACTGTGGTTATACCTATATATTCGAAGTGCAAAAAATCAGTTACAGATTATTTTTAATCCTTATATATTCAAACAGTTTAATTATTTTAAGGGTTTATCAAAGTCCTCTAAAAATATAATATAGCCTATGAAAGGGTTATGTTATCTAGCAAATTGACAGCTATACCATTATAAAGCTTTTTGTTGAAGTTTCATTTGCAAAACAAGTGTTACAAGAAATGTATAAAATTGGCTGCCCATTTTTTTCATGTTGTACTGTTTGTACTGGCTAGTATAAAAAGAAAGATAGTTGACTATGGAATTTAAATTGCATCATTCCTTTGCACCATTTCATTAACTTAGAACAAAAGATGCCCTCTGGAGTAGCAGTCTTCAGTTGTTTGGGGTGATAAGTAACATTCTCCTGCTTATTATCTGCAGACAAAGATATTCAGGGTACAACTTGGATATAAGTCAAGGTACATGTTTCTTGGCAAATTAAACAAGGTTTGTTAAAGCCCCTAAAACTGCATGGCTTGAGGTCAGTCTAACTATGGAAACCAAAAACAACACTTAGCCCTCTACGAGAACATAGCAACCAGCAAATGAACTCAGATATCTTTTTATCTCCAGTGGTGTGACTGCTAAAATTAAAAAGATTAAATCACCCTGTGCCAATCACAAGAGACTTCACAATGAAAAAGTTATTTCTGTCTACTGAATCGGATCAAATAAATAACACTCGGCCCTTCTGAAAAGAACAGAGTTCAAAGCAGACTGAGTCACCATAGCACTTATACGATGTTCCCTTGATGTATAGTATTTACATAACAATATATTATAAGAGGCTTAAAAAGAGCTTCCTCAAGGCAGTAAAATGTGCCTTTATTATTTTTATTCTTAATTCAATATAATCTTTTCAGCATATACAAATTCCATGCAGCATATCTTAATTCATCTTCTAATCAAACAGTAGCATTTTAATCATATTATCTAATTTCCAAATGACACGTGAGGTAATAACCTGCCAAAGTCTTATCTTGAACTTTTTTTTAAATCACTTCTGCTTTTACTTCAAGTCTGCAGTAGTCTGAGAGATTTTCACTAACTAAATATGAAAAATTCCTTATTTAGAAGGATGAAAATACAGTCACCAAAATGCTGATAATATTTGCCATACTACTTATGAGTGGCTGTATTATTTAAATACAACTGTAAAAGAGTTATGGTCTTTATTTATTTGTTAGCAAATAGGAGAATTAGCCCCTTTTCAATAACAGCCCTACCAAAATGGTAAGGGCAAGAAAGAAATACATTGTCTGGGAAGCTGGAATGTTCATGGAAGACCTATACAGATGACATCATCATTGGACAGAAGTCTGGATTGAACCGCAGACCATGGTGGTGTGTCATTAAGAGCTTAAACACTAAACCTCAGTGCTACTTTATAGCTATATAGTATGTTATTTATATGACATAAAACATATGAAACATTGCTGATAATCTTTTTTTTTTTTTTTTTTTTGCTTGTATTGTAACCTAAAATCTCTTTTTTCAGAAGTTTACACAAGTTCCTGAAACTTCTGAGAGTTTTTTTAAGGAACTTGAATATCAAAATATTGTAAACTCAATGCCAAATACTGTTTAAATTAACAAAAACAAATATATATATATATATATATTACCGTTTTGAGTTATTACTGAAGTATCTTGTATAATAGACATGTCAGACCACTAAAATCAGAAAGAGCACATAAACAACTGTAAGAAATTATCAGTGGATACATTATTTTCTTTAAAATTTAAAACTTAACTAAATCAATGATTCAATAAAGCAATGTAACTCAGGATGACCGCGATCCAAACAAACAATTTCTTTCTCAGATGAACTATTTAAAAATACCTAGTTGGTAATACTTCTTTAAAAATAATATACATTTCAGTTCCTTTTATCACCATTTAATAAAGCATTACTTATAATATAATACAATTAAGGAAATAATGTATGACTCATACTGTGTCTTACTTACTAAGAAATGTTCAGTGAGCAAATTAAAGAAAGTGCAATTACAGTGCAGAAAAGTGACTGCAGGGTGTTCTTCTAACTCCTCTGGATTGCCTGTTTGAACTCAACTGGGAACCTCATTAATTTAAAAGCACCATGACCCCCCAGTACGCTTAACAGAGTGTAAAATAATTACATATCAAGGTTGTGAAAGCATTACTGTTTGAATACTTATTGGATGAGCATTGTCAGTGATGGCTGCATTCACCGAATTGGAAATACCTTGTATATCTGTACTAAACAGACAATTTATACCAAAATAACTGATTTAAAATGTTCAGTCTGATTCCTCTCACATTTGAATCACATATAGCTGCTTATATTTTAAGGATTTCAAATTATACAACAATCTGGATACATGATTTTATTTCTGCAGTGCTTATGAGTAACATCTTCCTACACAGATAGCAATGCACATTTATAAACTACATAAACTATATACATATTGATAATTTTGGTGGAACTGTAAGTTCAGTGAATGCTGAAAAATGTGTCTCTTGGCATTCTTTGCACACTGACATGTCATTATATAAAATGCAATGTGCAATACAGTTTCCTAAAATGTAAATATTTGCAAGATGGGGGGGGGGGGGCAAGAGAAGTCAAACAACTACTTTAATAAATTAAAGGCAAGACTGTTTCATTAGAACAAGTACATTTTAACACTGATTAGTAAACACTATCCTGTAGGATTGTGTCCTTTTACAGAGATCATTAATATGTTTTTCTTACCTAATGCTAGACAGCAGAAACCTTCCTTCCTATTCTTTCCGACCTTCATTGCTTCCTCTGGTACCATGGAGATTGGTTCTGCAATGTTATTGCACTGTGCCACAGTTACAGCTGTGACACTAATCTATCTCTCTCTCTCTGCATAAACCATCAGGAGGAGTTGTAAAGAGAGCCTGTCAACTTCTGCACTCAAAACTTCCACCTCAGGCCAAGTCAGGTTGCATGGGAAAGGCAAGGCTAAATGCATCAAAGCTACATCCTTCATCAGGAGATTTGACAAGATTTTTCTCCACTGAGGAGCAGAACTCTCATTAATGCTTCTCAGACAGAAAGCTCCAACAGTGGCATTCTATCTCTGCATTGCTACTATCTGCCAAGTAGTCTGTGTACAATGCTGGTATCTATTGTTTCAGAGACTGATATGTAGCCAGAAACTGACAGACATCTGCAAATTACATAGTCTACCAGAGGTTTAACCCTTGGGCTACACTTCTTTCATTTTTGCTATTTTAAATGGAGCAAATACACCTTCAAGAAAACTGCATAACAGTACTGAAAAAATCATGTCAGCACCTCCTTTTGTTTCAACACAACTCAAGAATCTTTAGCTTGCTGCCTTCATCTGTTCCATATCTCTCACCTGTCCTTGACTTGGGTTCAAAGCTTTGTTCCAGCCTTTCAATGATTGCTGATTTTTGTGATAAAACAGCAGTTATCACAGTAAACAAACAGTGACAGACATTATGATTATGGACTCAGAATTCTTCAGAAAATCCATGTTAAAGTAAATTCTGACAAGATTTGTATTGTCTCTGCTCAACAGTACAAATGTTTACAAAGCATCCCTGATTCATATCCTATATCTCTGTTTAGTTTTGGTGTTGTTGATGATTCCTGAGATAAGAGACTGACAGGTATGGTCTGTTCTCTGACAATATACTGATAGCCATGTTTCAAAATATATGCAAAATAACGCATATACATTTTTCAATAAACAATTTAAGTAAGGGGGATTTACATAGTGTTAGTATAACTTTGCTAAGTATATTCATCATTCGCTGGCAATAAGATAACAATGCTGCTTTCCTTGGTGTTACTTATAGGGCAATGTGACAGTTAGGAGATCTGGACAATGTGGTACATTATTTACTTCACCATGAGGGAAGACATTGCTGCAGTCTAGTGAAAATAGAATCCGATCACACAGCTGACAGTATTCTTTGCCTGTCAGAGATATTATGCCAGGATTCTTGATCTAATTCCTCTTTGGTGTCATGTAATTGCTAATGTTTATCTTACCTGAATCCCTGCCAAATGTAGTGTAATATTCAGTATATGCAGATATATGGCTGCTTAAATCATTCTAGTTCTATTCTGTGGATAAAAGCTAGAATATAGCTTATTGAATGTATTCAGTATTGAATGAGAAGCATCTGACCAGGTGATCAACGTCCATGCTCACTCTGAAAAAACTTTTGCTGGCACCGATCAATAGCCTTTGATACTATAACTTTCTATCTATCTATCTATCTATCTATCTATCTATCTATCTATCTAGCTAGCTACATTTTTTCTCCATCCGTTCATTACATACTTTTTAAGAAGTCACAACAAAACCCCTCTTTTTAAAACACAAGATCAAATAACCATGAAAGTAAAGAATTATAAGCAAAAAATATATAATTAGTACGCACCAGAAGAGATCTGTACAGCCTATTACTTTTCATTGGATATTTTCTAAGTGACATATTACCTCTTTTAATTAATCTCTTATTCATTTATAGGTGATAATAAATAATAGGCAAAGTGCTTATCAAATTTATAGTCTAATAAGGGCTTCAAAAAACATTTTTTTTCTTTACTAAAAACTTAAGGATTTGGCATCAATTTGCTTTCAAGTCATAGATATATTCATTAGGTGTTATTAATATTCAAAGCAAAAACATGCTCAGTTCCCAGAAGTCCTGGTTTCGTTTGTGCTTTACATTTTGTTTCACTGTGTTTTCCTTACAGCCAAAATGATTCTTTTTAACCCACAGCCTACTATCTCCATCTTGGAACATTTCTGTTATTCCTATAATTACCACAAAGTCTTCACTTACATACAACCCTCTCGTGGGATAGATACATCTTTTCACCATCTGTCTCTCCTGAAAAATAGTTCATGGTATGAGACAAGTCATTCAGATATTAAAACTAAGAATGCTTAGTGCCATTTTGCATCATGTGTGGGTGAACTATGAATGTGGGCTCTGCTTCATTTGCCAACATTTCAGTTTAATAGATGGCTCTAAGACATGACATGATGAGCGGGCATATTATTTCTTTGAAAGAGGGGTGTATGGTGTGCTTCATCTAATCATAGACAAACTAACAGAAATGATAAATCAAATAAGTTTGTGATGAAAATTGTTTTACATGAGAGGCAAACCCATCCCTCAATAACACTACTCCTAATTAATATAAATAACTCTTAAGCCACCACACCTTGGCAATAACTTATAAACCTGTTTGATCTCTTAGTCTTAATCAAATAGAGTTTGAGGAGTTTGCATAGAATTAGTGTGACCCCTGACACACGCACACACACACACACACACACACACACACACACACACACACACACACACACACACACACACACTCACTCACTCACTCACTCACTCACTCACTCACTCACTCACTCACTCACTCACTCACTCACTCACTCACTCACTCACTCACAGACAAGCAAACACACAAACATGTCAGGACAAGACTGCAAACTGAAATTGGCTCTAAAACACAGACAGGGAAATGTTAATGAACAGACAAGCAGGTAGTTGCTTGACATTGATCAGGGTCTGTAGAAACAAAGTAAGCAGTTACCCAGGGCAATGTTTTAGATGACCACACCAAAACAGCAGTTTTCTGCTGTAGTATGCATCCAGTGCTGAGTGAACATTGCATGGTTGTAAGTCTTTCTTCCAGGGAAAGGCTATGCTATGCTGACAACTCTTGTCAAATGAAAAGAAATCCACTGAAGAAAAGGTAACAGCGCTCCACATGAAATACAAAGTTCATCCTCTAGAATATGGCACTGTCCCTGTTACTGCCATCTTCTTGCCTTCTGTGCTCATTTTATAAAACAGAAACAAAAACTCAAATGCAGATTCTATTGCCACACCTGTAATTGGTAACATCTGTCAGATGTCAGTAGTGTTTTACACAGTAGCTATCAACTTTTTATTATTATTTTAATGATAGATTTCCAGGTAATGAGTGTAAATGACAGGACTGAATTTTCATTCAAATGCAAGCATATGGATTCAAAGTAGAGTTTTAAGTCTATATCCATGTGCAGGGAACCTTCCACCAATGCTACAAGGTCATTGCACCTTTGGAAGAAGGATGTTTCTCCTACCGTGTCCATGTTCAGAAACAGTTGCCATTGTGAACCGTAAGCATGTCTCAGATATTCATTGATAAGTACTGTAAGTATGACTTTGAAAGCATACAATGCAGTTTCTATCAAGCAGGTATCTGTGTTCCTTTACAAATGTAATTCCTTCATTTGGAAAATAACACGACAAGCAAACAAAGACTTTAAAGTGCTGAAACTTAAGTAAATGTCCAAGTGCATACCAACAGTGAGAAAATTAAAACAGCATTAGATATGACTGTACATCCCTGGCCATAGTTAATATAAAACAGACCAAGGTAGCTAAATGTATGCATGTTTGACAGGAGTATGAAAGGTGAAATAACAATACGGTATCGCATCTTAACACAGCAAGATATCATAACAGCAGAAGTAAATACTGTCATTGCAGTAATGAGGAAATGGGCAAGAAACATCCGATACATGTGTAGAAGTAGTTGTAAAACTACCTACAATGGCACTGATAGCGGCTCTATATCAGCATATCGAATGCTAAAAATGCCAAATGCAATTTCATCTAACTAAAATGTTCGAAATCGCAAAAGAGCGAACTGATGGAACATCAATTTCTTTCCCAGGGAAAGAAATCGGTGTTCTGTGCAAAAAAAAAAAAATTAAATACTTTAAACCCTGGCAGAAGTGGAGGGCTGTACCCCCCACACCCCTCTACTTTAATGTACCAACTCCGAGACCACACCACAGTGGAGGAAATAGCAAACTTCGATGATGGCCCACCGATTTCTTTCCCTGGGAAAGAATTCGATGTTCCATCAGTTCGCTCTTCTGAGATTTTGAAGACTTCAGTTCGATGAAATTAACTTTGGCATTTTCAACATTCGAAATGCTGATAGGAACCCCTGATAGCAGACACCTGTATAATCAGAGGGAACTAACATGGGTAACTAGTTGTGTAGGCAGACGAGTAAAACTAGTTTAGGAGAAGGTTTGACTAGAAAGGAGTCTGATAATAGTCATCATGAACTCAGAAGAGGACAACAGGTAAAGATGAGAATTGCAAGCAAGCAGTTTCAGACTGTATTCATGGTGTCTAAACATCAGTAATCAGTAAAGCAAAGGGAAGAGGAAAATTGAAAATTGAAAACAATGAGCATGTAAAGGAGGAAATCTTGATATGTAAAAATATACAGATGGCAAAAGGGATACAGAATGAGCCAACATACCATATAGAGGTAGGACATGTGGTTCTGCTCTGGTGGAAAGTCATGTTATTTATTATTGCAAGACAGTAAGATAATCTGTTGGAGGCTTCTGTTGTGTGGCAGCTATTGTGTGTTCCTTATCACTTGAACAGTATGCCATCCGTTCTAGTATATTTTTCTGGAAGAGGAGGTAGACTGCAGAGCCCACCCACAAAAAAAAACTATGTGCATAAGGTCATGGTGCTGTTTTTAATACTGCCCTCGATGGGTGAGAAGAGGAAAGACAATAGCACCAGTTCTTCTATATGATGGCAACCAAATACAGACAGGTGGATCCTTGCTCACCATTGCTAATGGTCAGACGTGCGTTTCTGATGACATGTCTTCCAGGAGGAGGTGGTACCCATGGGTTGATGGGGCACTGCTGAAGAATAATTGGGGTTCTGACAAGTGGAAGATAATAGCATGGGGTCAGTGAGGTCATAAGTGTGAGTAGGAGAGAAGACACCCTAAGAAAAGTGATCAGTTCCAGCAATAAACACCAGGCAGATAACTGTGGATTAGGAAGGGTGGTGTAGAGTACGGGTGCAGCATGAACCAGTAAGATGACAGAGAAAAAGTCTGCAACATTTCAATAAAGTGTGCATGTTCATCTCACTGAACTTAATTTTGGCAAACACAAAAACTCTGTTCACCAAAATTACTTTCACCAACAGTTAAGTTTGCTTTTTTCTCTACTTTTGTGCAACCTCGGACTTAGTATATATTAGGCCAGGGGTGTGGGGGTGTCCTCCCACATTAGTTGTATAAGGGGGTTGTTGAGTTGTTTGTTGAAGGTGGTTTTGGCTTATATGCATCGCAGGTGAGAGGAACTGATGCAGTAAAATGTGTCAGGTCTTTGTGGAAGACAAGACATAGAATCTAAATTATGTTTCTAACAGGAGAGCACCATTCTTCAAATTCCTTGTATATTACATGCATTATGCACATGTAAGTGAAAACAGTCAGAAATCAGAAGAAATACATGGTCACAGAAGAAAAAAAGTATTTTACGATATGCAGGTTACACTTGCATCAAGATAAAATAGGTTCTTCAAAACAGATGTGGCTTTAGTTTCCTTTCAGAAAATATTTAAGAAAGTAGAGTCATTCAGATGGTCACAAGCACAATTTTTGACTTGCAAAAGTATTGCATGAAACTGCCAATGAGAGTAAATAGTGAGCAGATGTGAAAATAAATAAGTAAGAAGAATGCACAACTGAGCAGTCCTTACAAAGCTGAGCAAATAATCTGGAGAGCCTGGATCCAATACATGAATACAATTTTGCTTAACAATAAATCTTGGCATAACAACAAATCTTGGCATATCCAAGCAGACTCTTTTACTTTTGTCGAAAGATAGTTTGGTTGATATCTGTTTAGTCTATGCAATTTGGTCGACAAATTAGATGGTTACAGGTGTCAACAGGTGTGTGAGACTGGATGATTCTCATGGATGGCAAATGTGTCCCTTCCCTGAGAATTGCATGAACTTGGAGTTAGTGTATATATAATTATCAGAGGGGTGGGGCTTGCCCCTGCAAAAAACAATGTTTTATTTTTGTTTTATTTCTGTTTGCTTTTGTCAAGTTCCAAAATTGATGCTCAACACATGCACAATACCATGTCGATATGCATAGTTTCTATCATTTTGTGCTGACGTTATGCACATCTACATTTGTGCTGTTTGACTAAGTTAAGTAAATTCATCCAAGTAAATAATTTTGTAAACATGATAAACAGGATAATCTTAAGCTCTATCCTGCACGATAAGCAATGATAAGTAATGATAGCATTATATGGGCTTCAATACTCTGACTAACATCTTAAGGAAACATCAGAAGAAGTGAGAGCACCATTGGGAAGGATGGAAACCTACATGCCCCCCCCCAATAATATTGATTCCATGAAACTACACTAATTACTATGATAATTGTTTAAGCAGAAGTGTACTTTATAACTTCACTGGAAACTTGGATTTTATTGCTATTAAACTATCTGCATGTAAGGATAGGAGCAAAAATCAGTTATGGTGTTATATCATACCAGAAAATAACTACAGCACACCTCTATCCCAAGAGATCCCTTTAATATATCATATAAAATGTACAATAATTGTTCTCAGGTTCTAAAGCATTTGCTCATGCAGAATGAACACCATGGTGAAAGCAAGCAGGAAATAACAGATATAACATAGGTTTAAAGTAATATGTTCATGAGGAAACTGGTAGGAAGAAAGAGAAAGAATGAACTACGTTTGTTCTACAAATATCCTGTGCCATTATCCCTTACTAACACTATCCCTACATAAAATGGTTAAGAATAGTCATTCAGTCAATTGAATAAGTTAGGATGTAAGAAGTAAGTGTAATGTCACTACATTCTACCAATATACTGCACTACTGCTTTCTTTTTTAGTGCAAAAAATAGCATATTATGTGCAGTCCATGCATATTGAATTAACAAGTTTGTACGGTGGACAAAACAAGGGATACTAAAAGAAAATCTGTAGGAAATGAATAAGTTATATAAGTTGCTTTGTGCAGAATTCTTGTCTCAAAGACAATATTATATTCAATATTATAAGAATACAGTTATTCTATCCATACTCAATATGTGCCATGCAGAAGTAATATAAAATACAATTATGCTTTATGGTCATTATGATTATGAAATAAATGATAGAAAAAAAACATGTCCTTGTATCATAATAAATTGCTTATGGCTTTTAAAGTGTGGTGTGTGTGTGTGTGTGTGTGTGTGTGTGTGTGTGTGTGTGTGTGTGTGTGTGTGTGTGTGTGTGTGTGTGTAAGCAAGGAGAAAGAAATGAAAGAAAAGAAGTGGCAGGAAAAGCCAAGACAATTGAAGAAAATTATATTCACTATGTGTCTTTCTTATTCCTGTACCTTACTAGCTCAAACTATGCCACACATTAATGTAATTTTCAGTATTGCAGACGGAACTTGAATTATATAGCAAGAGACAGTAAATGACCATATCAGTTCCATGCAAACAGTAAAACTGTATAGTCTCAATATTGCTAAAAATAAATATTTTACAAAATAAAAAAATGCAGTCTGCTAATACTGTCATTTAAGCTATATCAATCAAAATTACACAGGACAACTGAAAGGTAAACATTATTTCCTGCCTAGTGCTTAAAAACAATAAGATGAAGTGCTAAAAATCAAACAAATTCTCTGAAAGTATGAATTCAATCAACTTATATGACTGTTTGAACTTACCTCGGCAAATCTTCTTCAGGAGTTGCTGGTCTTGAAAGACCATGTGTGGAGTAACTTGAAGGAGCAAAAGCCACTGCAATGATGGCACGTGTGGCTTCATCTGGCCTTGTATAATCATCGTCATCAGAATCTTTGAAAAATGCAAGAACATATCATGACTTATTAATGTAATAATGCTATTACAGTTCCCTGCCTCAATGATATTAGACCTCAAGTTAGACTGTACATCTACAAGAGGTTTTCAAATTGCTACTTAATTAAGTCTCACGTAGCTCAATTTTCCCATGGATAATTAAAGGCTTTGTTCTACAGAAGAAATAAGCATTGTAAACGATTTATAAAATGGCAATCATAATTTTAAAGTTCATTTTAATTTTTAGCATTGCTCTTTAGTAAAAAGACACACACACACACACACACACACACACACACACACACACACACACACGCTATTGTTCTTTACTTTTTCCATACATATATTGTTCAAGCTTGTAAATTAAATGGAATACAGTGATACAGAACCATGTTCATATCAATGTTTACAAAGAAATCATTTTAAATAAAATATCGTATAAAAGTGAGACATAGAGGAAGTTCTATACAAATGTTGCAAGTCACTATCTGTAGGTTATGTCCCACCATTTAAACCCATCTGCTAAGTATTAATATGAAAAATGATATGATCTTCAACTATTGAATTTGAGATCAGTTGCAGTGTCACTTTCTTTACTAAGTTTATTTTGTTGAATTCATAGTAGTCTATATTGTTCACAGATTAAAGTTTAAAAACATTTCTTTTGCATAATAGACTTTGCTCATAATCAACCATTCTGTTAATACTGATAAATTAATAAGATCAAAAATAATTGCAAATTTGAAAATATGAAGAACAGCAGGATGCAAAACATCTATGGGTTAAAATACAAGCAAAACAACAGCATGCAAAACAGGAAAAATAACAAATAAGGCAACCTTGACTTCATCCTATTTTAAAGGAGTTTGTACTATAGATTCTGAAAAGCTACTGCTTACCAATGACTTCATTCTGCCTTGTGGCTTGAGTTTTTGCTGTAGGCTTATAAACTTCTGAATGAGAAGTCTCATTACTGTCCCTCTTTGCTGCTGCTTCAGTAAATGCAGACACACTGAACGAACAACGACTCTTGTTCTGAAATGAAGACAGTATGCTGTGCATGCAAGTTTTGTCTTCAGTCTCAAAGGACTGTAGTGATCGTCTGAAACACCTAGTCCCTGACACATATTTGTTGCTTTCCATCTGTCCAGAAAGTTCATCAGAGCTCCTGTAATGGAAGTTGACTTCATTTTTCACTTCTGAAAGATCTGCATGCTGAGCGGCGGTGTAATTTTGCTCTTTACTTTTATTAAGCTTTTGATTTGCTGGATGACTGCTGAATCTTTTCAGCTCAAGATCAAAGACAGGCATATGAGATGCTGAAATGTAGTTTTCTGAAAGACATTCAGTTCCCTGAGTTGCTGCATTACTGAATAATCTATTTTCTTGGTTCCGTAAGCCTTGTTGTCTGTAAAATTTCAAAAACAATTTTAAAAAGATTAGTTTTTATTCTTATACTGCAAGTGGCTTTTTACTCTGGTTATTATAGGACACTATACCACTGCCCTTATAAAATCTTATAAAATGAAGTCAGTCAACTGGTATTTTACCCTCACAGTACTAACAAATCACAAATGACAGCATCACATAGTTCTTTAAACTATGTTCCCTCACAGTTACAAACATCAGATGGTTACTTTATGAAGAAAGCTTTTAGATCCTTCTCATGGTTTCCATAGTGATTTCGTTTCTTCCTTTATCACAGATTGGCTGAAGAGCTGATACCCTTTGTGCTTTAAAAGGCTTCTGCTACCAACTGTCGATAGGAGGGATAGGCAAAGCATATTCTTGTGCATGTCATTAAGTCTGTCTCTGTATACAGGTGTGTTATAAACATTTAAGAAATAAAGCAGGCAAATACTGATAAATGGCTGCCAAGTAAATATTTCTTTCAGCTTCGCAATAATCAATGGCTTTTCAAGGTTGAATCTATTTTACTTAAAGCAATGACACTGACATTTTTGCCTGCCAATGCATAAACTGCCTCTGTAGTTTTTATATATATGTGTGTGTGTGTGTGTGTGTGTGTGTGTGTGTGTGTGTGTGTGTGTGTGTGTGTATGTGTGTGTGCGTGTGTGTGTGTGTGTGTATATATATATATATATATATATATATATATATATATATATATATATATATATATATATATATATATATATATATATATATATATATATATATATATATATATATATATATATATATATATATATATATGTATATATATAAAATCCCTGTCACTTGGTTTCAGTATTTGGCTTTAAGTCTTAATCATTTTTTTATTTCAGTATTAAGCTTATACTATTCTCATACCACTAAAAAGTTGTCGATGAAAAAGATCAGTTGATGTCTCATAATTTGTTCCTTTAGACATGTGAATTAGGAAATAGGTGCTTCTAAAGACATTTGCTTAAAGCTAACTCTGGATTATCTTCAAATGTTTAATAAAAAATAAAATGCATATTATAGATGCATGTGTTATATGAAGCAATGGTAAACACCATTGTGTTTTACGTGGTATATAATGGAGATACCACTTGTTCCATAACAGTGGCAGAAGCTCTCCAACCTGCCTCATGAAAAAAAGCATAACTTGTCACCTTACTGCTTCCTTTCTCTCTCTCTCTCTCTCTCTCTCTCTCTCTCTTTCTTTCTCTCTCGCCGTCTCTTTCTAGAGGCCATCTTGAGTTACATGTCTGTAGTGAACTGGAGAAATATTTAAAATGGCTAAGATTTTCTAAGTCTCAGTGAATGCTAAGTATGATAAAAAAGCAGTGATGGGTCAAAATATTGCCATGTCTTTTTCCAAATACACTTTGTCATTTATAATTTTTTTTTTACTTTGGTGTTTTACCATGAGAGTTACTTTTAATGAACAAGTACATGGATTGCATGTAGATCTGAAAAAGCTGCTTCTTCCAACCAGATGAGCAAACAATGGGCACAATAGCTGTACTTTGCTTTTCTTCAGTGTATTTTAGGGTTGTTTAAATATAATGGGTTAACAGTTATTTAAAATGTGATCCTGAGTTATATTTAACCAGATTGTTATAGATGTTGAAAGTCGTCACTTCCCTTTACCAAATGACTCTGTAGACTGCAGTTCTGTAAACACAGTAGATTTTTGCTGTAGGTCACAGATGCATTTATACTACATGCATGTATTAGCCAACACTGTTCTATGTTACACATCTCCACTGGCATTGATTTTCTGTAAAATGCCAGCATGGTGAAGTCCTTCATCCCTTGTTTCCTATGACTCAGGCTTGGAAACACATATTTGCACTGTATGGAATGATCCTGGAAAGGACTGAGTAAAGAACAAAATCTATTACTACACCTCATGAAAGAATCAGCCCTATTTTATTCTCTGACTGGTAGTATAAATGTGACACCAGCAGTAAGAGGCAACTTTATTCTGAATATCATAACTTCCAAGTGAGAGATACCTTGTATTATTAAAAAGATAGCTTATGAAGAAAGATGAAACTATATATTTTCCCCAGGCTCACTCTACCACTGTCTTCCTTCATTAAACACACAAATGCAGTTCTACAGAATATGGCATTATTAAATAATTAGGGCCCATGGAAGCAGGGGAAAATAGGTAAAAAGGAAGAAGATTCATGTTCAGAGTCAATGGAATATAAGAGGCTAAGGTCGTTTTCTCAGCATGCCAGCTGTGATTTATGAAATCTTTTCATACAATATGCTACGATGAGTGATAGTATCTGCCACACATGCCAGTTGTGACCGCTTCCCAAAATGAGTGCCCCCAACACTAAATAGCAATTTATCTGCTTGTACACTGGTTATGTAATACAGCACAGATCACCTTTTATCATCAGATTTGTTGTAACTAAACATGTATGTAACAGATAAGCCCTTATCTAATGATAATTAAGTACTAACACTGAAAGGTAAAACCAGGCAGCATTAACATTGCCTATGAGATATCTGCTATAAATAGCACGATCTGAGCACTATCCAGCACATGGCCAAACACACGTGTATTAAACATATCTGCATATATCCATACATGCATGCGTTCATTACAGAAACTTAATTATATGAATGTTGATTAATATTAATGCTTTTGGCATAATATCACAGATCTATTGCTGTCACATATTTTCAAATTCATTGAAAATATATAAACACACTTTCTATACTGAAATAGTGCCTGCAAACAAATCAGTATTTCCCTAAATATATGCTGACTACCCAGAGAGTAAACCAGACCTGACTCAACTCAGGGCTAACTTTTATTTGTCAGTTATATTATTTCATGATTTCACTGTCACAGTAACTCAAGCCATTATTATGCATATTATACTGAGAAGAAGAGAGTGAAGCATAATAAATGATTATCAGCCCTGAATGTCTTATGAATGACTCAGTATTTACCATTACAATGCATGTGGGCATCTGTTGGAGGCATTTTTTAGCAGACATTGTATAATGTCCATCCATTAAAAAGAAGAAAAAAGAAAACAGGTGATTGATTTCCTCTTTTTATTGAAGGAAAATAAGCTATCTGGAAGCATACATGTTGTCAAATGAAGAAAACATGTCTTTGTGGGAAAAGTTCAGAGTCTTCAAACCAGGAAGCTGTTTATAATTTATTTCAACTGAAAAAGGGTCAAGTGGAACCAGTTCTAAATGAACACAGACTATGCTGTTGAACAGAACAAATTTCGAAATACAGTATTATTCTACAAAAATACAGTCTGCCTCAAAATGCAGTTTTATTCAGATTCTTCAGAGAAATGCATATGTGGGTCAAACTTAAAAGATGATTATGATAATATGGGCAGACAGAAAAATTTATATTTTTTTTTCAAAACACCTTGAATATTTCAGTAATACTAGAGCATTAAATGTAGCAGCAACATATAAAATCATATCCAGATTCATTAAGGAAAAGGAAACTGGAGAATAAATAGCAGAAGATGTTGTGTTCTGCATAATAGAAGTGCTCAAAACAGCTTAGCATATAAAAGAAGAAAAAAACCACTGTGATTGTTCCAGAGGCCTACAAATGTAAGCATAATGTCACAAAGAGAGTATATAGGACTCCTTTTTGTAAAGAAGACAAATGTTAGAAAATAATGAAATGTATATTTGGGGTGGCAGTGCAAAGAAATGGAAAGTACCACTGAGAGCGGACGTCAACATGCCACATATAGCCCCCTTGACTATAACCAAATCTAATATAATGTTTACTGTCTATATGACACAAGTATTAGACCCACAACTACAACTTTCACAACATTACTCTGGAGATTGCAATGACTATTTAAAATACTGAAAACTGAAACTTAGTGCAATGCAATTTCAGGACTCCCCCCACTGTATTCCCCATGCAAAACCCATCCCTGCAATGTACAAATACTGATTTTGAGATCTCTGTGCTTTAGAATAAGGTGAACACTCTTAAGATACTTCAGTTTCTACCATAGGGAGTATTTAAAAAAAGAGCATTGCAGTTGTGTACCCCTCACTTCTACTTTGCTTGCATTTGTAATATCTCTTTATTCAGTTTTAACAAGTCCATCAAATATGAAAATTAAATGCATTCTTACTTCATGTAATATACATTTTGAATATCATATCAGTGTTAACCTATAGATATTTGTGTTGGGGAAAAAACTGTATCTCTCAAACCAAACACAAAATGTATAACAAAGTTGTGTTCAGTATTACCTTAACACCTCATGCACTGTTTGTCTCTATTTTTCATTATTTATATGTTATTTATTTAAGCCTAATTCATCATGTTTATGTCACATCTACTTTAAAACCTGACCCCTTGTCATTTTTTTCTCATATTCTTGTTGCATATTTTTAATCCAACCTTTTAAATTCAGTTGCTCTAAATTTCACTTTCCTGTATTTTGCTCCATATTCACCAGATTGAAATACCTAACTAAATACAACCCCCATAATAGTTATGCATTACTGTTTGAACATTTCTGGTCAAGGGAGTTTCCCTACCATCACTTTATTAATATAGTCTATACACTATTTCCAAAACTTCTTCCATTTGTTTCATATATACATAGTATAAGATATAAATTTACCTACTTCCTTATATGGCTTCTCCAACAACTTCCTATTTCAATCTTCTCAAACTTTATAGGATCCAAAATGTCTGCTCTTTACCACCCTAATTTTACAAGTAAAGCTTTAGTCTATTCCTTTCTATGTGTCTAACCCATATTCTTTTATCCAACTGTTTTAATTCTTTCTTCCATCCCTTAATTAATCTGTTACTAGTTTTAACTCATTTACTCCAGTGGAGCTCAGGAACTTTGCACTGTAACTTCCAAAGGGTGGAGCCTAAGCCTTTTGACAGAATCAAATTATGTCCTCACATTTCAAGCAAATGTTCATATATCTGGAAACGTAGGGGTTATGAAAGAAGTATAAATGGCAAATCCTTCGGCGCAAACCAGTTTTATAGCGGTGATGTTTTTTAGTTTTTACTTCTTAAACTGAATTGTATAAGTCACAGTTAACACAGTAGCTATTATGTTTGTAATATTTTATAAACAACTTAAAATTATCTCAGCAACAATTCAAGTTACACATCAGCAGCATTTTGTTCATCTAGTTGAGAGCTTTCATATGAGGCTAAGGAGTTCTGTCTGTGTTACTTGGTTGTTGAAATATTTAGAAAAATGTGACAATTATACCTATATAAATTTATATCATAAAAACAACATTTAATATCTCTTTACCTGCACTAAACAGAGGCCAAATATTAATGCTGTTGAGTTTGCTATTGTGTAAACTTTAAGATGAAATATTCTAAAACCTTGTGCATAGCATGATTTTGGAATTGCTGATGCAAATATGAATAAGCAATATCTGACACTTAAAGGCGTCAGTAGGACTTAACTGCAGATGCACATGGAGGCATCACTCGGATGTAATGATTTAATGTCCTCTCACTTAGCAACTGTTTATAATTTCCCAACTGTCTTTGGACCAGAAAAAAAAGTTAAATGTTCACAGTAACTGAATCACTTGACCTTTTTACAGATGTACTACTACTTATCTTGTCTACTTCAGTGTTACATAATCACTCCAACTCAGATGAATTTCTCTTAACAGATTGTCCCAATTTGTATCTCTCTCTCTCTCTCTCTCTCTCTCTCTCTCTCTCCAAAGAAGTGAACAAGCACATAACCTATTTTCCCCTTCAAAAATCATACAGCCTTGAGGACTTCTGATATAGTAAGAAATGTGTAAATTGGCACGCATTCTTGGTTCCATTTAATGTCAAAGAAAATAAGATTAACACAGCCAGGAAAATCTAAAGCTGAAAAAAATAAAGTGCTGCAGAAGAAGGTTTATGACACACACAAAAAGAAGGGAAGACATGGAGTATCAGAAAAGAAAAAAAGAAATGGAAGAAGCAAAGAGCAGAGACGAAGAATGCAAATGAGGAGCTGAATGGCACTCAAGGTGAAATGGATACTGACATGACCTTCAAAGATGCTTTAATGGAGATAAGGCAAATGAACAGTAAATTAGTCAGCTAGATAAAGCATAATGAGAGAGATAAGAGAAGATATTAATGAACAGACAGAAACTATCCAAACACCTATTAATGAACATGAAGTCCTAAAAGCATAGGTGCAACTCGCAGAGCCAAGGATGGAACTGCTACACACAGCACAAATGGAGAAAGAAAACAGAGCTTATATGAAGAATTTGAGATTGATCATAGTATCAAAAACAAAGGAAGGGACTGCAAGGGTTACATAAAATAACTACTGGCAGAATGGACAATAATACCTTTGGAAAAAATAACGATAGAAAAAGCACATTGAACTGCATGGATACCAGGAAAGGCAACAGATCAGTCCAAGGCAAATCATTGTACATTTCTCAACCTATGAACTAACAGAGAGAATCCTGCTACAAAAAGGGTTCTGTGGACAAAAGCCACGGTATAGCAACCCAGATTTCTTGGCCAGTACCAGAAAGAAAATAGAGGCTATTTTCCTATTCAGAAGCTAGCAAGTGAGAAGGTAATAAAGTATGACATCCTATACCAAGTGATATTAAGACTAATGTGGCTGGAGGCTGAAGACATGTGATAGCCCATAGCAATCGATAAGATGTATAGACAAAACAATGCAAGAAGCCTTGGCCAGAAATGTAGGCCGCCAACATGAAAAGGAGCAGAGACAAAAGCCAAACAAAAGGAAAGAAAATGGTTACATCCCCATTTAAAACAAAAAGTAGGCAATGAAGCAATGAATGGAAGCAATTATCAAGAAAGAAGAAAGAGGCAAAAACTGGAGTTGAATTGATGTTCAGACCCAAAGGAGAAACTAGAAAGAAAAAACAGACACTAAGATGGAAGACTAACCATAAAAATAATGATTATCCAAATATATAAAAATATGCAATTAAATGATTCAGAGACTTACTGGATGCATCTTCTTAAATAAGGAAAGCAAGCTGGACACTGACTCTTTAGATGGACTAGATTGGTTCAACTTTAAATTGAGCATAGCGCATTAGGGGGCATTTTATTACCCTATGGAAAAATAAACCACAAACTGAGTACTATTGCAAATAGTGAGTGGACATAAGGTAATATTTCAGAATATGACAAAGAAAACAGAAATGTGAAATGTAATATGTTATATGTGTTACTTTTTAAAAGTATACAAATGACCATGAGTTTAATGTAATAAAGAACTGTAAATGGATTAAAAGTAATATCTCACAATAAGACATGCAAAAAAGTAATTTGAAATGTAATATAATATATGTGTTTGTTAAAGTGTATGAAAAATGATCATAGGTTCATAAGTTCATAGGTTGGTAATAGGCTATCGGTCCTAGGGCCTATACAAGCCTAGGCATAACAATTCCCTGCCTATTTCTTCCCACACTATTTGCTTCCTGGACCCCTGTCTAGCAGGGCGACTGACATGATCCCCGGGGTGAATTTCCTTTCTCCCATCCATTCGTCAAGGTTTCTTTTGAAGAGGTGGAAAAAGAACAGACTAGCAAGTATGGTTGGTGCACGGACAAACCAAACATATAAGTCAAAGAAGAAATCCAGCACCCCAAGCAGTAGTAGCAATAAATCCTTTATTAAACCAGACCAGTTTCAGCAGTCAGCTTTCTTCAGTGGTTCAATAGTTACACAACTGTTACTCATATTTATTGGAATTTCAAACGAGGCAGTATGACATCATTTCCTGTATATAATAAAACATAACCAAAACATGATAGTATGTAAATAGACATATATAATGCAATATGAAGTAGATATTTAAATTATATGATAAAAGTTCAGACGTCTCTATTGTTCAGACTACTTTGTTGGGAGACAAATTAGTTGGGTGTCACCCTTGTGGTCATTGCTCTTTCTGTAAATATGTATTTACCACCAAAGATTTCACGAGCAAAAATACAGGAAAGGTGTTTAATATCAATTATTTTGCAAATTGCAGCACAGATTGGGTGATATATTTGGCCACATGTATATGTAGGGCATTCTATGTTGGTCAAACATCCAGACAATTTAGAATTCGCATCTCTGAACATTTAGGCGATATAAGGAATGCCAGGCCCACTATTGCTTTGTATAAACACAGTTTGATACATAAAACGGCTCAGTTTTCTTTTATAGTTATTGATAAAATCTCTGGCAACAGAACTTTTAAAACTGGGTGGCATAAATTGCTAGACCACAAAGAGAAGAAATGGATTGTCAAACTAGGTGGTTTATTTCCACCTGGTTTGAATGATAAATTATGAGGGGCTAGTGTCTCTAATATTTATAATATATATACATGTTATAAAACATTTTTTGTTCTTTTTGTTACAATGAACCACAGGATTGTCACTATATTATATTATTAAATGCAATTTAACAATATAATTCTGATGTGTATATTGGAATAAATATTTGCATTTTATCATATAATTTAAATATCTACTTCATATTGCATTATATATGTCTATTTACATACTATCATGTTTTGGTTATGTTTTATTATATACAGGAAATTATGTCATACTGCCTCGTTTGAAATTCCAATAAATATGAGTAACAGTTGTGTAACTATTGAACCACTGAAGAAAGCTGACTGCTGAAACTGGTCTGGTTTAATAAAGGATTTATTGCTACTACTGCTCGGGGTGCTGGATTTCTTCTTTGACTTCTTTTGAAGAGGGCCAAAGAGGCGCTCTGCTTGACATGTATGGGCAGTCTATTCCAGAGTCTGGGGCAGAAACCTATCTATCCAGCATGTTTTGTTTATTGTGATGACAAGGTTTAGATCCCTGGAGTGTGTGGCTCTGAGGAATTGGGATTTCTTTAAGTGTTGCATGTCCAACAGCTCTGGGTTTGACATGGCCTTGAATGTTAAGCAGAGATCGCCTCTGAGTAGACGATATGCAACAGAGTATAGCTGGAGTTTTTTAAGGTGGTCAGCATAGGGCATCAGCTTTAGGCCTGTGATTCTTTTAGTGAGGTATTTCTGTGGTCTTTCCAGTTGTAGCAGGTGTCTTGAGAGGTACATACCAAATGGGGCGTTGTATTCTATAATGGGTCTAATGACGGATGAGTACATTGGGACAATGACCTCCTTTTTTTTGAATGAAAAGCCCTTAGTGATGAGGTGTGCCACATAGAAGGATTTTCTGACTGTTGTGGCGATGTGGTTATCGAAGGTGAGACCACTGTCCACCTGTGTCCTTAAGTCTCTTATTACACTTTTGGTGTTTAGTGTCCTGCCACCTATGTGGTAATTCATGGGTACATGTTTTTTCCCAAAGGGGATAACTATACATTTCTTGGCATTGAGCTTGAGCCCATGGCTCTGGCACCAAATATCTGTTTCTATAAGTCCCTTTTGTAGAGTATCCACATCATTTGGATATTCAATAATGGTTCCCAGTTTGCAGTCATCTGCAAACTTTGTTAGCCAGAGTCACTTAGTATTGGCCTGTACTTCAGAGAAGTAGATGCCAAACAAGAGTGGTCCTAGGATCATGTGATATTTGAAGAGTAAATGTATTGGCAAGCAGGGCCAGTATTAGCATTTTGGGGGCCTGAAGCAGATGTCAAATTGGAGGGCCCCTAGGCACTTCCAGTCTATGTATCACCCTGTCACTTCCACCACCCCTAAGCAACCTTTTAATTTATGCTGCAAATTTGTACGAGTTGTACACACAGACTGACCTGTAGCTACAATACAATGCCCTTATATCACAACACGTCTGTATACCATACTATGTTGGCCCATCTCACAAAGGGACATTCACAGTTACTAACATTTAGTTGCAATAATGATATTTTGCAGCAACTCTAAGTACAGGTCTGGACGTAGGTGAAATGGCACCCTAGAGCTGCTGTGTCAGCCACCCAACACACACACACACACACACACACACACACACACACACACACACACACACACACACACATGCGTGCACACACACACACACACACACACACACACATGTACACACGCACACATCCACACACACACACACACACACACACACACACACACACACAAATTGTGTTGCTGTTCAGGTTTAGCTTTCCTTGTATCTTTTCAACACACCTTTCCTGACCAATTAAGCAAAGTAATAACCATTTATGAAATAACTCAAACAAGCCAGGGCCCAAGAAGCCATAGGGCTATATATGTTCTCGGATATATTTTAGAGAATTTCCCAGTGTTGCAATCCAGTGGTGGCCTAAACAAAAAATACATGAGTAAAAAAAAAATGTAGTCATTTCTTTTTTCTTTCAGGGAAGACCTACATTGTACCCAAGGATTAATGTTCAAAGATGACAAAATAGCAGCCTCACAATAAAGTAACAAGCCAGTTGTTGTCTTGATATATAAAGGTCCTATCTGAGAGCTGCCTGGCTCCCTAACCCACCAAAAAACACTGCGTATCCATCCCTCCGGTATTAGACTGGGATGAAAGCAGAGGTTCAAATTGCCACGGTCATGTATTTCCAGTGACTGCTGACATACATATGGATAGCATGCCTCCACACTCTTCAACCCAAACTGTCAAAAGCAGCTACCTGTATACATGCCTAAAGTGTGATTGTGAAGAAAGTAAAAAAATAATAATGACAGTAATGTGTTGTACTTTGTTGCTCCTTTACAGTATTCTGGCCCTACACAAGCTACAGTAACCTTCTTTGTACACATCTGAGGTTTGAGAGAAAAGTAAAAGAAACAATGACCACACTGTCCTCAGCCCAAACACAAGCTATAATAACCTCATGTGCACACCGCTAAGGTTTGACTGTGATGAAAATTAAAGAAGTAATAACTACATAACCCCTCCCCCACATAACCTACATCAGCTTTCTGTACACACACATCCAAGCAGGGTTGCTTTTAGAATGAGTGCAGTTGACAGCAGAGGCCATTATCAGCTCTATCCTAATAGGGTCATATCACAGTCCTGTTCAGGTTACAGAGCAGAATCAGAAAATAAATACATTATTTCCTCCTCATTTTGTCACAACCAGTAACAGCTTTTGTGGGGCACTCACACAGTTGAGGAGCACCCTCTGCATCCAGTTATACAGTTGGAGAGTGGGGTTCCCCATACTCTTATATGATCTAAGCATCTGAAAGTTCTGTGACATATTTTATACATTAGTTTTTAAATATAATTACTTGTTTGGTACATTTTTTACTGATACCCAGAAGAATAATGTATGTGTCCTAGCATTCTTGGGTGTGTGCACTGATAAAAATCACTGTTTTACACACACACACACACACACACACACACACACACACACACACACACACACACACACACACACACACACACACAAACTCACACAAACATAAGCCATAGCAATGCCAGTTTTGCACTTAATTCAGCTAACGTACAACACCTGTACTTTCACACCAGATCAGTAACTGCTCTTTAGCAGTCGCCTAACAGCAGCAGGGGTAAGTCACTTTTATTTACCTCAATGAGGAGTAATACATGCCTGTCACTGTCCCTTATTTTACAGACCTTCCCTGATTTTGCTCACAGTTTTGCTCTATTCTTCGTAAATAGTTTGATTTGCTTGTAAATCATTCAGTACTACATACAGTCAATAAATCCAGCCATCATAGTTTTATACCTATTTTCCAAAAAAAATCAGTGCTGATGCAAAAGTTGTTATACTATTAACTTTTTAATTAAATTAGAGTTATATTTAAAACTCATTCCTGATTTTGAGCCTTTATTCTGCTATTATTGGAATTGTCCTGAATTTTTCTGCAAATAAGTTGGAAGTTGTAGTATCTGGTGTTCTGCCAGTATTTATAAAACTCCCTGAAACCAAAAAAAAAAAAAAAAAAATCCCTGAAGATCATAAGCATCAGCTCTACTTAAAATGCAAGGTTTGCACCAAGATCAGTCACTCCGGGCTGCTGATCGCTCTAGTGCTTACCTTGCTTATGTTTCAGGATCATATCACAGACCTGTTCATCTGAAAGAGCATAATCAGGAAATTAATACATTTTTCTCCTAATTTTCCCCAACCAGCAACAACTTTTGTGGGGCCCCCATACAGTCAAGGATGACTAATGGGGCCCCTTTGCAGCCACAGGGATTGCAGGTACCTAAAGCTGGCTATGTTGTTAGATTTACTGGAGTGAATCTCCACTAGCAGGGCTTAACTATGCCAGGGGCACTAATGTCAGTGGTAAAACATTTCATGGAATTGTGAAGCCTGTTGCTGATAAAATACTGTTACTATAACCAGAGATATCTTTCAATTCTAATGGCGACATAGATAAAAAGAGTTGTTATTCAGCTGGTTTACTAAGTACACAAAATTGCTGTACTAGCTTTTTTTTTTGTTTTGGCACACATTACAAACTATCATGATAAGATAACTTGCTGTGGGTGCCCCGCTCAGGAACTGGGAGCCCCCAGTGACCACATGATTTGCTGGTACCTACTGTTATGTTGGTAAGGGGGATGTACAAAGTATAAACATTATCAGAAAAGCATTAAAGGGTGGATCGAATTAAAAAAAAGAGTGAATCCATGCGTGGAACACAGTAGCCAGATGGAAACATTGTAGTCTATGGTCATTTAACTACACAATTCAGACAATCAAAAGGGAAGGACCTAGATTTCAAGAAGATAGACATTTTTATAACGGAAAAGTACTTCCAGAAAGATTTAACAAGCAAGAGTAAATGCAGTGCAGATACTATAGGTAAACAATGGTATTATTTGAATATGACTTTCACAAAGCAAAAAGCACTTGCATGAATCAAATATGTAAAATAATATGAAAGAAGAATCCACCGAGGTTCTGAGATTAAGTACAATTTATGAATAAGGAAAATGAAAGACATTTAGGTTAAGAAATTAATGTTGCCAGATATCACCCTACCTATCTCACCATAACTACATAAGGTTAAATTGAAAATAGCACAATCTTCATTATATAGAACCCATAGCCAGCTTTAGGCATAGGCCGACTAGGCGGCAGCCTAGGGCACTGCTGTAGCAGGGATGCTTTTCCAGTATTTATTTGATGTAGGTAGACCAGGATGGGGGCACCATGTGGTGTGTGGGGGTGCCGTGGAGCCCTTTTGCCTAGGGCACAAGTTGACTTAAGGCCCTTCCTGATAGAACCTTGAATGAAAAGTTAGTGGCTTCCAATTTCTACTTCCTATACATGTTCCAAATAAACTCAGGTCATCTATACAACTCAGATTTAAATTTAACATCTCCAAGTGTGTAAAACTTTATGAAAGAGGTAATGTATACACTTCCCCTTCTCTGAGGTCGCGCAGTCTAGGAATTATAGTATTTAAATCTGATGTGTACATGGGCAAAGCCTCCCATAGGGAGGTAGATGGAGCTGTAAATGAAGTTAAGCTGTTCTTTAAAGTTTATGCTGTTATCTAATTCTAAATAAGAGGGTTATATGTTCCTTGAATGTTGTATTCATCAGTAACTACATTATTCAGTGTGGTGCATCCGTAGAACGACACTGGCATTCGAAAACATCAGTTTCAGCCAAGCAGACTAAGGCATTTAGGAAACAGATGGAGAGAGCAGTAATAAATAAGGCAGAATGCAGCAAGAAAAAACAGAAATAATGGTCCAAATTAAGGAAACGGGCAAATCCATTCAAGAAAAGAGGTAAAGCATTTTATAGCTAAATAAAGAAACACAAAATAAGGGGAATGTTCTAGGCAATCATCTTGACAGGCTGGAGCTTTCTAGGCCATCACCCTCACAGACAAGAGTTCCCTAGGTCATTATATCACACACAGCAAAATAAAAAGACTAATCGAATTAAAAAAAAAAAGGAAATGCAAACAAAAACAAAAATGCTTCTCCAGTTTTCTGATACAGTTAGATCAACGCAAACTAAGCACATCAACACTTTACCCATGACCTGAAATGCAATATCAGCATTCATTAATGAAGCCATCACATCCTTGCATATCTTGTTACGGTGACCCCAACTCAGGTTGAACAATAGCCAGAACCACAAACAGCATCTTTCTTATCCTCTGCTTGTGATATGCATTCACATACTGCAGGGAAGAGGTACACTGGTGGGTGTCATCATTATGAGAATTTAATGCATGCAGTTTAAGCACGGAACAACAAACCTGTCGATACTATTGCTAGTCTGATGTAGATAACTTAGGATCAATTAACACTAGTATTAAGAGCTAATCAGACAAATAAATCAGCAGCTAAAAAAACTCTAGGCTGTATCCATGAAAAGTGGGATTTAGGGTACAAGGAAATGGTTACACAGTGTTTTTTTTTTTTTATTTACAATTTTTTGGCTGTGACCCATGATCTGTTTTTCAGAGGGCACCAAAGGAGATAGTTATAAGATAAACTTGCCCAGGGCATATGGGAAATTCTCCTTCTGTCTTTGGTCCCTAAATTGATGACAGAGGTATGTGAAATTCAGTTCATGAAAGAAAAATTAATGAAGAGGACCTGAGTGACTCCTCAGTAATTTCTTGGGTTGATATAGCCAAGAGATGCAGTGAAAAACTCATATGATGAATCATAGTGCCGAGATAGAGTGCAGCAGAACTGCGTTACCTTCAGATGTTGTGTGAAGGAAAAGGAAGAGGGTAGAGCCCTTAAAACAATCAAATAAAGTGCTGACTGTTCCAGCAATGAGAAAACTATATGCACCAGTGGCTGCTAGTGGGATTAGCCAAAGAAATCCAGTTTTACTAACATTACTGATTGGCGAAGACCTGTTGTTCCAGTTAGAACAAGAAATGTATTACTAATACAGAGTTATGTAATTTTGGACAAATAATAACACCACTGGGTTTTTCAACAGAAGATGTGCAAGCCTTGATCCACATGAGCTCTGGAAGTTATTGTGAATAACTTTTGAACCCTTCTAGCACAGAACTTTTTGAAAGTTTAGGATGGAAAGATATTCTATGAGCTTTGGATGTATTATGTTTTCATTGTGTTGACCTTACAGCAAAAGAAAAATAAATAATTATTCACTTTACAACAGCTAAAGTGAATGTAGACATTGTTTGATTGTTTCTTTTTGTTTTGTTTTCTCGTGCCTGTTAAAGTGTGCCTCATATTAAAAAAAAAGTAATGGATAAAACTCCAGTGTGAAATGTGTCCAGGGAAAAATGGAATAGATTAGAGGTGAAAGGCAGAAAGATATATCATTTGCCTATTGTTGTAATAATTAATGGGAAGAGAGGAATGTTAAATGACTGGAGACAGTCAAAGACTTTTTATTTATTTATTTATTTATTTTTTGTGGCAGAGGTGGAGATTTGCTTCAAGACTACAATAAAAGTATGCACGGACAGTATAGGGATTATGGACATTCTCATACCATTGCAAAAGGGTGTGTAGGAGATGTAATAAAATGGACCATTTGTGGTTTGACTGCTCTAATTTAAATGAAGAAATATGTGAAATTAAACATAGTTTAGAAATGGAAAATATTGGAAATTCTGTAAATGTTGTCAATGTCAACAACAATGAAATGAATGGTGTAGCTGAATCAAATGCAAATATTACTGTGCATGCAAATGGTAAAAAATGTTCAAACAGAAAATGAAATTTTGGAACAAAACTAAGAATGTGTCTGAAGAAGATGAAACAACAGATGACAGTGATGAAGAACTCAGCTTCCAAAGTTATACTACATACAAGGTGCTGGCAGACTATAGTGATCAGAAGAAAAGATGACCAGAAGTGGAAGAGATGGGTTTTATTAGAAATAAAGGTGAGGAAAAGAGATTACTACTTACTACCTAAAAACCTGCAAAGTAAAGTAAGGGATACTTTTCTTATTTCTTCAGTGAATATAAACGGCATTATTTGAGAGGTAAAAACGTTACTGAATTATAAGTGATGTGAAAATGTTGAAGCAGATATGTATTGGTAGTAAGATATAAGATAATTAGCTGAGGCACAAAAGCAGACAGCAAAAGTGTAGAAATAGTTTGGAGTTTTTGGGAGGGAACTATGCTCAGGGATAGGAGGTATGATTAAAAGTAAGTAGACAAAAATAATAGATATAGTAATTACAGTCCAACTGTTATATGACAAAGTCAAAGTCAAAATAAACTTTATTGTCATTTAGCCAACACAAGTGCAATCCAAATGAAATTGCGTGCACCAGGCTCAAATTGAGAAGACATACAATAACACATACAATGGACATATATTCATCATTTCACATTAGACAGGTTATTCTACTACATATTACCATATTTTACCTTATTTATAATTTTCAACAGATGAATGATTTCTTATTGCACAAGTTCCTATTGTACTGTGTGATTCTCACATGAATAAGAGGATTTAGTTAGAATAATTTTGCATATTTATTGCCATCTATGCATTAAGTTTAGAATCTGAACTGTCTCTCGTTTATTTGCATCAAAAGAGTCGGCTGTCCCATATCCTGTCAGTGTCTGGCTTCCCTAAGATTTTTGCCAGAGTTCAAAGGTCTCACCACCTGAGGGAAGAAGCTGTTTCTGAACCTGGACTTTTTACAGCGCACACTGCAGTATCTTCTGCAAGACAACAAGCATGTGAACAGTTCATACGCAGGGCGTATAGGAGCCTTGATTATTTTTGTAGCTCTGTTGTGACATTGTGTTGTGTATAACTTGTGTAGTGCTGGTAGTTTGGAGCCCTCTTTCTTCTCTGCCACTTTCACTGTCCTTTGTAGGGTTTTCTGGTCTGAAACTGAGCAACTCCCATACCACACTGAACAGGTCACATTAGGATACTTTCTGTGGTACCCCTATAGATATATGCTTTCCTCAGTCTCCTCAGGAAATGAAGACATTGATGAGCCTTCTTTACTATATGACCGGTGTTTAATGACCAAGATAGATCCTCTGCAATGTGAACTCTCAGGAATGTTGTGCTCTTTACTCTTCCCACCATCTCACCATTAATCATGAGAGGAGTATGAGCTGGTTCTGTTTTCCTGAAGCCCATTATGATCTTCTTTGTTTTGTTGGCATTAAGGTCAAGGTTGTACTTGGCACACCAGTCAGAGTACTCAATTCATCCCTAAAGGCTTTTTCTTCTTGGCTGATGAGGCCCAAGAATGTAGTGTCATCCGCAAACTTGATAATGTGGTTGGTGTTGAATCAAGCTTTACAGCCATGGGTTATTACTGTAAACAGTAGTGCCCTCAACACACAGCCTTGGGGTACTCCTGTGTTGAGTGTCTTGCTATTCAAAGAGTTATTGCCCACACATACCCTTCGTAGTCTTTCAGTCAAGAAGTCCAGGATCCAGTTGCACATATGGGCATTAATACCTAGATGAACCAGTTTTTCACTTAGCTGTTTTGGAGTGACAGTATTGAATGCTGAACTGAAATCAATAAATAACATTCTAACATAGCTGTCCTTGTTCTCAAGGTGTGCCAATGAGAGATGCAGTGCAATCAAAATGGCATCTGCCATGGAGTGATTGGCACAATGTGTGAAGTGGAGTGGATCTAGTGCCACTGGAAGGCTTGCTGTCATATATTTTTTGATTAATATGTGATCTAAGTAAAAGGGGTATAAAGGCTTGCTATAATATATGCTTATATACCAATAAGAGTTAAGAATAGAATTGAATATTTGAGAAAATAAGAAAACATTGGTTATAGCAAATGAGAATATAGTTGTGGTATGAGACTTTTAACTGAAATTTAAGGAATTTTCAAGGAAAAACAATTTTTTGCTTGGAAGCTATTACAGTTAACATCTGTATAAGTCTATCATGAAAATCGGCATCTACCTGTATAATATTTTAGAATATGATATATTAGTACCATTTAAGTTACAGTAATTTGGTTTATTTAATTGTGTAAGTCTATAGTTATTCAATAAGGATTCTGTCTATGCTACTGATTATTGTTTTATGTGCATTGTGCAATCATCGTGACCTCTGTAAATTTAATCCATATTAGCACTGTCTTAACTTCTTTATTTTCTAATTATCAATTTTACTTTTTCATTTTAAGATCTTGCAGCTAGTATTTATTTAATTGTGCATTACGTATTATATAAGGAGACAGTATTATTGAGCATTGTAGATTGGCAAACTCTGATATTTGCCTATAATTGGCCAGAATGCTCTGCATATTATAATTTTGTTTTATTATTTTATATAGCTATAGATCAAGAGTTACACAAGTAACTGGAATTTTGGTCCCTAGTTATTCCTAGTATGGTGGCAGTACTACCTTGCCAGGAAGAAAGCTGTCAGGAATTGAGGTATTCTACCAACGTTTCCTTGGAAGTGTGTGAGCGTGTGTGTGTGTGTGTGTGTGTGTGTGTGTGTGTGTGTGTGTGTGTGTGTGTGTGTGTGTGTGTGTGTGTGTGTGTGAAATGCTGAACTCCATAAGTGGTCAGTGTGTAATCCTAGTGCATGTGTGTGTGTGTGTGTGTGTGTGTGTGTGTGTGTGTGTGTGTGTGTGTGTGTGTGTGTGTGTGTGTGTGTGTCTGTGTATTGGAACCCCATACTAGTGGCAACAGTGCATTGCAGTCTCTTATCTCTGTGGGATGAAGATGCATTTGGCAAATTGGTGAACTGGTAGGCACAGAATATTCTGTACTGTGTTACTCTACTGCAATGTCACTTGGACTCACAGATACATGGCTCTGAATAGAAACGCATACCACATTGGGCCAAATTACTAAATGAATGCAAAGATTTATTCATAGGTATAGAAAAACTGAAAGAGTATCACATAATGGGATATGCTTTGGAATCCTTGGTGAAATTAGAAATAGCTGAAAGGTGGGCTTCAGTTGAGGAAAAACTAAGACTAGTATCAAGTATTTGGGAATGATTATTCAAAATAGTTGGGGCACACACTGAAAATGGGCCCAACCCTTTGGAAGTAGCCTGCACCCGAAAATGTGTCCACTTGCTTTTCTACAATTTTAAGGATGAGTTTTACCTTTGGTAGGGAAAAATTGTCACTGGTCATAAACAGAAGTGGGGACAGAAAATGGGAAGGGTTGTGAAGGGACTAAAGCACAGAGACTTCTCCAGAAGGTGAGTCCACAGCTTCTGTAGTACTTACAGCTAATCCTATGTTGGATAGATTATGTAAACAGATAAGTAGGGAATTCAAATTCAACACTGGGTTAGTAATGTCAGTGCATATGTATTGTCATGCACAATTGTGTTTGTAACAAAATCCCTTATGTAAAATTACTCTTAGGAGGCATATTTATGGGGCCTAATTTTTAAAGTGTTTACCTTACAGACACAAAGTGCAGGGTTTGATCCTCAAAGAAAATAATTGGCTAGGCTTAAAATGGCCCACATGGGCAGTTAGCCTAGTATTAAGTTATGAACTTTATAAACCTGATGTCTTAAAATATGACAGAAATAGTGAGAAAAGGAAGGAAGGAATAAAAAGCAGAATTTTCAGATCTTGACGCTAACTAGGCTAGTGCAGGTAAATCAGGCAAAATTATATAGGGATGGAGGAGTTTAAAAGGATATGCAGCATAGATTACTTGTATAAGGATGCTTAAAAATGAAATGAGATTGTATTAGATACATCACAAACGCATGAAGCCAGTTTATACTTCATGGACAAAGCAGTGTATAATGTTTTAGGAAAAATATTTTAAAAAATGTATATACGATGAAGACAGAAGTTTTAAAAAAAACAAGAAAAAGAAGAATATAATTTATATATAAAATAATATGAAACTGTAATGTATACAGAAGATAAATACATTTCTATGACAGAGAGATTACTTGAAAAAATAAAAGAATAATAGGGCATAAGGTATATAGACAGAAATATGCATTGTAAGCAAAATAAAAACAAGAAGAAAGAACAAAGAAGAATGGTTGGTTTGAAATTATAAAATAGGAAAATGTTTCTGTTATAAACTGAAATAATGAGATTAGTAAGATAATATGAAGGCTGCATGTATTAAGAGGAAAAAAATAGATGAAGTTTCATTTGGAGCTAAGCAGTTTTTAAGGGAGCAAGTATTAGGTTTAGAACCAGATATAAAATAGTAATAAGTGAACAAACCAAAATCAGTATAACAATCCAAATGTTAGCTGTAAAATACTCCACTGATAAAATTGTCAAAAATAGTAAAAAACTCAAAATTTATGTGACAGAAGGTGGCTTTTGTGAAACATGCTTTTCAGACCTTGTTTGCAAAAGAAGAGCTGATTTAAATACATAAAAGTTACCAACCATTCAGGGTCTTCCCAAGGTTCATAAGGATTTGCTCCAAAGCAAGAGAAAAGGTTAGATAAGATGTTATACTAGGACTGCATGGATTAGGGATTTTTTTTTAAATTTGGATGAAAAAGGAAGGAAATTACAAACTAGGAATATATGGTGAAGAAATGTATGAAGGTGTAGTTAAGTTTCTATATAAAAAAAGCGAAAGAAAAGAAAATAAGAAACTGGAGACCAATAACATTGAGAAATAGGTAAGTAAGAAAACTTACATAACCATACAGAGTTAGATTTTGGACATTCTGACATCACTACACCAAATAATAGTAGCCCCAAGGCTGAACCCTGAGGCACTCCCCCTCACCATCAACCTATACTTGGAGTAGGAGTTTTTAATTCTCACCCTGTAGGTTTTACCAAGTAGCCATTTGGACACCCATTTAGCTACACATCCAGAGGTATCGGTTCTCATTAAAGCCCTTAGAACTGTTTAATGAGGGATGGAGTCAAAGGCCTAGCCAGACCCAGAAGCAAAACTATGGAGGCTGGTGAATTATTCAAGGAGCTAACATTCTGTTCATAAAAAAAATATCATATTAGTAATACATGATCTCCCTGAAAGGAATCCATGTAGATAATTTTAGGAGCTAAAGTTCATAACTTGCTGGCAGGAAAGCCACATTGTCTTCTCAAAACACTTACGCAATATGCAAGTCAGACTAATAGGTCAACAGCCTTTTATTTCTATTTCTAGCCTGTAAAAGAAATATCAGCCAAGTACTCATAGGCCATACATTGTCAGAAGGGATATTTTTCTCCTTTGTGAATTTTGATAGATGATTTGTTTTATTCATGGCTTGTTACCATGGTGCTGAGCATATGAGATAAGACAAAATATGTTCCTAAGTAATTTTAATAGACCACATATTGTGAATCAGAAATGATCCATACAAAATAATTATGCCACAGCAGAGTACAGAGATAACTACATTATAGCAGATGATTCAAAGGAGTTAGCAAGCAGGGTGTCAGTTGGCAAAAATGTGTGGTATGCAAAATAACAATATAGCCTACACTGCTGGAAATAAAATGAACATGCTTAAGTAAGGTAAGAGTCAATGTAATTAAATATTTTTGGGAGTTTAGCTCATGCTGAAATTAATTTTTGTTAAAGATAATGTAGGGAGCAAGAGGTAGGGAGTTTGCAAAAAGGTTTCAGGCAAACACACACTCACTGTGTGACAAACACCAAAGATCTGATGGTACGTTCTCTTTTCAAATAAATGCCTCTGCTACTCCACATATCTAAAACAGTATATTAACTTGTCTGAAAAAAGAACTGTCAGAAAGAAAATAAACAAGTCTATGTACCGCAGATGGAGGGGTGTGTTACCAACCATGCAACAAGAACACACACACACACACACACACACACACACACACACACACACACACACACACACACACACACACACACACATATAAGACTCATACATTGTCCATGACTAGTTTCTGCTTCACAGCTATTATTTTAACTACTACGGCAGTCAAAACAAACCATAAGGGAAAATTCAGAATTTGGTGAAATGCACTTTTGGCAAGTGTAACTTGCTGAATCAAATTTGGGTGAATAACCCCTCACAAACAGCACATCTCCCATACAAAGAAAACTCCAGTGGATGGCAGTGCCTGTTATTCTAATCATTAAGCAAGTATTTATTTACTTGAGATTATCTTTAAGTATATATTACAAACAGAGATTCTGGATATTTCTGATAGATAATATCTAGTCAGTCATTTCTTCAAGAGGGTAGAAAACTGCTTCATGCACATTTAGCCTAAAATACACAAATACAAATGGTATTCCACAGGGAATTTTATGTGGTATGAATACCATTCCATGTTCTTAACCATTCTGTGAATGTTGAAATGTATTTCAGTGTATTAGCAATTTTGTCAGTATTATAAAGGCACAGCGTACCTCAATCTTCAGGTACAAATGCAATAATAAAAAAGCAGCTGAAAAGGAAATAAAATTATGCTGATTTTCTACAGGTTTAGGTAAGAATACATATTAATCCCTGAGAAATTGAAATTTAGTTCTCTGCATTAATATACCTAGTATCACTGTGATGTTGAAAAGGAAAATGTGTCTAACATGCTTTTCGGTTTCAAATACCATTAATGAAAAAAATTACATTCTGTTTGATGACATGCTGTTTGGGAGAACTAGACAAAGGAAGCTCATGTGTAATATTCTGAAATGTACAGATCCTAAAATCAGAGGTCATTGCAATGAAAACCATCTTCCTGATGACTGGAAACACAAAAGCAGTTACTGCAACATACTTAAAAGGAGACAGCATCAATCTATCAGTGAGAACAATTGACCTGATGACTGCACCGATTACTGCCAGAAGGTTTATGTGAGGAATATATCACAGCCATATGACAACCAACAGATGAATGGCATATTAATATTTTGATTTAATTCAAAAAACGTATTAGGTAGTGAATGAAGAACACGGTATGCATGAAAGCATATGTTTCAACAAAACGTTCACATACTATTTGCAGGACATAGTAAAGTACTTGTTTTCAATGTAATAATATGCACTGCATAATACTTTGTTAGTTAGTTAACCAGGTAAGTGATCTAGTTTAATTATCCTTTTCATTAACAACCATTGCAATGATCAAAGCCCTTTAACTTAGATTAAGCAGTACAGGAAGGTAACGTGCCAGAACCTAAGAAGGAAAACATAAGATGACTACTTAAAATTGTAAACAGAAATGAGCAAGACACCTAGAAAGATGGCAAGAAATGTGCAGCCCTGTTAGATACTCCGACTTTGCAAAAGATATATTTTTATGAGTCATGATGGAAGACGTACCAAATTAAATCTGTATGGATCTGTACACTGAGACAACATGAAGTAAAGGAATAATTTAGTTGAAATACAGTTATTTTGGGTGGAGGTGTGGAGAGGCTGTCTGTGCCTGTAGGCAATTTCTTTTTTCCCACAAACAAATCTTTATTTAACAATTTGCAGTAACACCATATAATGATTCAAAATATTTAAATAACATTAACAAAACAGAACATATTCAAACTTAGAAATGTATTAAAATAAACAGTTACAAATTAACTTTTCATTCTAACCAGAATTTAACAATGAATGGCAAAATGCCTATCGCTCCTTCCTTGCAGCAATGACAGAACATACTAAAACCATATTCTTAAGAAGTTCCACGTGGTAATGCATAAAACCAGCTTTACCATGTGTCATAGTAAGTAATTATCAATGAGGGATTGAATGGTTGTGATACTATATGTTGTGACTAGGGTAACCAATAAGTTTCAGTTTTCTTTTTTTAATGTGTCATCATCTACTGCCACCGCTAATAAACTTCAATCTGGGTAATATCACGGTAGTGCTAATGAATGCCAAAAGCCTAAACAACAAAAGCTCTGAACCTGAGGCCTTCTTTAGCACAAGGACCTCAGCATTTGTGTAATTACAGAAACCTGGTTGCATTGCAGTGCTTGCTATCACTGCTTTCCTGTGTACATTGCCTCGCATGTATTCAGATCCACCGGCAACTCTGGGGAGTATCTATATTTATTCTTAATTCCATTGTCTGTCACTAGCTTTCACAATGCTTGTCAGAGATTTGGTATGCTTGGCTAGCCTTAAAAAGACCCTTGTGGTTATTACACTAGTAAACACCTATAAACCTATACATTTAGAACTGGTCGAATGCTGAGTTTTACTCAATAAAATTAATTACCACGTTTTGCAAAATATAGATTCCCATCTATGATTATTCTGAGCATGCAGAATACCTTTACTAGTTACAAAAATCACAGTCCAATCAAATACCTTCCTTACAGGGGAATTCAACTATCCAACCACAAACCAGCGAATATTTGCTACCAACAAGTATGGCCATAGATTTTTGAACTGTATAATAAAAGGAAAAGTTGCTCGTCTTCACTAAAATATATGTACTTCATCATTATAAAAGGAATTTAAAATTGGTAAGTCTCTCAAACTTACCATTTGGAAATGTAAGGCCAGCTATCAGCTTAGGACAAAAACTAATTTAAAAGAAACCGTAAGACCTTCTTCAGCTATATTAGGAACCTGCAGTTCTATATGGAAACTATACCTCATTCTCTAATCATCCAGCTTCACTTCACCTATTATCCCCCTCTCCCCTCCATTTCTCCTCACATTCTCCATTCTTAGATCACTTTAGACCACGTCTTTTTGACATGTTCCTGATAATATCCCTGGATACCCGTGGAGAATTGTAAAGTCCAACCTAGCGAGTTTCTCCACTAGTTATGTCCATGAGCAGTAGAGAATGGCAGTTGTGGTACCCCTACATAAAGCTGATCTCTCCACTGACCCTGGGAATTACAGATCTATTAGTCTCACTGATATTATTTGCCAGGCTTTAGTACATATTACAACTGAACAAATATACAGTGATGTAGGTAATCTTAAATTCTTGAATACCCATTGGTTCAGCTTTGCAAAAGCAAATAGTACCTCCTCAGTCTGGTGGAATTCTTTGAAAGGGTTACTGAAGCCATGGATATGACACATACTGTCCACATTGCTTATCTGGATCTTGGCAAGTCCTTTGACACTATCTCTTTTAACTCAACATTCACCCATACATAGTTCACTGTATTAGTAATTAGCTATCTGGTAGAGCTGATCCAATTAAGACTGGGATTATTTGTTCTAGACAGAAAAATGTCACCAGTGGTACGCCGCATGGCTCTGTCCTGGGCCCCCTCCTCTTTGTTATATATTTCAGCAGCATAACACCAAATCAAGGAAATCTCGCCGTCCAAGTTCACTGAAGATTTAAAACTGGGATGGCTAACAAATCCTATTCAGATACTCAAATCCTCCAGCAAGGGCTTGGTCAAACCAATGCTTGGTTTCATAGGCTTATCCTTAACACCAAGAAATGCAGCTTAGTTTCCTTTGTTAAATCTAGCATCACTACTGCTTCCCATATAGATAGCACTAAACTTAAATGTGTTATAGTTATTAGTGACATGGCACATATGTTGATAAAATACTCTCATTTAACCACCACATCTCTGTGGTGGTTAGAAAAATCCTTCTACCTTGTACAGCTTTTCCTTAGTGGTATCTCCTATCAGGCAGAGTACTTCACTAGCAACATTTGAAACTGGTCCAGATAACGTGAATGGTGACCAAAAATTTCACCAGGAAAATATGGATAAAATCATCTTAATGGTGGGCTCTGCTAGTTTCCCACCACTACTGGGTAATGTGGCTGAGCTTCATGATGGTTCCTTTTGTCCATAAGCTACATAAGGCCCTATGAAGCTATGAAATTAACTAGTATATTTTATTTATAATGATCACAACCTCATCTTCTGTGTGGGGTGGTCTCGCTTCCTCCATCTTCAAGTAATATTTTTTTAGAATCCAATACCAAAAGGTCCAAAAGAGCTCAGTCTACTGTAGTGAGTAATTCTAACCCCCATCAGCTGAACCCTAATGTACCCACTGACCTGTCTGCTAATGTACTCCATCACCAATATGGATAGCAGTAGTCCTAGCACTGAACGTAATGTATATCCCCTCCAACTATTGGTCCAGATACTATTTGTAATGGTATCATTGAGTCATTATACATAGCCAGCAATAATTCTACCACTGTTTCAGGGAATTTAAACCATCACAGGACTGCCCATTTCTACAAATGTATCAATGCCACCTTCAGCTCTTTCTTCATCTTCAGTTTCCTCTATGATATATCTACCTCATTGCAAATATTGGGTCAATTCTGCTGTATCCTGATCAGAAACCAAACTGCTCTACTCCCATCTTCATACCTCTCAACCTCTTAGTAATAAAATCTGAACAAAGCCTAAACTAAAAGTGGGGATAAAGACCAAAAAATATAAGCAGATTTTAAATACTGGTCTTATAAACTTGGAAAGTTGCTAGAATAACACATTTTGTCTTTTTCTAGTGGTACCAATCCTCAGTGATTTGCCTGAACACCACAAATTTTATGAGGAGCAGACCAAAAATATGAGGCAAAATCTGGACATTCGGTGACAATCCGGACAGTTGAGAGGCATGTTTCCATCTTACCTGAAATGCCAGGCATAATTCCAGGCTAAAGGAAACAATGAATGTTATGCATTTTTCTTCTCTTCTCTTTTGTCCAGCTGTAATCAGTGTGTTTCTCCTCTTGTCTCAGGAATGTGTGACTTTTGTCTTTTTGAATATAAAACAACAGGAATATCTTTTGGAGTAAGTTGGATTTCCAGACATGCTCACTTCTCTTTTGAAAGTAACAAAAATGGATGAAAGTCCAGAAACAGTCTGTATGGGTTAATGATTTATGGACTTAACGGATTACATATTGGTAAGCCACACCAGGGTGAAGTTAAGGGAAAGAAGCCGACTTAGATATATACTGTCACTTTTAATTGTGCAACTGATGTGATTTAGCTTTTGTTTTTGGGAAACCTTGTTGTGACAAGTAGAAAAACTGGTTTAACCATCAGTTTCATTTAGGTTAGCAACAGGAAGATAATTTCATGTGAAGTACATTTGGGGTTGGAGAAAACATCCTAGGGAATTATTGGGAGCTTTTTTATGCATCGTGTCTATTTTTATTTCTTTTTACTTTATTTTTCTGTGTGTTTTATCCTATATATATTTTAATCGGTAATCTCATTTTTTTATTATGTAAATACCTTACAAAGGCATAAAGTAGGTCGATCTGGGATTCTAAATTGTCCGTAGGTGTGACTGCATGCATGTGTGATATAGAAGAAAGGCCGGCAACTTATTATCCTTTACTCGCTTTTGCTTTGTAAATATTGCAGACAGTGAAATCTTCAAGGACACTTTCTGAGTCAGCTGTGGTTCATGAGAAAGAGAGAGAGAAAGTTAATTTATTAATGTTTAAGCTCTTCTGGCTGGCATCACTCAACTATTTATTAGATTTATGCACTGTTATTTATCTGTGCATTATTTAGACTGTTGGTTAATACGCTGCGTGGCACATATTTCCCATTAGACTGCTTAGGCCTAATGCCAGTGAAAGAGATTAGTGTTTATGTTTAGCCTGGTTAAGGACAGCCAGGTAATCCAGTGTATTGGGCTCTAATCCATGATGGAGGCAGTACTACCATACCATGCAGCAAGCTAGAGAAACTGTACCATTGTGTATGTGTGAAAATATTACTTTGAAAGACAATTACTGAAGATAAAGGGGGGGATTGGGAGATTCTGGTTCACAGAGACAGTTATGAGGAAAAGGTTTATGAGTGTACTTGACCCAAGACTCAGCTCTGTACGTGGCCTGTGTTTACTGTAGTCTGGGTGTGGCTATTGGAAAGTAGTGCAGATGCATTTTACGCATTTGGGACAGGGTTGTATTTTATGAATTAATTACTGAAATAGTATTGTGTTCCCTGTGTTGCTGCTGCTTTACTTTTGGTTGGCAGCAGAGAGATTCAAACCCATCAGTGCCAGCCATACGTATGCCTCAGTGGGTGACATTCTTATATCTAGATGTCAGAGTGGTGGCCATTATGCCTGGTGGCCATTATGCCATCCTTCTGTTACACTTTCTACTATTCTGTGTATTCATTTAACAATCATCCTGACCTGAACGTCTTGCAGTGTGATAGGAGTTTGAAACCTCTATACATAAAATAAAATAAAATAAAATAAAATAAAATAAAATATATAATAAAATAAATAAGTAAAATAAATAAAAATCTACCTAAGCAACAGAGACCTCCATAAAATAAAATAAAAATCTACCTAAGCAACAGAGACCTCCATAGCAGACATCCAAGCAAACGCTACCTCAAAACAAAACACGCACAACACATAGCCCACAAAGTCAGTGTGCCAAGCAGCCACAGCCCTTAAGGCTGAATAACACACCTGATACTCTTGTAATAGGTAACTCTATTGTCAGACACACTGACGTCCCGCTCACTAGGCTGAATAAAGAGAAGGTCACGGTGAGCTGCCTGTCGGGTGCTAGGATCCGCCACATAACGCAAGCACTCAGGTCACTCCAAAGCAAATACAAATATGACTCAGTCATTGTACATGGTGGTGTGAATGACCTGAGATGTACCTCCCTGGACTACATGAAAATAGACATAGAGGAGCTCTCTGATCATGTAGCCCAGGCTGGTATGACCCTGACCTTGAGCAGCATCTTACCCTCACCTAGAATGATGCCACAGTACAAAGACAAAATGATCGATTTTAACAATTGGCTAAAATTTTGGTGTCATTCAAAGGGGATCCAGTGTCTGTCAGCCTGGGATGACATGCTCGACAAGCCACATTGCTTCACTAGGGATGGCTTGCACCTGTCAACACTGAGCTTTCGGATATTGGCAAAGGCTCTTGCCATCCCCATAGTGCCTTTTTTAGGCAAGGCTCAAAAGTCAAACCCACCCCCATAGACAGCACAAGGAACAAGAAACTAAGGGTAATGCTGCTTAACGCCAGAAGTCTTAACCTCAAGATGCACGCACTCGAAGCTCTCCTCAGTATGGAGAACATCGATATCTGTGCAGTGACAGAAACCTGGTTCAAGGCTCCAGAGAGCACCCCAGCACTACCAGGCTATACCTCATATCATGCTTTTCGGCCCCAAAACCCGGACCGAACCACAAAAGGAGGGGGAGTTTCCATATTTATCAAGGATATCCACACCTCCAGGTTAGTGGCATTGCAAAAAGTATCAGAGACCATCCATGTGCAACTAACAGTGGGCAAGACTGCTTTTCAGTTTATAGCATCCTACAGACCACCCTCTCAAAGTCAGGAATCCCACTTGGCTTTCCTGAAAACATTGGAGAACATGAAGATCTCTCGGAACACCATTATATTGGGTGACTTCAACTACCCAAACATTGACTGGGAGCACTACTCAAGCCCCAGCACCTTAGCCCAAAGGTTCCTGGAAATTATAAACTCAAATGCTATGGAACAACTAGTCACCACTCCCACAAGAGGGGACAACATACTAGACCTGATCATTACCAACATGGGGACTCTATGCTCCACACCAGAAGTATATCCCTCATTGGTAAGATCAGACCATAAATTAATTTCACTGGATGTCCACATCCTGACCCCACCCCCAGCCCAGAAAACCACAGTGAAAAACTTCTCAAAAGCGAACTTCTCACTTCTCAAAACTGAAGTGGAATCCTTCAAGGCCCCAGGGCCAGTGAAAACTATGGCCCAAACTGGAGAATCCTATATAAACGCATTCTACGGACATCTCCAGGAATGCATGGATCATGCTATCAGAAACAAAACCAAGACCCAATCATCCAAAGGCAGGCGTCCAGTCTGGTGGACCCCTGCCATAAATAAACTGTACAACAGAAGGAGGAAGCTACTACATGATAGAGCAAAATCCCTAATAGGGAAGGTATCTCTGATCAGTACTAGCAAAAAATTACGATCCCTCATAAAATCCTCCAAGGCCAGCTTCGAGAGAAAAATTGCACAGGACACCAAAGACAATCATAAGGCTTTTTTCAGTTATGTTAGGAACCTGGGATGCAACTCCCAGACTTGTTCTGAGTTGATTCTAAACGACAAAAAATACACTGAACCCACAGACATCGCCAATATCCTGGCAGACAGGTTCAGTGCAAACACCCCCTCCCCCCCAAAAGAGCAAGTATCTATCCCGGCAGAGGGTTGCCTCTCAAACATCTCTGATAATCAGGTGAAGGCTGCCCTCTCCAAAGCAAAAAACACTGCTTCCATGGGACCAGATGACATCCCAGGTTGTGTCCTATATGAACTCCAAGAGGAACTAATCCCTCAAATAAAACAGCTATACAATCTCAGCCTCACTACAGGATATGTGCCCACAGAATGGTGTACAGCAAAAGTGGTCCACTCCACAAAGGTGGAGCCTCTACGGACCCTGGAAACTATTGCCCCATAAGCCTGACTAGCTTAGTCTGCAAGGCTATGGAGAGGATCATCATGGAGCTCATAAACAAAGACATTGGGGACCTACAGACACTAGATCCTACCCAGTTTGGCTTTGTCAAGGGCAGATCCTGCCTTTTGAACATGGTTGACTTCTTCGAAACAGTCACCAAAGCCATAGATGAAGGGAAGGTAGTCCACACAGCCTATCTGGACCTTACAAAGGCATTTGACACAATACCCCACTCGGGCATCATAGATAAGCTATCCAGCTTAAATATAACCCCCTATGTCACAAGATGGGTCACAAACTGGCTCAAAGACAGAACCCACAGAGTGAGAGTTGCTGGAGCCATGTCAGACTCGAAACCAGTCACAAGTGGCATCCCACAGGGTTCTGTCCTGGGACCACTCTTGTTCGGTATATACTTTTCCGAGGTACAGGCAAACGTGGGAGGACTATGGCTCACCAAGTTCGCAGACAACTGCAAACTGGGCGCCATAATTGACTCTCCAGCTGACACAAACATCCTTCAAAAAGTTCTCACAGAGACAGATAGCTGGTGCCAGCGCCGTGGTTTAAAGCTAAATGCCAAAAAATGTATAGTCATACCCTTTGGCAAAAACAATGTGCCCACAAATTACCACATAGGCGGAAACCCATTAAGTACAGAGAAAGTTATTAGGGACCTGGGGACCCAAGTTGATAGCAATCTCTCCTTTGAAAACCACATTGCCAAAGTGGTTAGAAAGACCTTCTACATAGCCCACCTCATCACAAAGGGTTTCACATCTAGATCAAGAGAGGTAATCATGCCCTTTATTCATCCCTCATCAGGCCCATCATAGAATACAATGCCCCTTTTGGGATGTACCTTACCTGACACCTGCAGCAATTAGAAAGACCCCAAAAGTATCTCACCAAGAGGATCAAGGGTCTCAAACAGATGACATATGCTGCTCGGTTAAAAAACTCCAGCTCTACTCAGTTGCATACCGCCTACTTTGAGGCGATCTATGCCTGACATACAAAGCTATGTCAAATCCAGAATTAATGGACATGCTCCACCTCAGTAAATCTAAATCCCTTAGAGCCACACGCTCGAGGGACTTGAACCTCAGCACAGAAATAAATAGAACTTGCTGGAGGGACAGGTTCATAACCCAGAGGCTCCCTTCGCTCTGGAATAGAATTCCAGTTCATGTGAGGCAGAGCACCTCACTGAATCTCTTCAAGAAGAATCTCGATAGGTGGATGAGGGATCATAGGTTTGTCCCAGGGATTACTCCCGTGTCACTATTAGACAGAGGCACAGTAAACTAAACCTTAAAAAGGGCACAGTATACTCAAATCAAGGGGTGGCGTAAGCCATACAGAATCGGGCTAGGCTTATAATTGCCCCAGGGCAGATAGCCTAGTATGAACCTATGAACCTATACTCCCCACAGTCGTGAATGTCACCTTTATCCAGTATACTGGCACTAGAATGCTTATTGTCCAGTCACCTGGATAAGTCTCTCTCCAAACTGTTGTGAGTACCCTCAGGAGCCATTTGTCCCCTAATTCAGAGATTTTCATAACATCTACTGTGACCTCATCATAGCCTGCTGTTTCTCTAAACTTCATTTTCTTAAGAGATATTCTTGCTTCATCTAGCCTGGGTTCTTCGTTCCCTTTCATCTTAGCCTATGCATGGGGTAGTACACCTTCTCTGAGGATTTCCATCCTCAGATGTTGCTGGAAGTCTTCCTACAATCTGTCTTTGATGTCCCCTGTACTGGTGAGCCTCTTCTTTCTGTCACCCCTTATGAATGGCGTCTGATGACTTCCTTCTTTATCTTTCTGTCTCTGCCTTGTGACCTGAAAGAGTTTATTTGTGTCATAAGTTGAATCATTTTCCTAAAGCTGGTAGAGTTTCTCTGATGTTTCTTTCTTTGCCATTGTGACTGCTTTTAGTCCCTTTGATAGCAAGCAGTATCCCTTCATACCCCGATCCATCTTTTCTATATCCACCCTCTTCCTGCACTTAGTTCATTTAATTACTACCTGGACAATTGCATTCTTCCACCAACTTTTTTTCTGTACTTTATTTTCATATTTGGCTCTCATATAGACTTCACACATGTTGTTTTGAGACTCTGCCAATATTTTTCTATCTCTACCTATTTCTCTTTTTCCAGATGCACTTGAGTCTTGAGTGTTTCCTTGAACTCCCATGTTTTTGCTGCATTCAGTTTCCAGGGCTTTGGCCTAGTCCCTATGGACCTTAGAGTCTTCTCTGACCACTGCTTGCAACTAACTGTAGCACCACTGATTCATACTGAGGACCAACAGTTTCATTGGATATGCCTCTGTAATCTCTGATTTGACCATAATGCCTTTTCCTTACCAGTAGGAATATTATATGAGTTGCATGTTAACTACTCCTGTAAGTGATTTTGTGACTGTGTCTCTTGGAGAACCATGTGTTAGTCAGCATCAAGTTATTTGTCAGGGAAAAATCTAGAGTAGCCCATGCTTGATTCCCATTGCCTCACTCATATGTTCCCAGGTAGTAATCATATCAAGTTGTGTCTGTCCCATTATGAGCATTCCAGTCCAATATTATTAATAGCGACTCACTGTCCTTCATTATCTAGTAGGTCCGGCAACTGCTGCCTGAGTGCACTCTTTTCCTAACATAATTACCCTGGTGTAGGGCACAGGCTGAGATTATGAATACTGCCTATCTTTACATTGGAGTCAGACTGCTATAAGTATAGCAGTCTCTTTTACCACGATTCCCACACCACTTTTAGCCCATCCTTCCCAGTGTAGTAGTGTCTGGATCCCAAGTCAAGCTACTTTGCTGCACTGCCTTTCTACCCTGTCTACTAGATACACAAAATGTCCAATACCCTCCTGTCTACTAGATACACAGGATGTCCAGTCCCCTCCATACTACATCCAAGCTACATTGTGTCAATGAACCTGTATTTAGTGCAGCAATTCTTAGGTTATTTCTGGTGGGGTGATTGGTTTACATCCATCTTTTGGTCAATAAAGCATTCCCAGATAACCCAGTTTGGACGACTGAAGAACAACCAGTCAGTAGCTTATTGCTGGGTTCTATGGCAGATAGACACACTGGCCAATATGGGCATGTAGACCCCATCCTGTGATTAGCATGAGTCCCTGGCATAGGTCAGAGTAGGATGGCTCCTCAGTTTCCTTACCACTAGCAAATAGCCATGCCCATTTTTGCAAAAATGAGTTGACATGTCTAACTCACTTTTATTAACATCTATAGAGGCTTCATAGAGAACCGCAACATGCAGAAAGGGATACATTCAATATTTTAAAATATGAATCTTTGGCGTAAAAAGTTGTTTTTAAATAAATTCTGGACTTGAAAATAATATATGCACCAGAAGGCTTGTGTAAGTGAGTGGAAAAAAGCAGCATTATGAAACTTTTTTTTCCTCTGGCAGTCTGACTTACTGTTTAAGTATGTAGTACTTTTGCTTTTTGGTGGTGATGGTATGTGTGTATCTGTTAATAGAATTCTGACTAACCTATGGGGCTAGTTAACCTTTTCATGCCATTTTTCAGGTTTAGTCTCCTTTATCTAATGATGTTACTTCAGTTTCAGTTGTCAGTTTTACCTGTTTAAAAAAGAAATAGCAAAGGACAGGTTTTTTTTTTTTTTTTGCAAAACCAGTGACACCTTCAGTGTTAATACGGGAGACCATTAAGTAGCTACATTAACTGTCCCAGAGGTCTACTTATTTTGCAAAAAACAAGATAAGTAACAAAACATTTTAAGGAAACTGAAATACATTAATGCAAATTTTAACTTTAGACTGGCATTTAAAGTCATCACTTCAAGTTACTAAGATTTTTAAGTGGCAGTAAATGCATTACTGGAACACCCGTCACCTCAACATTAGTAATTTTAGCACAGTTTGCACAAAACAGAAATAAAGCTAATGACTGAATCCCAGTTACAGATATAACTACAATATGTTTTATGTGTACTGGATTTTCTTCAGACAAATTAATAAGTATAATTTAAAGTTCCCACAGACTGCATATATTAAGAACTGGATATAATGAGTTGTCACTTAATTTAAGAGGTTTTAGCAAGGATAAGTTATCACAGATGCCATCCCTTAATGAGTGTTTGGTTTTAGGCATGTTTTTTTCTACAACAGTAGAAATGGACTGTGTCTGGTACAAAAATAGTATCTAAAGAAAATTAAAACAGTCTAGTGGATATGCCAAGATTAATGAGTGAAACTCTTTGTGAAACATTCTCTGTGACAGTGCTACAAGCCAATCATTAGTTTTTGCATAATCAAGAAAACAAACAAGAGAAAGATTGCAATCAGCCACAAAACTCTTCAGCATTACTTGTAGACACTGTCACTTACCCTTTTCCTTCTGCATGGTTGTACTACTCAGTCATTTTCAAAGTACATTTATGATAAATGACCCCACCACCACTGTTACAAATATCTGTATTCATACTTTTATCTTATGTCAGATGACTATAAAAATGTATAATTTTCACAGAGAACTGCATTATAGGAACAAAGCCTGCTTCCAAATATGTCTCAACCTCTACACCAAAGGGCCCCAGCTTCAACTGACTGTCAATATCTCTGCATTTTTTTTCTCTAAACATTGTTGCTGGTATCTTGGGATAAGGTGTTTTCCATGTTCTGCTGTACAAAACTATTCCTATTCTGTTTCAAGGCATGTTTTGTTGTTTATGATTACATAGTAATATTTTTGTCCTGTTACACATGATATGTCACCAGCTCCAACATTAAGCAAGCTAGATAAAACCCTTTTCAAAGCTAGCTATTTGTTTACTTATGACAATATACATTTTAACAACAAAGAATGAAGGTGTGCTATTCTTAGAATTTGTCATATCTTCTCTGGGGCTTCTCTGTTTGTGTTTTGATGTTTTTTGGAATGTATATTTTCTTAACGATTTTAGTGCAAAATCATTCCTTAAGGTTATCACTCTGAGTACTGTGATTCATTCAAAAATACATTTTATTTTCTTGCAAAATTAAGTTTTTACTGATGCATTATCGTATGACAATTGCCGTTGAGTTAATATTCATAGCAAAAGTGTTATTTTTGTCATCTTGCCTAGTTATATACCCTCTGCCTATACATATCAGCTCATAAATATTTTAGAATTATTTTGTTCCTGCCTTCACAAGTGTGTCAGCATTTTTATAAACAGTACTGAAATATGTATAATATACAGACGTTTGCTGTGGATTGTTCCAACTGGCATAAATGTTGATAGATGCACAACATGTAGGTACAAAACCAATGAGAATTTGTTATATTTTTCTATTTGCTGCTATTTTTAAGGTAAGCAGTCAGCAACTAATGACATATCTGTATAACTATCTTCTCTCCACAGTGTTATTCAAAAGGACATTTGAATTTGTAGCGTGTATTGTGTATGTATATTAGAATGAGCGATGTAATACAGTTGACACACTGGCTCTTTCTCTCAAAAGTAACAAATGATATGACTCATTTCTGTGATCAGAATCTCAGTTACTTTCTCAGATTGCCACTGCTCTCCTAATATATGCATTACTCCTCTGATGTAACAATGTATATATTTAGTTTCTTAGCAATCGCCTGCAAACAAGGATATACCTTAATGTGAATAGCAAAACCTCATCAGGGAAAACTCATTGTTTCAAATGCAAAAAAGTAAAAAAAGGCAGCTAGTGTTTTATTCACAGGTTTTGTATTACCAGCAGTTACTCCAGCACGAGCAATGACGGTAAATCTGAAAAAACTATCTCTCTGACCATATTGTATCACTTGCTGTATGAGGCAGACAGTCTAATCTACAATATGTCCATGTCAACCACTCAGGAGGATTCCAGAGATTCTAATCAAGGAGTGGAATAGCTGTCTACTCAGTGGCCAATGACAAAAGTCCCAATAAATTACTTGTTCAGTCTAATGTCTTTCCATAAACTTTAATTGGCTTATCAATACTTCATTGGCTTGACTTCTTATGAAAATACAGGTCTTGCATCTGTGTTCACTCTCTCACTCTCTCTCTTTGGCGTTTCTCTCATAACTTTGGCTAACATCCCATTACTGCTGAGATTCATGTATGATGCAAAAGGTAGCTGAGATGCAAACAAGATCTTGAAAAATCTTCTTCAGAATATTTTAAAGAAGAATGTTTATTCTAAAGAATGTCACTGTGAATGAAAGATCAGTCCAGAATTAACTGATTCAATGGTGTGAAGCTGCAATAATAATGTCATTTGTATACATTTAACAAGTGCAATACTGCCTTCAAATTCCATAATGATGCCTTCCACCTGGGAAGTAGAGTTACCTTCAAACACTTTTATTCAGTATTTCAGCAGTATTTCTTTTATGTTTACTTTGTTGCAGCTTTTTTACAATTAATTTCAGTAATGCCTGCATCCAAAAGACATGGAGTAATAAAAAATAACATCTCTGTGTATAAAAGTAGAACATCACTTAATACCTTTACTAATCCTTTTTAAAAAGACAGCTGGAACACCTTTTGTAATTAATTTTGTTTATTCTAATCCCTTAAACTAACAGTCTATAGCTGTGTGACAGGTATGTAATTGATTGTCTGCAGTTGGCTAAAACACATGTTGCTCAAAAGAGGCTACTTTCGTAGGGGGTTGCCTTTGCCCTGAGGTGTAATTACCTTACAGAGGTGCAGGAAGTTTATTCCCCCATGGGTAAAAATCCTTTTTCAAAAACTGTTACATTAATTGCATGTTCTTTGATCGAGGTGGATTTTGAGTAAACTATTTTCAATCATCTGTCATGGAGATCTGGGCCAACATCTGTTTATAGCATTAATCTAATTTGACAACATATATGTGATGAGCATACGCTGTTAAATCTAATGCACAGGGGATGTTCTCAAATAGCCCCTAATTTCTGATCTAGGCAAACAAGATTAAAATCTGTCTTAAACTCACACTTGTATCTCTCATAATTCATGTCTTGAAAATAAAAGGAAAAGCATATGGTGCCTACGCTTTAACAGTAGTTACAAACTAAAGAACACTTATGTTAAAAAACTGTTGATATTCCATCTGCTGGATGCACTTCTGTTAACAGCACTTCAGTTAAATATTCTGACTTGTATGCTAGGTACTACATCTCCAGAGCACTTACAGCAAAGCTCAGATTGTGACAAACTGCAAATACATAACATTTAAAAGAAGTGGCTGCAGGAGATGTAACATCAATAGATAGTTGCTAGTCTGTGTTGCAGTCTATTTCTTGTGGTCCAAAAATGAGAGTTTGAAAGGGGCCATCTTCTTTCCCACCAAAAGTCAACTGATTAATTTATTGCATAGTTCTTTGGGCTGGACCTGCAGATCTTTGTGGTTTTGTAAATATTCCTGCAACTCTACAAGTGTGTGTGTGTGTGTGTGTGTGTGTGTGTGTGTGTGTGTGTGTGTGTGTGTGTGTGTGTGTGTGTGTGCGTGTGTGTGTGTGTGTGTGTGTGTGTGTGTGTGTGTGTGTGTTTGAATTTTTTCATAATTGCATAAATAAAGAGCTTTTTAAAGTAAGCACACACCACACAGTACCTGTAAAGAGAAACTGCCAAATAGAGGATGTCTCATTTGCTGCCTTTTACCTCACTAAAAATCAATGTTTTACAACTTGCACCAATAGCTATCAATGTCAACCCTAAAGTATTCTACAGTTCTGAACAGTTAGCAAGAACTTCGACGCGTACTTGTACCTGTTTTGAAAAAAACATTAAATACATGAAGTTAAAGAGGGATTCTACAACACCCAATGGTATTTATAGCTTAGGCTGCAATATGGCAAACAATTGATACATATCGGAGTTAACACAACACAAAGAGTATCATGACATATTTACCTGTGTTGTCTATAAAACTTAACATATGCAGGCCAAGACCTTTAAGTAGTTTAATTTGACTCTGTTATTCATAATCTCAAATAATCAGAAGCCATTGCTCTGCAGTGCACTAAAGTATATATAATCATGATCCAGTAGTGTTTTCCTAAGACAGCTTGAAAAAAATACCAATATATCTGACAGCAAATATGTGTATTCAGTATGTTTTGAATATGTTATATTCATGGACTGAGTATATCTATCTATCCATCAGTCTATTCATTTGTTAAGTCAGTCTGCCATGCCAGGATAAGGTGAAAAATAATATAATTAACTATACAAGACATCTTTGTCCTCAGCTGCAATTTCTTGATCATCCTATGGGATGCACATGCATGTTTAGTGATGTCATCAGACTTGACTGGGATATGTCCCAGAGGTTCCTTAGAATAAACTGCCCTGCAGTGAGCTATGACGACTGGTGACAGACATTTTGTAAAGACTCTAGGTGCAGTAGCCAAATGAAAGGGCAAGACATAAACCTGGTAATGATAACCCCCTGCACTATCCCCAGGTGTTGACTGTGTCTTCTACAAATATGGGTATGGAGGTAGGTATCCTTCAGGCTTAAAGTTCAATTGAGGCTTGAGGCCCAGAAGGAATAAGGTCAACATCTTGAAACTGTACATGTTTAAGAATTTATTTAGCTGTGATCAGGCCAAAGTGAGTTTTTATGATCCATCTTTTCTTCGGACAAGGAACAACTGAGAGTAAAACCTTTTGACTAGCCCTGAGGGTAGGAGGAACAGATATTATGGTTTCTTTTGGTAGAATTTCTGTTGAGAGTGAAAACTAGGTGTGCCTGTTTTTCCCCCCTTTGGTGCAGATGTAAGGCCTCCTTGTTTAACTAGTTTGAATGTGAACTATAGTCAGCGGTCTCTAGGTGTAATTTGTAAGACCCATTAGTCTGTGGTTACATTTGTCCAGTTCTAGTACAACAAGGTTAACTATCTGCCTATTGTGGGACAATGACTGACCGGGGTGAGGCATGTAGGATAAAAGTCTGGTGTGGCTGTTTTGCGGGGGCAGAAAGAGGCTAATACTATCGCTGATGCTCCCTCGGGGCTCCTAGATCTCCCCTATATCGATGCTACTATTTTCTTTTCCTTTCTGTGTGGCCTTAGCTGCTTGCCTTTTCCCTGCCTTCTGCAATGTGGTCCTTCACTAGAGGGCTACGTTCTGCTGCAGTTAGGAACAGAAGAGTATTTGAAAGACTCTATAGTTTTCCTTTGTCTTGCAGTTTTTTTAAACAAATTGAAGGCAAAGGGGCATTTGGGAGTTACACTATCATATACTCAGATATGAAGTGAGTTCTCAGCTAAGAATGTCTAAAAATAATTGACCATGTTGCAGTAGCCGTCAGTACTGTATCTATAGTATCATACTCAGGTTTTTTAGCATGGTTGCCCATCTGAAAAACAGTCTGGGATTGGTTGATCACAGTTACCTTCTGAGTTTCATTCCACACTCCCCCACAACTATTTAGGAGTAGGTAACATGTGAATACTTTTTTCTCCCAAACCAGTCAAGTAATTAGCTTTCTCTACCACTGGAAAGCATATTTCACTCCGCAGGCAATCAATTTTGCTCAACAAGTTCCAGGAATTCTACACTTGGATCTGTAAAGGGATTATTGCAGAGAAACTTATGAAGATCCTTCCTGAACCCTATAAAATCTGTCATGTCTCCTGGGATTATTTTAAGTGGACTATAAGCATCTGTCTTGCCTGGTACACCTGGTGGGTTCATATCTTTTATTTAAAGACTTTATAAAAATCTCTGGCATGTACACCAGGTAGCCATGTCATGCTCTAGACCCGGAAAGAAAACATATTGGACATGGAAGTCTTTACATCATGTATAACGACTACAAATGTACCTCATAGTGTGTTCTCAGGATCAAACGTATCATACAGATGTGTGCCTGGCAGTCAGTTTCTCAATGTCTACTCACAAAAATCAACAGTCAACAATCTCAAAGACTGAGAATGAAAAGATCCCCAATAAGGCCTTTATCCCAAGCAGCAATGTACTCCCTTATATGTGGTAACCCCTCCCAAAGATGGAGTGAGAAAACACTTCCAATATACCGAGCATGTAAAGTGATAGTAGCCTAACCATGGCACAAGTGTGGTCAGCTTTGAAAGTCAGGGGTCTGGATGTCAGACTCAGCCTATGACAGGGACCTTCTATAGGTTACTACTACAACAACAACATTTCAAGGACATTATCATTAACATTATTATACCAAAATAAGGGAAATTAACTATAAAGACAAAACATTACACTCAGACATAGAAATTACACAGGGTTTTGAAGAGATTTACCAAACTCTGTACAGCCCACAAGATCCGCTCCAAGAATCTCTCTTTCAACAATTCACAAAAGATCTAAAATTCCCTCTCCTAAATGCAGTACAAATAAACAATCTTAAAGCCCCACTAACAGTAGAAGAAATTAAATTAGCTATTGATAAACTGAAACCATGAAAAGCACCTTGCCCTGATGGCTTTGTGGCAGAGCTCTATAAGAAATTTGCAGCAAATTGCACCTGTCCTGTTGAGAGTGTATAACTACATAATAGTGTTTGGTATCTTGGACCAGTACATGAACAACTCAAAGACCATCCTCATCATAAAACCGAATTCAGATATATCAAACGCCAACAATTATAGACCAATAGCCCTCATTAATATAGATATTGAAATACTCTCAATGGTACTAGCTCACAGAATCAAAAAAATATTACATTATATAATATCCTCAGAGCAGTTGGGCTTTATGAGCCACAGGCTTGTATGGGATAACTCACCATTGACTCTTTAATCCTTCTCTTAGCAAAGGACAAATGCCCCAGGTACACCTTATCGGTAGACGCATCCAAAGCTTTTGAGAGAGTGAATCTTAGTTTCCTTTTTAAAACATTACAGAAGTTTAACATACCGCAGGAATACATTAACATGATCAAACCCGTTACAATAATACAACTATGACACTCTACAGAAACAAAAAGCAATCTAAATAAAAATTGTTAATGGAACAAGGCAAGACTGCCCACTCTTCCCATATTTGTTTAGCATATACATCAATTCACTACTTCCCAAAATAAGCCAAAGAACTTACCATCACCTCATACAAATCTCAAAACTCCAAATAAAATACACAGCATTCGCTGATAACTTAAACATATATTTCAAACTACCTAACACAGATCTATGGAAGGTACTGGACTCCATTGATAAGCTCTCAAAAATATCAAACTATGCATAAATACAACTAAATCAGTCATTTTCCCACTGAACCCCATTGGTCAGAAAGATTTTTACTTATCTTTTACAAGAATCAAAGTAAATTATTCCTTAAAATATCTGGGTATTCAGTTTAACCATTCACAATTAGATATACTTAAAAACGACTTCTATAAAACTTGGTCAAATATTACAGATGACATAAACAGATGGAACAACTTAATGCTCTTTCTATTATCTAAAGCAGCAATTATCAAAATAAATATTCTCCCAAAGATCCTATATCATTTAAATGCGGTGAGTACCAACATCCCAACCAACTTCTTTAATAAAATGAAAATGCAGCTAGCAAAATTCTTATGGCACCCTAAACGTACCAGATTAAGTTATTATAAACTAACACTACCCAAAGAGAAGGGGGGGCCCAGATTGCCAGACTTCCAACTATACTATGAAATCATAAATGCTAGTCACATTATCCAAATAGCAAATTACGACCCTTCAAACAAAGATTGGTACCCACTGTGGATAAAGCTATACTATCAACACATAATTTCAACAAATATAAACCCCAAAGCCATACTCTTTATGAATCAAAAGACTCTTAAGTCACTTAAAATTCACCCAGTAATTAAAAGTAAAAGCTTAATATTCCAGAAACTAATATCCTTACAACTTAAATATACCCTCACCTTTCTACAGCCAATTCACCTCAACCCATGTATAAAAATAAATAATAATATGCTCAATCTAGAGCAATACCCTAAAATAAAACCTGTTTAACAATGCCCTAAAATAAAAACCTGTTTAACAATACCCTAAAATAAAAATCTGTTTAACAATACCCTAAAATAAAACCTGTTTAACAATATCCTAAAATAAAAACCTGTTTAACAATACCCTAAAATAAAAACCTGTTTAACAATACCCTAAAATAAAAACATGTTTAACAATACCCTAAAATAAAACCTGTTTAGCAATACCCTAAAATAAAAACCTGTTTAACAATACCCTAAAATAAAACCTGTTTAACAATACCCTAAAATAAAAACCTGTTTAACAATACCCTAAAATAAAACCTGTTTAACAATACCCTAAAATAAAAACCTGTTTAATTTGGGATTTCTACCAGCTAAAAAACCTCTCCATGGAAAACATCAGGAATAACCCCGGAGTCATTAAAAGCTATACTATAATAATTGGAGAAATAATGAAAATAGTAAACACATTAACCACAAATATTAAAATTAATGAACATGATATCTCCTTATCCCAAATGCTCCAAAAATGCTGCTTATTAGTTCCAAAATGCTATCCAACACCTACAGATTAATAACAAAAATTAAGTACCAGGACTCAATCCTATACTCAGAATACTGAGATGAAAGGAATAATAACATGTCCCCTAAACAAAAATTATCAGCAATAGAATTAACCATGAAATTAACCCCATTCAAAAAACTGATATACACTCAAATTATTTTAAATAATAATGCTTACCACACCCCTGTTCTCCTTAATAGAGTTGACCTCACACACTCCCCATACCATCCCTATTGCCCAGATAATATAGCAGACACCCTACATATCTTTTGGAGTTGCAAAAAGTTATATAAACTGTGGTGTTCACTAAGAACTAAACTGGATAAAAAGGATACACAAAGACCACTCTGTCATGGGAAACTATAATAGTTCACATAATCCCGGAAAATCTTCCCTACATAAACAAACACATCATAGTAACACTAAGTGCCCTAATGAAATTCTACATAGCCAAAGACTGCCCAGACAGATCCAAAATCTCATGAGAAGATTTCAAATGTTTAGCCACAAAATACATACCAGCAAATAAACTTATTACAAAAAGTTGAAAGACACTCACATACTATCAGAACTATTGGAAAGCATTACTTAATACCTTATCATAAAAGTAAATCCAACCAGTACATCTAAATATCTAAGTCAGGCTATATGGATGCTTGCAAACCACCATGTTAGACTTGAAATCTCTATCTCATCTGAAAGGGGATCTTTAATGGGGGAAAATGTACACTAAGATGACACCTATATGTAAATAGTGTATAAAGTTAGTGCTTTAGGTATGTGTGTATATATATATATATATATATATATATATATATATATATATATATAATATGTGTGCATTAGTTAAGCAATAGCAATAGTGAGTCTAGCATAGGTAAAGAAATTACATGTTTCACCATAAGACATAAAGTAAACTTAGCTAGAACTATTTATAGAGATGTAAAAAAAAACAGGATGCACCCATGTGGGAAACATACTGTATCTTTGCCTACTATTTGCTTATATTTGCTATTAGGTCAATGTTTAACTATTATAAATTCACATTCATATGACCTGTGTTGTTTGTAAAATGATGTGAAAACAATAAAAAAATATATCTTTACTCGTCAGAGATGGGTATGTATTGTGAGATCTAGCATCAAAGTTTTTTAGTATGCTCATGAAATACTAGAGAAAATGTTACAGCAAACTGACCTTGAATACCCAGAATGAAGATGCTTTCTTTTGGACCCTGCATCTGTCTCTTTCCCATTTGACTCTCACAGGTTCAGGCAGGTGAACATATTTGTTGTGGTTGATGAAAATAATTTTTTATTTTATGCAAGGCTGAACAAACTTGTAATGGGATGAACATACCATGATGCCCTATATTTTATTAGCTCTATTCCTCCTACTATTGTTTGAACTGCCCAAGTGCCTTTATCTCACACTACTTTAATTTCTGTTTACAATTACTAGTATTTTATGACTTTGTGTATCTTAGTGCATAGGACACTATGATCATTTGGTATAACAAAACCCAGGCAAGAGAAAGGTGGGGAAAAAAAGGAAGTCCCACTGGTACAAAATGACATAAGCAATATCCACCTCAGAATGGCAGCCAACTCCATAAAGGGAGAATTCATAAATTAATACAATCAAAGACCACCAGTGTAGCCACAATGAGTAAAACTTTTAAGCTTTAATCCCACAAAGAGATTTTTGCCTGTTAAGTAATAAGTTAAGATACATTTTAAATAGTCTCATGGTCCTTTAAGAAATATTTAAGTGACTTTTTGTATGGTCATAGTGAATCTAATAATCTTAATTATAAATTGGAATTTTTAACATCAAATTTGCCTACACTTGGTTGAAATATTTTAATGAAGGTGTTGCTATGTTTTTTCCGACTTTGTTCTGAAAGGTTTAAAGTCTTTTTAAAGAAAACATCTTTTTAACTTGTTTTATAATGATGGACTTGTTTATTTTAAATTGGATTATTAACTAATCTAATTAAAGTAAAAGTAAATTATATTAGTTTACTCGTATAAAAACCTTGTCTGAATGTAATGCATTTACTCTGATGAAGTTCATAGGTTCATAGGTGTTTACTAGGCTAAAGACCACAAGGCCTTTTTAAGCCTAGCCATGCATCCCAAATCTCTGACAAGTTCTGATACCCTTGATAAGTGTAAGCATGGGCCTGGGAGATGAACCATTTAGAGGTTACCTTTTTGCATTAGAGACCTATCTCTCCAGCAGGTCCTATTTATATCACAGTCAAAGTTTAAGTCTTTAGAATGGATAATTCTGGTACTGTTTGTTTTGTGGATATGCAGGAGGTCCATCAGAGTGGGGTCTGACAATGCCCTGTATGCCAGGCATAGATCTCCCCTCAAAAGCCTGTAGGAAACAGAATACAGGGATAGGGCCTTGAGGCGGTCTGCGTGGGACATATTACCTATACCCTGTATTCTTTTAGTGAGGAACCTCTGTGCACGTTTCAGTTGTTGGATATGCCTGGTTAGGTAAATACCAAAGGGGGCATTGTACTCAATGATAGGTCTGATGAATGCCTAATACAGTGGAACAATGACGTCCTTGCACTTAAATGCCATACCTTTGTTTATAAGCTGTGCAACAAAGAATGAATTCCTCACCACTCTGGACACATGATGATCAAAGGCTAGATTGCTATCTATGTGTGCCCCTAAGTCCCTGACTACTGGGTCAACTCTAAGGGGTATTCTCAATGTGATAGTTATCAGGGATGGATGACTTCCCAAAGGATACTATTATGCATTTTGTGGCATTTAATTTTAGTCCAGGACTCTGACACCAGTTGTTTGTCTGTGTCAACCACTCCTGGAGAACATTTGTGTCAGTGTGAGATTCAATGACAGCTCCTAATTTGCAATCATCTGCAAATTTAGTCACGAGAGACCAATGACATTGACCTTGACTTCAGAGAAGCAAAACCCAAAAAGGAGCGGTCCAAGGACTGATCCCTGAGGGACTCCACCTGTGACTGGCCTCTTTGTAGAGGTGGACTTCCCATTTCTAACTTCCTGGGTCCATACTGTGAGCCAGTTGGCTATACACCGGGTGACATACAGGTTTGTACCTAGCCTCCTGAGTTTGTCAATGCCTGAGTGAGATATTGTATCAAATGCCTTGGCCAGGGCAAGATAGGCAGTGTGAACAATTTTGCCCTCATCCATTGCTTTGGTGACTTTCTCAAAGAAGTCCACCAGGTTCATTAGGCATGATCTGCCTTTGACAAAACCAAATTGGGTTGGGTCCAGTGTCTGGAGGTTTACTATATCTCTATTGATCATCTCCATGATAATTCTTTCCATGGCTTTACATATAAGACTAGTGAGACTTATAGGTCTGTAGTTTCCAGGGTCTGTAGATGGCCCACTTTTGTGCAGAGGGGATGACCGTTGCCTTTCCCCATTCATGAGGCAAGAAGCCTGTTTGGATGCTACATTTAAATAGCAATTCCAGAGGCCTCTTAGGTCATGTTTCATGCTATTTAGAAGGCATCCTGGGATATTGTCTGGGCCCATTGATGCACTGTTCTTGGTCTTAGAGACAGCATTAAGGACCTGTCCCCTAGTGATAGTAGGGGGAGTTATATTTGATGATATTTCCTGAGGAAAGGTTAAGGGGGAGAGAGGAGTAAAGTTGGAGCTGAATTTATTAGCCAGAAGGTTTGCTATATTGTCTGGCTCAGTATAGGTGGCTCCAATTACAATGAGCTCTGCACACAATTATGTACAGCCTTTGAGGTTGCGGACATAGCATGCTTTGTGGTTGTCCTTGGCCTGGGAGGCCAAACTTATTCAAATTTGGCTTTGGTAGACTTTACTTGTCTTCTGAGTTGTTTGTTTAGTTTGATGAGAGTGCTTTTATCCTGCTGGGTGCTGCACCTCCTAATTTTTGCCAGGATTTTCTTCTTCCTGTTATACAGCTGATTGATTTTGTGATTCCACCAGTGTGGCTTGTTTTTTAAGTTAGTTCTGTACTTTTTCCTGGTGGGTACAGCTGCCTCTATGCAGCTATTAACATGCTTATACAGGGTTTCTGTGAACAGTTCTCAGGGTGTTTGATGCAGACGAAAAGATCTTTGTGTGATTAAAGCTTAAAAGTTTTACTCACTGTGGTTCCATGGTGGTTTTTGATTGTGCTAAGTTATGAACTCTCCCATTCTGGAGTTGGTTGCCATTCTGAGGTGGATATTGTTTGTTTGTGTCATGATATGGTGTAGCTATTTCCATGATTAATGATACTTTTGCCCTTTTTGGCTACTATATCTGGTTTTCTTGTTTCTGCTTTCTTAACTACTGGTACTGGATGATCCCTTGGGATCAGAACTGTATCACTTTTAGTAGTCCTTCATGGTTCATGTTTCTAATGCTACTCAACTACATGCAGGTTGTAATGGTGATGCAATCTCCAGTGCAACAGTCTTGGCACCTTGTTTTGCATTTCAGTTTGCAGTCCATCAGCCAAGAGTGCATTTCATCCAGCAACAAATTTTTTTTTTATTTTATTTATTTTGCTTTTGTTTACTGGGTTTGTTTGAATGGATTTAGTCAAAAATCTCTTTTCATCAAAGGCCCGGGGAGAAATGTTCCAACACATTACAAACATTTTTAAACAGATGTTCATTAAGATACATGAATAGACATTAAGTAATCCCACAAGATGCGCAACTCGTTCCAGTTCTGTCTGTTTCACGCACTTTTTCTATAGAACTGGTAAAACCCAATGTGCACATACTCTGCTATCTTGAGCTGCCATTATTTGGTTTTCATTATTTGGTTTAAATATGTCTGTTTTTAACCATCCCTGCATTAAATCTTAATCAACATGCTGGGGTTAGAGGAGTTCTCTAGCCTTGCCAATATAACTGTGGGCTTTCCAATTTTCTTTTCTTTTCTTCTGGTTGTTTTCTTTATATTCTTTCTATTGCCTTTTGACAATGTTCTGCTGCCTGATTTTCATCTACTTCTGGTTTGGTTACCATTCCCACTACTTTCTGAAATGCTTCTGTTCATCTGTGCAAAGATGTCATCTTAGACTTATTTTATTTGTGGTTTAGAACTTTCACTATGTTTAGATCTTATGATGTCAACAAATATGTATGTAGTCCCATGACTGCAGACCTCTACGTATAGTCAATGTCAAACAGATCCAGATCTCCTTCATAACTAGGGATATATAATCTGATCATATACTGTTTTTATACATCATTAAGTAGCGTTGTCGCCTCACAGTAAGACGTTGTCCTGTTCGATTCTCAGCTAGAGCGTCTTCTGTGTGGAGACATGCGTGAATGGGCGTACCTTTGTTGAAGGTTGTGCGTCACGGCTGGCAACTCGGTACGTAAAAATCTACTGCCAATCATTAGCAGACCGGAGTTCCGCTGTGGCGACCCCTAACCGGGAAAAGCCGAAAGATACAACAACATACATCATTAGATAAGCATTAAACATCTTTCTTGCTTTCTTGTCTAACTGCTTCAAAGCTGTTTGGAGGCAATCAATAACACCAGTGCTGTAAGTTAGAACACAAAGAGCAAACTGATTTATAACTTGAATATTATTTAGTCTTCTGAACTATTCCTTGCTAAGTTTAGTTCTCATGTGTTTGCATTTTAATGCTCCCCTGCCATCTGTTCCATATGCTATACTGTTCAAGCTCCATTATATTGCATTCCTGTCCCAGGTTTATATTTTCTTCATGGGTTAATAACTTGCCCCTTAATGACTGTAAAGTGGTTTGCAACTGTTTCATACTTAGCATATCATAATTGATTAATGTAGTGTGTTTATATTATATATCTGTAAGCAGTCCATATTCCACGAATGCGGGATGCTGTCAAATGTGTCAAATCTGTCCATGTCCTGTTTAGATTATGTTCCTTTTTACAGCTTTCTGTTATGGTTTGGTTTAATAATAATTGGCCTTCAAACATGTTCTTTCCTAGTATTATTTATTTATTTTTTTAATTTCTGCAAATGTTTGTTTTGGGTTCCTAATGCTGTGATAGGAATGGATACCATTCCTGATTCAGAGCAGTACAAGAGTTTGAGAAATTACTATTGCTACAGTATTGGATGTTTTTGCCAAGTCAGTTATTCACAGCATCTGCAATGTACCCAAAATTGCCTTCTGCAATTTATATGGAGTTACGTGTATTGGTAGCATATTTAAGTATGCTTGAAGATTCTATTTTTCATTAGCATTGTTGCCCTTACTACTAATACTGGAACTCTCTGGGTAAATGTTAGCCTACATTGTTCTAGTTTTTTTACAAATCCTTGTATTTTATGACTAATGGCTTTCAGGACACTGGACACTGTAATTGCTGAGTATGGCTATTTTAATGATTCATTTACTTTTGCCTTGTTTTCTTAGCTTACTGCATCTGTTTCTCTTGCTTTGGATTTCATAACTATTGGCATTGGATGATACCATGTGATCAGAACGTCATAATTTTCAGTAGTGCTTTACGGTTCATGTTTCCAATGTCATCAGTTCAACAGTCTGCCACATAGATATGACTCTCTGTATACAAGCCCCAGTGTTGGGTGCATCAGGGCAACAATTAGATGGGCAGCTGGTTCCAGTTTTGTTTTATAGAACCCACATTTGTCTATTTCTCCCACTTTTCTGTTGAGTTTTGTAAACTAGTGTGAATCCAAACGTGTTACAGCTCAAAAAGGAAAAGCATCCTTGAAAGAATAGAACCTAACAATTCCTTTCCCATCTGCCTGCTCTTGCTCTACACATCTCTCCCAGCAGAATCTGCATGCAAAGATGCAGGAATGTCCAGACTCTGCCCTCTTGATATGCTGAGGATGCATGCAATTGCAGAATCTGCCACTGTCATATCTCATAAGTAGAGAAAACCAAGCTTGTAGTGGATTTAAAAATGCAGTTGCACTAAATTAGTGATACCCCATTTTTATCACCCAAAGACTACTTTCCACCTCTATCTCAAACTCACAACTAACAACAATGAGGTTTCTAGTTGCGTTCTACAGCTTCTAGTGAAGTACAAGAGTATGAGACACATGCATCAGGTTTGATATCTGAAAACAAAGTCTGGATTATTATTATTATTATTATTATTATTATCTCTGTAAATTTTTTCATATTGGATGTGCTTAATTCCCACAATGTCACTTTCCAGCTTGGAGACACTGCTGACAGCTGACTTCAGCACAGCATCATTCCTGAAAAAAACATAGAAAATCAGCATCTGATTAAAAAATAGAAATAATTTATTATCATCCTCCCCGCCTGCTCTCCTCCTGTAAATGACCTCATTCTCACCAAGTAGAGTATTTGGATAGCTACTGCCCTGAAAAAAATAAATATGAATTCAACGTTTTGGATCTGATGATCAGTCTAAAGGAAGAGCACCACTGCATTGGTAATGGCTTCTTTGAATTAAGGTTTATCAAATCAGTTTTTGAGGAGGTCATAACTTAATAACTTGCTGTTTTATAGTTTAATCACAGTTATTTAGTATGTCATATACAATGCACAAGCAAAACAACTGCATTTTTTTCTGAAAGGCCGTCAAGTCATGTTTGAATTTGCCTTCTAAGCAAAACTTTGACAACTGCCTCTGAAGCTGTACTCTATGAAAAAGATGGCCGCAACATTGTTGTAACTGTATTATGTTATTCCTGTCAATATGTTGTCCTCATTTGGCTGAGTTGTTCTGAGCAGCATAACAATATTATTGGGCCTACTAGCTGAGACCTCCTTTACTGGATTTGACCTGAAATCAGACCCATCAACATCAGGGATATGAGCCTGTATAATTCATTTTTCATTTAGTGCTACTGTGTTGCTGCCTTTGCTAGTTTGTGGTACTGCTTAGAGTGCCAGTGTGTTTTATTTATTTGAAACACTTTGCTCTTGCTTATCTTTGACAGAAGGTAAATTATGGGTCTTCTTGGAATGTAATCATGCCAGTCATAGCAACAACCTTTTTTTCTAACTGGCTGTTATCTTTTTCTGTAGTTTTATATTATTCTGTTATGTGTATCACTAAGCTCCACTTGGCTGGGCAACACACAATGGTGGGGGAGGCACAAGAAGTGAATTTTAAAATTGAATTATATTCTCTGTGTCCCTAAATTATCTCCCCTATACATTTGATCCTGGGTCACACTAAAGAAGCATAGTCCTGGGATATCCCGCTAAACCAAGTTGTAACCTCCACCTTCTAGCTGCGTGGGGAATTGCTTTCCTGAATCAAGTTCTGTTCTCGTCTTCCTTTTTAGTATAGCAATATCCAGAGCCACAGCTAAATTATCTAGTGCTATGGGAAGTTCTCAATCCAAAGCTGAGGCCAAAAAAAAAAAAAGATCTTCCCAGAACTGGGGTGGGGGGTGGGGAGGAAACTGTCTTTTGACACTGTACCAAAGTCCTTTCTACAAATGCTAACATGATGACTTCCTATCTACAATCACAAATGCAGTATAAGCATTCATTTAAGAAGTTACAATATCACCCACGGCTTCATATATGAACACAGATACTGCCTTTGTGTCTCATCTGCACCTGACACTCACGTCCCCTTAAGGTTTGCACCTAGGGCAGTTGCCACCTTCTTCCTGCTCTGGTTATGGCTCTGACACTGAACTTTTCTATATCAAGGCATGGCAGCATAGGGTGAAGGTCTTGCTGTTAAAAACTGGGCCATACGTAGACCAGTCAAAAGTCTATAAATCCCATATAATTACTAATCCCTCTGCTAGATATACAGTTAGAATCATGAAAATCCTATCCTATATTATTATCACTCTACTAGGCAAGCTGTTAAAGCCTGGAGTAGAAAAAATAACCTCTAGTGCATTTACCATATACCAGCTCCCTTAACTATACACCAGTGTCTGGAACCATGGGACTGCAGTGTATTCTTGCACTATCTTGTTCTGGAACCCTGAGGGATTGCACAAAGAACCCCTTAAGCCACGTACTCCTATCTCACACCAATTCTACATGTGGGAAGTATACACTCTTACTCAGCTGGAAGGCTAGACTGCTATCAGATCAACAAGTTGTACATAATGAAACGAATATCACACCAAAATGCCAGTTATGAAAAAAATATCCTATTTATGTTAAGGAGCTAACAAATCTGTCTCTAAGCATCAAAGGTCTAAGTCTGACACACAGATTCCACAACACCACAACAATCATTTATATAACACTGTACAAGAAAAACACTACAAAGAACAGTCACTTAGCTGGCACATCTGAACCCCTAAGACTACATGGATGAACTACTACACATGGAAATGTCTTAATCATATGTGACTTCATAGTAAGATGCACAGATGCATCACTCGCTAGGCTGAGCAAAGAGATGGCAATGTTAACCTGCCTCTCTGGAGTCAGGATAGTCTAGGTTATTAGGATACTCAAGTCTTTTCACCCAGGCACACATACAACATGTTTGCTGCTCACATATTAGCTAGCAACCCGGTGCTGTAAACCTTGGTTCTAGATGATTGACACTGTTGAAGTCACACCCCAACCCATGTGTAAAAATGGGAAAAGGGGTTGCAGATGGATGGATGTTTGTTGCTCACATGGTTTGAATCCCTTGAACACACATCCTTGAATTATAAGAAGAGTGAGTGTCTTTGTAAGCTGTCATCTTAAGCAGCATCCTGCCTTCACCAAGATTAATGTCACAACATAAACAAAAGATAATTTAATTCATCAACTGACTTAGTTATTAGTGTCATTCCAAGGGTAACACACCTGTTTTGCCTGCATGGCCAGCTCCATTATTATCATGTCTTTCTTAATTAGCCAAAACTTTTTCCACCCCATAATGAGTTTTTTTAGGCAACTTCAGATTCCTTCATCAACCAACCTTGTCAGACGAAATCAGGATAGTTCAAATGTAGTGCTGCTGAAAGCTAGAAGCCTCAGTAAGAAATTACCTCCATAGAAGCCCTCCTCTATATAAAATTACCTCAAAAAAAGCCCTCTTGGCCCTAGAAAATATTGACATCTCCATCCTCACTGAAATATGGTTCCAATGCAGTGGTAACACACTCTTAATCAAGATTCTATGCCTGCTACTCATTCAGAACCTTTACATAGAATGTTTCTGCTCCAGGTGGTGGTAAGCCATTCATCCTCCGCAGCTGCATCACTTTTAGACTTGTATTGCAAGATAACAACCTTGAACTTATCCATATCTGAGTAACTATTAAATAGAGCTCTTACCATATTCTAGCCAGCAACGAAACCACTTCTGTGACACCCATAAGACATACCTAAACAAACCTGAACCCCTCACCATTGAACCATATATAGATTTATTGGGAATGCTATCCATTCCTGAATTAGAAAACAAACATTATTATAAGTACAAATACGCAATGCCTTCTAGACTGTATCAGTGTAAACTCTCTAGACCAGACACTGCAGTCCACTAACATGGGTTTAAATATATTTGACCTAGTTCTCAAAAATATAGCCCTGTATGCTCTCCACCTACAGTTGCTCAGTCAATTAGATATGACAGTTATTAAATACTTTTCACCATGAGTGCCCAACCAAAACTTCCCACAAGCCTTACTGACATATTTCCATACCTCTCAACCTCTTAGAGCAAGAAATCTGGACAAAGCCATAAGTAATGGGGGAAGAAAGGCCCACAAATAGTGATGACACATTTTAAATATTTCTGTTACAAACTTAGAAAGTTGACAGAATAACAGGTTTTGCATTAGCATGAATTTTCTGAAGGGTATAAAGTCTGAAACTGAAATGTGTGTCATTATTTTCTGTCTTCGATCCTCAATGATTTGCCAGAAAACAATAATTTTATGAGAAACATACCAAAAAAGATGAGGCAAAAATCAGGACATACTACGAAAATCTGTACAGCTGAGAAGTATGCATACCTTGCAACCTCTTACTACAAGAAGTCTGGACAAAGCCTAAAATAATGGGTGAGGCAAAAACCTAAAATAGGGACATATTTTAAATATTGCTCTTACAAACTTACAAAGTTGCTAGATTAACAAGATTTGTGTTATCATGCATTTCCTGAAATATGTTAAGTCTGAAACTCCAATGTATATCATTATTTAATGACTTCAGTCCATAGTGATTTGTCAGCAGACCACACATTTTATGAGGAATACACCAAGAATATGAGACAAAAATATGGACATTCTGCAGAAATCTGTACAGTTGAGAGATATGCTTACCAACTTGAGAAATTTCTCAAAGACAAACTCACTACAATTTCCTGATAATCTGTAGCACTTTAAGTGCCCCTACCCTTGAGGACCCATCAGCCAATAATGCTGCATTTGTAGCTAGTTTCTTGTCCCACATTAATGTCTGTGTTGAGGCATCACTACTAATCTAACAGAAAAACAGTGATAAGTTTAGGAACAAACCTTTGCAGTGGAACCCTACTATAAGCAAGCTATATAACAAATGTCTGCCATTAAGAATACACTAAAGACCCAATGCATCAATGGAATGCATAATTTAGAAATTCACAAATAAAGATATTGGCAGCCTACAGTCCCTTGCTCCCTTGCCCATAGCCAGTTTAAGTTTGTGCAAGAAAGATCCTATTTGCGTAACTTAGTAAATGTCTTTGAAAAAGACACTGATGACTACATGATAGGTCACTCCAGTGGCACAGAGCGATAAAGCCCTGATTATGTCACTGGCAACCTAGATTCAATTAAGGGCTCAGGCAAATGATGACGTGGCAAAAAGGGATGGGCATTACTATTCTGGGCGGAGGCCAGTCACATGGGTGTCTCCTGCTATGATCCCTGGTGGAAGCTGGGGGCATTGCATTGTAGGAGATATGACCCAAAAGGGGAGGGAAAAGTGGACATGGCTGACCTGATGTGAAGGCAGGAACTACATCACAATGTCACAGTTGTATGCCCACCCCTAACACATAACCACATAATCATATGGGAGAGGGGAGTGGGTTAGGTTTACAAAAAAAAAATCCACCTAATGGGTTTAGATAGCCAAGAACCCTCAGGATGCCCTTAGGTTCCATGACTGACCATGGTGGATTAATTGAGTAAGTCAGGGTGATTTAACTTAAGAATAACCAGGAGATCCAGCATGAACCTGGGGCACTGGCAGCAGTGCCAAAAAAGGTTTTAGGGAGTGGACCCCCCCCCCAAAAAAATAAATAATGACTAGATGTAGGCAAATATGTGCACGCTACTTACCTTGAAGTGACCAAGACCTATGATATCACTCCTCACAATGGCATCTGTAACAAATTATTTGAACTACATGTAAACCCTAATATATTTGACTGGATGGCAAACTGCTGACAGGTAGAGCCAACTCATTGAAGACTGGGAGTACAATCTTGTCTAAAGGGCTTGTTACTGAGAGGGATCCTTTGGGCTGGTACTGGTGCTGCTCTTATTTAGTGTATACCTGTCTGATGTCAATCCTGATATCATGTGCCTTTGGTTGACCACAGATGTTTGCAAACCTGGAGCTATCATTAAGTCTCCAGAAGACATCCAAATCCTACAAAAGGGACTAACACATATAAACCTGGAGTGCCACACCATTGATCCAGCTAAATGCTAAGAAGTGTTGTGTCATGTTTTTTTCAGAAACAGAATCACCCATAGACTTACCACATGAATGACATCCTTTCAAAATAGTCACATTTATTACGGAATAAACTTTTTATGTAGAAGCTTCTTTCTCCTCATAGTGCTACATCCTTCTCTACTGGCCCAGCAGATTACTAAAGGCGTATCTTTTAGGTCCAAGTATGTTAGCATCCCCCTCTATTCCTCCCTCATCAGGCTTGTAATATAACATATAGCTCCCCTTGGCATCTATCTGTCCAAACATCTCATAATGAAAAAAAAAGATGCCTCAGCAGGAGAATCAAGGGCCTGAATCTCCTTAACTAAGCAGTACATCTTAAAGCTCTGTCTCTCCTCTCTATATCTAACCTACTCTTACAGAGTTACCTCTGCCTAACTTACAAGGCCTCAAATGACCCAGTCATTCATGGCTTCCTTCATGTTCACAAAACCTAGAAAAGCATAAAACAGTCACATGATAGACCTATAAACTTAGTGCTACGCAAACAGAAACTGCTGGTGGGATGGGTACCTATCACAAAAGATTAATCTCCTCTGGAACAGACTTCCTTTCATTTTAAGCAAAGTACCTCCATAATACTTCACAATCTAGATTAAGTGTACATGTATCCATAAATCCTTCCCATGTCTAGACCCTCAATTCTTTATTGAACAGAGCAGTAAATAGTGAGTTTGCAGATGCTTTGATAAAATTGATCTGCTTGAGCAACTGTCCGTAACAACTTATGAATCTATAAGCTATGGCTCATCACCTCATCATGTAGACTCTTCACAATTGTCATCAAGAAGAATCTACTCATAGTTTGTCTAAAGGGAACAGAGTCAATAAAATATAATGTACTTTATGCTCTTGGCTGACATGTTTATATATGTGTATATATATATATATATATATATATATATATATATATATATATATATATATATATATATGTACACACACACACACACACACACACACACATATATATATATATATATATATATATATATATATATATATATATGCACACACACACACACACACACACACACACATATATATATATATATGCATATATATATATATGTATATATATATATATATATATATATATATATATATATATATATATATATATATATATATGAGTCTACTTCTAAAACCTGAAAGCTCTCTTACCCAACTTTCAAAAGGCCGAGACGAAAAAAACAAAACTCCAGAAAACCATCCTCTTGGAACACTGACATTTCATTACAGGTAAGTAACCACTTGGCCAGCCCGGTGAACAAATTAAACCAAAGC
>NC_056745.1:314299294-314399294 GCF_019279795.1 Protopterus annectens | reverse complement strand
GGGAGATAACTGTGACAAATACCCATTTACAGTGGTTTGGGGGGTATCATAGATGAGTGACCATTATGGCAATTACAAGCGGACACCCATGTTTTGGTGCTGGGGAAACAAACCACATCTACTGTTAGGATACAGACAAGTCTGAAGTCAGACACTGCAATGCGGCTTCACTTTCTAACTTCTGCCTTGAATGATATACCAGCAATCTGCTGCAGTAGGACTATATGAAAATTTCATGCATGAGGCCTACTAATTACAAATGGATACATACTAGTAAAATAGTGTAAGTAGGCATGTTACTTTAATTTCTCTACAAATACACCAGTATTTACTTGCATAATGTACCAAGTTCATAGATACAAAGGATTTATCATAATACTCTACAAGACTACAGTGTAGGTTAAGGGCCTACCTTGCAAATGCAACAGTTGACACAACTGTAGTGCAGAGCTGACTCTGTCTGATGCAAGCAGTACACAGCCAATACATGGATAAGTGCAGGTCATGTGAGCTGCCTTGCAACATTTTTAATGTATGTATGTGAGAAGGAGAAAGATATTAGTCCCTACGTACTTAAGTGCTCAGTGAATGTGCTAGTCATTGTTTCTTAGCCAAAGCAGGGGCATACTGAGCATGCCTACGTCTGCCTACAGGGAGAGCAACTGAGGGTTCCTCCTCTGAGTCCTCCTGTGACAGTGAAAACAGAACGGCAAAACACACCAAGAAACAACCAAAACCATAAACCAGCGACACAGAAATATAGAAATAAAAACTTTACTGAATAATAAAATAACTTAAGTGCTTTTCGTCAAGCCCAAATGCCTGACTTCTTCAGAGTAATCACACAGTACCAACATCAGATGCTTGTTGGTACTGTGTGATTACTCTGAAGAAGTCAGGCATTTGGGCTTGACGAAAAGCGCTTAAGTTATTTTATTATTCAGTAAAGTTTTTATTTCTATATTTCTGTGTCGCTGGTTTACGGTTTTGGTTGTTCCTCCTGTGACAGTGGTGACCTAGGCATTGATGGGGGGATGTGTGTCCTTTCCCATTGCAGATCCTCCTGAAGCTGTTTCCACAGGATCAGATTGTGGAGTATAGCACATGCTGTGAATATTTGTGTACATGTGCGTGGATTATACTGCAAGGCTCCACCAGATATGTCTAGGCACCCATACTGTGACTTCAGAAGCCCAAACACACTCTCTATGATGTTTCTAGTCTGTGTGTGTGTGCCTCATTATGGTGTTCTTGACTTGGTGTGTGTGCATTTCTGTTGGGTGCCATCATCTACTGTTCCAGGTAATAGCCAGAATGCCCCAGTAAATGGAGCTGTGGGATGTCTCCCCTAGCAAGCATCTGGTACAGCTGTGATGTGTGGCAAATATGAGAGTCCTGATAACTGTCAGGGTTGCCAGCACACCCATTCAAGATAATCCCCAGGGCATTGCACATGACTGTGCCAAGACTGAGATCACAGAGCCGTAGGGAAAACAGAGGTAAAAGGGAAATTTATCTGAACCCCAGTGAACACAATGTCAAATTAAGTTCAACTACAAACAATCAATGAAGTGTGAGCTGATCAAAATATTCCACGATTCACACTTTGACTAAGTGGTATGTTCAAAAGAATTTAGTGCAGCCATGTATGTATTGTGTGATATAATGGAGTCTGAAGATGTGACATTCAATAAAAAGGTCCATAGGTAAAGCTAGACAAAGAGGGAGACATGAAAGTTCTGTCATGTAATAATATTACCTGTGGAGGAATCCAAAGTAATCCTAGAAAGAAAAGTGCATTTCCTATTAAAAGAGATTGGATATTGGTAACCACTGAAACATGTACATGTCACTGTAGAGGGGTTACAGAGGGACACAAATGGTGGTAACTACAGGGGTGGGAGCATGATATCCAGGCACAGGTCTGCAAAATAAAACTATGCAGGTGGGAGTCTGATACTTATGCCTGGGTCTTTCCAAGAGAGTTGTACAAATGGAAGCTTAATACCCCAACAATGACCAGTCCAATGCCAAAGAGGTCAGGAAGCTTGAAGGAAGATAGCCTAAAGTAAAACCAGAGGCACAGACAAAGAAGGCCTGTACATTTAGCATAAATGAGACTGAAGAGAACTGTGAGACAGTAAAGTTTAGGGAAGTTCTGTTATTTAAGTTTGAGAATTATTACTTATCTGAAAGCATTTTAAAACATTATCAAATGTGTATATGGATGTGACAAGTTCTCTTCAGCAAAAACATGAAATAATTTGTACATGCAGCCTTTGTGCATTCTGGGAAAGCCAGCTATTTGTAATACATGTAGTTAATGCAGTGGAATGAAAGTAATGGCAAGTGTAGAATGCATGCCATCTGAGTGAAAATCCCGTAATGTGTGTCGTAAAGAGACCTCAAGGCTCCATATTGGAGATGACAGTGGACTTTTGGAGGGGTACTGCAATATTATCCCTCCTCTTTATATTTAATACTGCTGTGTCAGTTGTGGAATCCTTCAAGTTTTTGGGATCTATAATCTCCCATGACTTGAAGTGGGAGTCCAATGTAGGGTCCATCATAAAAAAGGCACAACAGAGCAGGGGAGGCTCGTGCCATAGGACTGCAGCCCTCCCACCTTAAAAAAACAAATGAAAAACAGAACAGAGAAACATAAAATCAATTCCTGGACATGTATGCATGCGCACATGCTCTCAGACTGCTTTCTCAGCAGTCTAGATAGGGGGAAAGGCATCTCAGCCCCAAGATGCCCAGAAGTCTGTGCAGCAATGACATCATAAAAATGGAGGCACTCCGGACTGCAGCAGTCACAGGCAGGACCAATCACGGATTTGGCTGCAAGGAATACTTTGGGATGGACCAATCACACAAAGAATACAGGTAAAGGGACTGTTTGGATATCAGCGGCAACCAAGCAGTAAGTGGAAGCAGTTATTTAGCTCATCAGTGAGCTGGGGCTGTTCAGCGACAAGGTAAGCATGCAGAGTGTGTGTGGAAGCAGTTACAGTTATTTAGCTCGTCGCTGGGGCTGTTTGGCAACAGGGTCTGTGTGTGTGTGTTTGTGTGTGTGTGTGTGTGTGTGAAATGCCCCAGTTACTATATACACTGGTGGCTAGAGCAGACTCATGGTGGTGTGGTAGGGAATACCTCAGGCTTGAACCCTGTACCTTGTATGCAGGTGTTAAGGGCCTGAATTCCCTGCCCACCACCATTTGTAAAAAAAATGCAGATTTTTGTCTCATATTTGATCTGTTCTGTTCCTCATAATATCTGTGGTTTCTAAATTTTTAAATGCTTGATGTTTGATGGTGCAGTGGTAGCATTGTTGCCTCACAGCTGTAGGTTCTCAGGTTTGATTCTTGGCTGGGGAGCCTTCTGTGTGGGGTCTGCATCTTCTCCCTGTGTTTGTGTGGGTTTGCTTTTGTGTCCTCCCATGTTACAAAGACATGTCTGCATTATTTCTTCCTGGGCCTCTGCTAAAAATTGTTTTTTTTGTTCCAAGTCAGACTGTCCTGGTTAACAAATGTTAAATAAAAGTGACAGGCATTTGATTTTCAGACTTCAGGTTTCTGAATGTTTAATACATATCTGATGGTGCAGTGGTAGCATTGTTGCCTCACAGTTATAGGTTTTCTGGTTTGATTCTTGGCTGGGATGCCTTCTGTGTGGAGTCTGCATCTCCTCCCTGTGTTTGTGTGGATTTGCTCTGGTGTCCTGCCATTTTACAAAGACATGTGTCTGCAGTATTTCTCCCTGGGCTTCTGTTGAACATTGTTTTTGTTCCATCAGAAGCAAAATTGATGGGCATTTGAATTTCAGACTTCATATTCTTCAGAAAATACATAGTAACACAACCTTTTATTCTAGCAATTTTCTAAGTTTATAAGGTGAATATTTGAAATCTGTCCCTATTTTTGGGACTGTATTCCCCCATTATTGGCTTTGTCCAGGTTTTTTGTGCTAAGGTTGACAGCTATGGCAAGAACTGAATTCACTGAATATGTTTGAGGGCTGTATTCCCTCATTACTGGGTTTGTCCAGGTGTTTTGTACTAAGAGGTTGACAGCTATGGTAAGAACTGAATTCACTAAATGATAGCCATTTAAGTTTCAGTCTTCCCCTCTTTCACAAAGCAGCTGATTTGGCATAGTGGTATGTTACTCTGACTGTTTTGCACAGGAACCTTGTCAGTAAAATGTATGGTGGTAACACAGCATTTCTCTTTGACAAAGCAGCTGATTTGGCGTAGTGGTATGTTGCTCTGACTGTTTTGCACAGGGCCCTTGTCAGTAAAATGTATGGTGGTAACACAGCATTTTATTCTAGCAACTTTCCAAGATTATACAAGCAATGTTTAATGTGTCCCTGGTTTTTGGGCTTTTGACCCCCCCCCCCCCAATAAATGTTGGCTTTTTCCAGATTTCTTGTGCTGTGAAGTTGAGATGCAGTTGAGTATTGAGTAGATTTTACAAGGAGCTGAGAGCTGCAGGGGAAGAGAAGTTTAGTGCTGCTTATGCTGAGTTGGCTTGCATTGTTAATAGCACAACAGGTTGTGTACTTGTTGTTGATGCAGAAGGCTGTGGGTTCCACTCCCACAAGGGGTGGATGCTACTGTACTGAGAATGTCCTCCTTGGTGAAGATGCTAACTATGAGCCTGTTATTGGTTTGCCATCCATATCCTCTTGCAATTTTACTAGCTTATCATTTTTTTAATGTAATATAGGCAATTTATTCCTCAGGGACAACAGACACTATTTTTTGATGAAACCATGAAATATAAAGGTGTTTGCTAACAGCAACCTCTTCATTAGTTACAAATTTCTTTAATGTGGAATTATTTAGATGACTTTTACTTCAGAGATTGTGCATATTTACTGATAATGGACTGTAGAATTGTGCATATTTTCTGAGAATGGTGGACTGTAGAATTGTGCATATTTACTAATAATGGTGGACTGTAGAATTGTGCATATTTACTGAAAATGGTGGACTGTAGAAGTCTGAGTAGACTTTTAAGATGGAAATGTTCTGAACTGGGCAGTTTTGTCATTATGGGTGCATGCGTTTTGTTTCATTGCTTACTGGAAAAATTTTCAAAACAAATTTAAAACGCCCTCTAACAACTGTACTGTATTATACAAGGAATGTAATTTAGTACAATCAGGAAGGTGTATCAAAGAGCACATGTATGTTTCATATGCAAGGGGCCTATGATTTGAAAACAGCCCAAAATTAATCTTTATCTGCCACTGGCAAAATGTATTTTATTTGAATGTGAGTTTCAATGCTGTTTCAATGAATGTGAGTTTCAAGGGCAGAGAAGTTTTAATGCTAAGTCTGTTTTCATTGTGAGACTGCATTGCTTTGTTTAGCAGATGTCTTAGTATTTGTGCTGTAAAATGCAAAATACAACTTTCAAATGAAGTCCAAATCATCATAGAAGTAAAGCAGTATGCACATTAGTGTTTATGGTAAATGGAGTGAAATAGCCAAGTAATGGATCATTGGAATGGCTGCAGAGGCTCCATTAGACAATGATTTTATGAGGGGGAAGGGCGGCAAACTCAGAGGCTCAGCTGAACTATACCTCCAAACAGTCCAGATTTTCAAAGAATGAATAGATTTTTGCTTCTTATTTTTGGTTTGTTCCTCATAACATTTGTAGTTTTCTGGCAAATCATTTAGGAATTAAGTCACTAAATAATGATACACTGAGTTTCAGACTTCATAACCTTCAGAAAAATGCATGCTAAAGTAAGACCTGTTATTCTATCAACTGTCTCAGTTTATACAAGAGCAATTTTTAGTACTGTTTATATGTTCCCCCAATATATTTGGCCTTGTCCAGATTTATTGCATTAACAGGTTGAGAGGTACATGCAAATAAATTGCTTTATAGAATTAGGCATAGCCAGCCTCTCAACTGTCCCTGATTTTGGCTCAAAATGTTGCTCTTCCCACTAATAATCCCTCCGCAAAATAGCAATGTTGGAAGAAAACATGGAGGGTTTACAATTAAGAAATAACTGTAATAATCAAAGTTATAGATTACTTGAAATGCATGTAGATTCTTTTATTTTGTCAGCTGCTCAAGTTAGCAGTACTAATATTAAAGTGTCCCTTCTTTGACAGGTTCCCAGCTGTATTGTGTGGTTATTTTATATTTTTGCATCTCATTTTTGGTCCATTTTTCATAAAATTGTGGTTTTTTGGCAAATTAGTGACAAATCATTAAAGACTGAAGTTAGAAAATAATGACAGACATTTGAGTTTCAGATTTCATACCCTTCAGAAAATTCATACTAATGCAAGACCTATTCTATTATCTTTCTAAGTTTATCAGAGCAATATTTAAAAATTGTCCTTATTTTTGGGCCTTTGTCCCACTTCTATGTATGGCTTTGTCCAGATTTCTTGCTCTGAGGTTGAGAGGTAGGACAAATGTGTCAGGGCCATCACAGTCAGCCAGAGACATTTCAAATTGTGACATACTTGTTGCACCCCACTCCCCCATGTAGTGACTCTGGATGTGTCCAAGCAAGGCAAGGAGTAGTTATGCAGTGTAACATGTGCAGTGTGTCCCCCCATCCAGGGTAGACACAAGTACTACAGTGGCTTTTCATCTGTCCTTGATTTTGCAGAATGGTCTGGTTTCTGTCATATTTTTGTACTGTTGATTTATGCTTATTACTCAGAAAGTGCCTGTTGCTCTGTGTTTAAGTAGCAATGTTTTAATGACCATAAGATAAGCTTGTCTGAGATTGTAAGATACAAGTAAGCTTTAATAAGCATACTGTTAAAGAATTGCCAACATTGAAAGCCTTTCTGTTGTAGCCATGCAGAGAATACTTAACTAGATAATGTTTAAGCCTTGGGTATTGAAGGACAGGATAACATTATTTTAAAAAGCTCATTACACTTGTTGGAGACTTCCAGTCATCTCTACAGGCTTTACTCATAAACTAAACAGAATGCCAATCATGTGTGGTCCATAACCTGTACAGTAATCCATTAAGCAATGTATCTAGAGCTTGTTTCTTGTTTGCTTTTCATTTTTTACTTTGATCATGTTTTCCCCATGAAACAAGTAGATAGTTGTCAGGCAGCAGGTCTTTTTTGGATAAGAAACATTTTTACAAGTGGGGGCATCACAGAGATTTCTACTTTCAGCATGTTACTTGGTACTTTAATAAAACTGAATATAATTTATAATTAGAACTGCAGTGCAAGGAGAAGTGGTTTGAGTTGAGTGCTGCTTGTTTTTCTTATACTTGATTTTGACTGGCATTCCAATAATGTATTTAAAAAGTAATTTATTTTTTCATGCCTCACAACCTTTTGTTTCCATCTAGATATTAAGTAAGCTGTCATGCAGCCAATGCATTGAAATATTTTTATTCTTCTATACTTATTTTTGTCTTGATTGGACTCTCATAATGACGGTTTGGCACCCAAGGCAGCGTATTTAATTAAAGTTAGTTTTTGTGGTTTTGAGCATAGCTCCTCCCCTTTCTAGTTGGTTGCACCCCTTCCCATTGACCTCACCCATTCAGCTGTCTCCTGCAGCCCCCCTTTGATTTGAAGTCACCAGCCGCCAATGCAACAGAGAATGTACTTTCTCCGACAGCTGAGGAAGTTTAACCTCCCTCAGGAACTGTTGATTCATTTCTATACAGCAGTCATTGAGTCTGTGCTCAGCTCATCCATCCAGTGTGGTTTGGATCGCTGTCTGATCATTACAAAAATAGGTTACATCAAATAGTCAGGCCTGCCGAAAATATTATTGGTGCTAGCTTGCCCTCCTTACAGTACCTGTACTATTCCAGAGTCATGAAAAGGACACGGGAGATCATCACTGACCCCTTACACCCAGGCCACCATCTTTTTTGAACTATTACCATTAGCCAGACGTTATAGATTAATATGCACCAAAACAAGCAGATATAAGAACAGTTTTTTCCACAGCCCATCAAGTTCATAAACGGCTAACTCAGCTTATTAGGTTGGTGTATTCTTTTTCCCAAGCCTCCGAGGATTCTGCAGTATTGTTAACATATTGTTAGTATGTGTTTCTTTCAGAATTTATTTCAGTATTTCTTGCACTGAGTTGCACTTTGTGCCTTGTATGTTATATGTATATTTACTTTTTTGTTTTGTTCTTAATAGTTGGATGTATGTCGTTTGTCTTGTTCTTAACAGCTGTATGTATGTCGTTTATGTAATTCATACTTGGAGAGTCACTGAAACCAGAGTCAAATTCCTTGTATGTGTGCAAACTTGGCCAATAAATGTGATTCTGATATTATATATATTTTTAAATGGATGAACCAGACCTTATATCAATAAGTTCTGTAAGAGTTTACCGTAACGCTAAGTCTGCAAGATATAGGTGCATAACATTCAATACTTTTCTGTGCTTTTTTAATTTTTTTTTTTTTTTCGGAATACATCCACAACTTTCTTGAACTGTTTTTCTAACAGGTTTTATTTAGTGATAGATTGGCAAATTCAATGCATAAAATTCAAGTAGGTTTCATTACCTAACTCCAAGGAAGAAAATGTTAAAACATAGATAATAATATCAGCTTAGAATCCTAATTCACAATATGGTAAAGAGATGAGACAAAACTCATAAAACGGAAAATTTCTGTAATTTTAAATTCATTAACATACCTCTGAAAGGAAGAATTCAGAACTAGTGGCAACATATCAGAGCACTCATTTTTACATAAAGCGATGAAAACTTGGAGCCACTACAAGAAGAAAAGCGTTGACTTACAGCTATAGATTAACCCTAGCAGAAGGAAGCTAAAGCTAGAGACTACTGAAAATAGGAAAATTAATTTTTCAATACGTAGAAAAGTTAATAAACTGGATGATTCTACCAGTCACTAATGCTGCTGGGGATTGCTTCATTTTTATGCCTAAATTATACAGAGACATTCAAACTTTCTAATAATTTGTTTAAATATGACACTGCTGTGAAATACTTTGAGCAGAATCAGCTATAATTAATAATAATGCTTTCCAGGAAAAGAAAGTACAAGTCATGGTTTCCTCATAAGCAATATTTTTCCTGAAAAAAATCACATGCCAAACTACATTATAAACAGGAAATGCCACAGCTGTAGGAGACCTCTGGGTAAGGTAAGTCACCTTCAGCTGGGAAGATAAGGGTTCTATGGATGTGTGGCAAGCTGATTCTGCAATCATATGCAGCTTGATAGAAAAGTTGTCTGGGATGTCTATGCTGAAGTCTGATAAGCACAGTAAAGACTTTAATATCTGGCCAAAGAGATAAATGGTTCTAGGTTGAAGCCAGTGACCTAAAAGGCAAATTATTTTTCAACTGACAGAATTAATGGATGTGGTAAAATGCTGCCTTGTACCTTATGTAACTTCAGCCAAATTTAAGAAATCATACTTTGAGCAGTGGCTATGTGTCACCCTTGACATGTTTATAAATCAGAAGTCCAGACATTCTCTTATTCTCTTTTAATGAAGACAGGCCTTCCTACAAGACAAAAAAAAAACCAAGAAGGATTCCACTTCCTGGTGTTATACTAAAGTTAATTTATTCTATCAAAATGCTACTTAAAAAGTGCAAAGAAGCAGCAGTACTGCTTCAAATAATATAGCAGGAAAGTATGCAGTCTCAAATGTACAATAAATAAATAAAACAGAAATAATACCACAACACTCATAAGGTTACACAACTAAGATGGTGAGCAGACGACAAGATACAGTAGCCTAGAATTAAAAGTTTTAATTCAGCTGTTGTCTATATTGCTAGTACATAATTTATGTATTTTAATTGTGTAGTGAAAAAAAACAGTCTGCTCTAAATAATGCTGACAATTGGAGAATCTATATCATTCTAAATATGGACAACTAGATATTTAAGCACTGTATTTAACATCAGCAATTTCTGCCTTCGTCGAAGGTTGTGCGTCAGGGCTGGTAACTCGGCGCGTAAAAATCCACTACCAAACATTAGCGGACCGGAGTTCCGCTGTGGCAACCCCTAACCGGGATAAGCCGAAAGACACAACATTTAACATCAGCAATTTAATATTGCCCAATAAAGGGCTTGTGCCAGCTCAAAAGCTTGAGTAATTGTAAAACCTATCTTGGTCCAGTAAAAGCTATCACATCTTGTCTATGTCTCAGTGTTTCTGTAACATTGTGTATGTAACAATTTGCATTTACTTGTTAAGAATTCCTACTGGCTTTCCTTACTGATATTTAGATACCCAAGAAATATGCAAGTAACAGCTACAAATTACACTTCAGTCATACTGTTCTTATTTATTTTGCTTGCATGTGTCTACAGAGATAGCCTGACTGGACACAAGGCCCCTTTTAAGTGGAGACTGGGAAGAAAACTGACACAAAAATGTAGATGCTAAGTTTTACAAATATTACAGTAACAGACAAGAGTAAAGATCTTATACTATACATTACTACACATAACTATCAAAAGTCATAAATGTTTAACAATGAAAGAAGAGTAGAGCATAAGGTATATATGTATATAATAGAGATACTTGGCTTGGGATCCAGAGTCTATACTATTGGGGGAGAGAAGACTATAAATGGAATGGGAATTGAAGAATGCATTCAGACAGCAGATACAGGACCTACTAGATAAAGGACAATGTGACTCGGTGTTGATAATGGGTAACCTGAATGCACATATTAGGACAGGCAGAACAGAACATGAGGACTGCCTGTGTCCACTTAACAGGAATAAAGAAGATAAAGTCATTCTACACTTCTGTCTGGCAAATGGCTTGAGGATGACCAACACATGGTTCAGCAAGAGAGGCAGCCACAAGATCACATGAAAGAGTGGTTGGCAAGCAGCTCAAGTAGAATTCTTCCTAGTAAGGAAAAGGCATTGGGGTAGAATCAGTGATTGCAAAGTCATCTCCAGTGAAAATGTCAGCCAGAGCATAAAACACTGGTTGCCACAATCAGATACATGCAGCGGTGAAAGAAGGCTCTAAGGTCAACATAGACTAGACTGAATATGTGGAGGTTGATTGGAATAAAAGCACAAGAGTTCAGTGAATTACTCGGGACTGTAGCACCTCAGAAAGAAGAGGAAATCTGAGTTGAAGAAGAAGAAGAATGGCAACAGGATATATCTAAAGACTATACAACAGCTACGTGGTCAAGCAAGGTACTCAAGCAAAGCTGGTGGTAGAATGCTGAAGTCCATGAAGTCCTCAAAAGAAAGGAGAAGTACAGAAAAAGGTGGGAAGTAGAAAAGGCAGAACAGACAAAGAAGGAATACGGGTTGGCTAACAAAGAGGCTAAGCGAGGAATCGCTGCAGTAAAGAACAAGTGATCAAATGCACTCTACCAGCTTCTGGAAAGTGACTCCATAGATGGCACAAAGAAGCTCTATCAGGTTGCAAGGCAAAGACAGAAAGATAAAGAAGATAGTCATCAGACACTTTTCATTACGGATGCCAGCAACAAGTTGCTCACTAGTCCACAGTACATCAAAGGTAGATGGAAGGAATAGTTTCAGCGGCTTCTGAAAGAAGAAAACCGCACAAAAGTTGCACTGCCCCAGATACAGCCTATGACAAAAGAAGAAGAGGAGCCCACCATAGAAACAATAAGAGCAGCACTAAGGAAAATGAAGTCAGAGGAAGCAGCAGGCTCAGGTGAGGTCTTGGCAAATACGGTCAACATGTTGAGTGTGAGATGGGAGAAATGGCTCAAGAGGGTACTTACAGTTGTATGGAGAGAAAGGCATATTCCAGATGACTGGAGAATAAGCATACTACTGCCAGTGTTCAAGAACAAAAGGGACATTCACAACTGTGGGAAGTACAGAGGTATCAAACTACTGTCACACTGCATGAAAGTTCTGGAGAGGGTGACTGATAAATGAATATGCAGAGTAATAGAAAGTAAGATGTCAGATGATCAGTTTGGATTCAGATCAGGATGCAGCACAACTCACTCAATGTTTGCTGTGAAAAATGTAGATGAGAAGAAGCTAAAGATGAGGAAAGCCTCCAAATGGGCATTCCTACACTTGGAGAAAGCATATGATAACATCCCCAAAAAGCTGATTTCAGCAGTCCTGTTGTGGTTCAAAATCTCAGAAACATTGGTATTATTAGTGCAGCTTATGTACAAGGACCCAATGACTCAAGTGCAAGCAGCATTCTGTCTCACTGAAGGGTTCCCTGTGGTACTGGGTATGCATTAGGGTTCAGCTCCTAGACCACTGCTGTTCATTCTGGAGCAGGACTACATTAGCAAACAAGTCAAAGACGACAGATCCACAAAGCTGCTGTGTGCAGATGATGCGACATCATAGGCAGACTGAGCAAGAGCTTCAGAAAATGACAGGGGAATGGAATGCAAAACTGAAGGCACATGGGATGAAACTGAGTACAGATAAAACAATTGTAATGGCAGCTAATGGGGGAATTAGAAGAAGTTGAAAATTGAGATAGAAGGGAAAATAGTGGAACAAGTTAACAGCTTCAAGTATCTGGGAGAGTTAGTTGAGGAGATGGGAAGTCTGAAGGAAGAGGTCAAAGCTAGAATCAGAAGGGCTGCAGCCACCTAGCATAGAATGTCAGGTGGGTGTATGACAGAAGAATGCCAAAGACGCTGAAAAATAAGTTGTACAAAACAGTGTATTGCGGCCAGTACTGCTGGATGGTACAGAAACTTGGACAGCAAAGGTAGAGCAGTTGAGGAAGCTGGCTGTAACGGAGATGGAGTGCCTGAGAAGGGCTGCACACTCTGAGCCAGATGAAGAAATGAGGGCACCAGAGCAGAAGCCAAAATAGCTACAGTTGCACAGAAGGTCAAAGAGAACAGATTATAATAGTATGGGTACATGTGCAAGAAAGCATAAGATAATCTGAAGAAGAATATTTGGGATAGACAGGAAGAAGGCAAGAGGAAACAAGGATATCTGTTAAAGAGATGGATGAATTGTGTGAAAGAAAACCTCAGACAGCCAGGCTTGAGTGTCAAAGAAGGTAGTAGAGTGGTACAGGATTGAGAGACATAGCAGGAGTTGATGTGACACCCTGATCCAATGTCGAAAATGGGAAGAGGGAGATGGTGATGATAATATTGCTTTAAAGATTAATCATTTATCATTTAGGTCAGATCTGGAGATTTATGGGAAAACAACTTCTAACATATATGCTGTGATTCTGTCAGTGGATAGTAGATTGCAATAATCATGACCTCATACAATTCTGCAGAAAAAAAGCTAAACAATAGGGATGGCACTATAGTTACTATTAACAGCATTAATAGCACAGCATATTGTAGTACTAAGCTACAATGTAATCATAAAACATTTCTGGAGACATAATTAAAGCAGGACAAATGTATTTAGATGGGGCTTGCTATATGAAGCAGTACACAAATAAATCTTCTTTTTTTCCTTTGAAGGACTTTGGTTTAAAAGTGCATGAGTCGTGGCTGGGACTAAAGTATGGCTTGAGAAAAGCATTGGAAGGAGCTCAGTGCATGTGCCTCTTTGTTTTGGCTATCTTGCTACTGTACATTTTTTATAACAACACTCAGATGTGACATGGTGTCCCAAAACAGACACAGAAGAAGATAATATATGACACAATGTCAGAATTATGTGTGTTCTGACATTGGGTGCTGCTTTTATGACAAGCTGACTTGTGAACTTGCTATGTTCTGACTTATGGACTTGTCTACTGGTGCGATACTGTGATTTTTGCCGCTCGAGGCCATTGAATGGAAAGGGAGGAAAGATCCTGGAGAAGACTGAACAACAGCGATATTATCTGTAAAAGTTGAAGGATGGTAGTTTGAGATGAATAAGTTAAATGAGGCATTTACAGACTGAACCATTGAAAGTAAAAAACATGGATTTGGAGATGGTGGTGGAATGAAAGAAAGTAAATAGAGTATTTTGTGGTGGACTTCTGGGGGGATCTGGTAAGGTCTTAGCTTGAAAATGTTATAAAAGTGTAAATGCCTCTTCACAGCACTTAGAAGTGCATTGGAGACTAGAATAAAGACACGGTTTAGTAAGCTTTAATTAAGATGTTTCTCATGGCATTTGAGTCATTTTTGTTCTGCTTTGTTTGATGTTTAAATATACTTGACTTGGTTTCATGTGCTGGAGCTTCTTTGATACTATTTTAGTCCATAGAGGGATACAGTGCATGACAGGAAGAATATAAGTAGAGTCACAGAAGGCTTTTACAGGGATGTTTACATTCCAGGGCAATGTAAGGGTCCACTTTGTTGATATGATGACGAGAAATGATGGCAAGTTCTTTGGAGGAGTAGGATGTATTAAATAGTAAAACGGAGGTGGGGAAATGAAGATCTAAAATAAAATGGGCTGGACTGTTTCCTTTATAGCAGAAAACAAGGGACTCTCCTATCTTTTTTAAGTTTTTAATGGTGTATGAGACGTATTAGCTTATCTGATTTGTACGTAGAGTGAAGGCAGTTCACATCCAAGAGCCAGTGTAAGATGATTTGGACCCCATTAATTACCAACTGATTTCTTTAATAAATTAGAGTGCTAAGTTGACAGTGGCAATCCTCACATCTGGAACAGAGCACATAGTTTCAAAGTTGGTAGGAAGGGGCCAAAAATGACATAAGGGGAGTGCATGCTGGAGACTAACTGAGAGAAATTAAGTCTGATTATGGAGGAAGCCAGTACAAAAGGTTAGTATACTGTATGAGTTCTATTTTTAAATATCTGTAAAGCATTCAGTTCAGTGTCTTCATCAGGGTGATATCAGATATGGGAATGGATGAGAAATGTAAAAGATGGAGCTAGGCCATTTGTACTTTATAAATTCATCAAAAAATAATACTTATTATTAACAATAACTGAAAGGAATTGAGGGCAGAAAGGGGAAAAGACAGACATGTCCTCATCACCAGATCACTTTCCAGACAGATGTACTATTTTATGTTAAGAAACATTTGGAAGGAATTCTAGGTAAATGGAAATTATTTTAACATTTACAGTTAACTGTACATTGATTTCAGATGCATTACCTGCTTTACACCTACATTGCTGGAAATTTGGGAGGCCTTTCAAAACTTCAAGATAGACTTTGGCTTAGAATTATCTGAAAGAAAGTGGTGCAAGTTAGAATAGGGAGTCCTATTTCCTGCATAAAAAAATATATATTGACTATAAAGGCAGAGGTGATATATTTATGAATTCAGTAGGGAGAGACTTATGAATTTACTTTGAGAATAAGTATATTAATTGCAAAACAACATTCAACTGCTTGGAAGATGTTGAGAAAAAGTACATTCTCTGATGGGCTATAAAACTCTATTTCAAATGATGATTCAGTTCAAGCATGTGCCTTTAGAGTAGAATAACAAAATGTTGCCAAAATTCAAGAGCTATTGTCACAGATTTGTGTATTGTGACAGATTTGTGTATTGTGACAGATTTGTGTAAAGAGATTAAGGGTAGCAGAATAGCTACATTTTAACTGAGACTTATGAGGACCATCAGGAGGGGTAAAACATGTATGTATCTCTAACGCATTTACTTCTTGCGGCTTCTTCTCACCTTCTGAAGGAAGGAAAACATGAGAGAGTCAATAAGACTGGTGTAGGGATAGGTGGTGGAGCAGTGCCAGTAAGGAAATGAAGATTTTGAGGTGGCAGTTTAAAAAGAATGCGGTTAAAGAATTTTGGAAAAGGCGTGGAGGTGGAGTGGAGTAGACAGGAAGACTACGAGAAATGGCATGTAGAATTTTCCGGAGATTAAAGTAGAAGGCCATATAGACTATCAAAAAAAAAAAAGACATCACAAGTTAGGAGTCCTGGTTCATATGTGTCTACTAGGCTAATGACCACAAGGGCCTTTTTTAAGCCTAGCCAGTGATGCTAGATGGAGACTGGTAGGGTTGCTATAGTGGGAAAGTTTTCAAATAAAATTCTCTTGCCCAGGTCTGACTGACTGCGATAGGAACACATAAAAGTGGAGATTAATAGCTTTTCATGTGGAAAATTGTCACGGCAAACATTCACAATCATTTTTTTTTGAGAACAATAATATTAATTACATTGAAACTAAAGATAATGATGCTAGGTATGGATACCTCAACAAACTTTTGGCATGTGACATATAGATGGAATGCTGCTTAAGGGTTATGAATTCTCTTTAGTGGATTGAAGGAAGTGTTAAGGATACTAACCAATTTAAAAGCACTGCCAACACTGGTGGATTGACCAGTGTGTATTGTACATCAGTGGTTTAGGACAATGATATAAATTAATTGTTCATGGATAGTGTTGGAGAAGTGAGGAGGAAGCAGCTAGGATTGTGCAAGGATTAAAGAACTGTGGATGTATGTATCAAGGAATAGGTCATGATATCATATGAAAACAAGTGTTAAGTGACAATTTGCTGCATTTAGTATTGTTGACACAGCTCATGGATGAAAAGAAAAGGAAGCACTTGATTCTGCTAGGAATTTGGATCAGAAGTGTTAAAGCAAACAAATGGAAAGATAGGCTTAATAATACTAAGGAAATGAATCTCAGAGTGTACAGAAGTGTTTGCCAGGTCATATAGGTAGGTGATAAGACAGAGCATAAAACATTATTTCAGGTGATACACCATTATGTACAAGACAAGGACAAGAAATTACAAGTGCACATCACTTGATGCTTTGAGGTTCAGTAACTGCTGTTTTAGTGAGTGTGCTAAAGGTTTATTTCCAGTTGTGGCTTAATTATATAAAGTTCATATTGTAAACATTTTGTTATTGTGCTTGTTAAGACTGTATACATATACAGTTTGTACATATGATAAAATCAATAAATCAGAACAATGTTTTCTGTCCAGATACCCTTTCTCCAAATGAAATGTTAATTTTGAAGAACCTTAAGCTAAAATGAATGAATTCTATTCATGGTTCTGTCAACAGAAATTCTAATGGAAACTGATCTCAGATATTAACTGTGAAAGGAACCGAGAGCCTTTTTGATCCCCCCAGCAATAAACAGGACATTCAGGCAACACCCCACCTCTCTCAGTGGTAACTGCAGTGTGACTTCAGCCTGTTGCATTTTTAGCTTTCTCTCTGATCCCATCCACTACAGCCAGTTTGAATCCATGATTTTAAAGGGAAGTTCCTTACAAGAACATTCACAGAGCCCCCTGCAGATTTTTGTCTGTGTTTTACAAGTGATGGGTCCCTAATATTACTGAAATGACCAGCCTGACCATCTGTACTGAGGGAACCAAACATGGAAATTTGGTTAAATCAGGAACAGCAGTCTATCTATCAATGAGAATGATGTTCTTTCCACTACAGACTTCCAAAACCTCATCCCCACACTTGCACCAAGCAGAGATTATGTCAAGTCACACAGGGACTTGATACAAAAAAATGTAACTTTCTTAAATTTATTTTTGTTACTCAAACCCCATTAAAATTAAATACTTTGATGAATCACAGTGGGTAAATGTTCTGAGTAATGCATAGAAAAACTGACTCATCCAAGTCATATAGTATACAATTTGTGGAGAAATGTGCAAGCACCTTGGTTTTGCAGTAGACTGGCAGTGTGACTTCTTCAAATAAGCACACAATTGCTGTTCTACAGAACAGAATTTAAGTAAAGCATCCTCCTTAATTGTCTTCTCTTTGCAATACTTAATTAAGCAGTGGGACTGCAGATTTCACTGCACAGACTTTAATTATGTTGGAAATATAGTCTTGCTTATTGCTGGCTGTTCAGTACAGTATTTAATTTTATTTAATTGGAAAGTGATACTTCCTCATTTCAACAACTGCAAGTTACTATTACCTTTATGGTACAGAAGTTAATTAACTAGGGTAGCATCCTTAAGGTTGCCTGTTACTGAAATGAATATAATTAAGTAATGACCCTGCTTCCGTTATGTAATACCAAGTGACCTGTGCCTTTCTACTATATTTATTAAATACCTAACGTAATTAAATAGTGTATCTTTTTAATTGTTGTCTCTGCTATACTGTAATCAATTATCAAGGATGTCCTCTTTGGTTACGCAAGTATTTAATCTGAATTAATTATTGAGTTGTCTTCTTTTATGTTAATGCAAGTACTAAATTTAATTAATTATTGCTTCTTCTTTATTTAAGGATAGGCTGATGAACAGTGTTCTCGGTATTGAACCTGAGGCTTGTAACCTCGCTGTCTAAATAACTGCAAGAGAATAACTATAATCTGCCAGTATTCTTTCACTTACTGTTAATGAACTTACTGAAAGAATAACCTCCTTTAAATAGCTTAGCATTCAGTTAGGACTGTCTGCTGATTTTCAATTACACACAACAAATAATAAACAAAATTAACTATCTACTGTTGTGGGCCAGGAGAATTCCTTTTTGTTCTTTCCTCACAAACTAGACCAACCCCCTTGGGAAAGAAATTCCCTTTGCACATCTATGACATGGTCTACCTCTAATTAGAACAGCCTACAAAAATAACATTAAAACACTACAAACCTTTAGCAAGAAATATATTGTTACAATCATTGCTTAACACACCAGTAATCAAAATGGCTACCAATCAAGAAAAGAGATCTTCTGCTTGGTTGGCAGCTGTGTAAGCTCTTGCATTTAGAAAGTCACCCACCCCTCCTGCAAAATGTACATGAAGGTTCTTATTTTCTAACTTGGAAGTACAAATGCATTCAGGCCAAGTATTACACCCAAATATGCTTTTCACTGCGCTAAACATAGCTTTTTTGTTCTAGCTCTTACCCTACAGGAGGAATACCTACCTGCCTTCTACTCCAAATTAAGTTCTCATCCTACCTACTCAGAAAGGCCCTTTATAAATCTTTCATTATAGGCCATGTTACATAACACTCAAATTCTTGCAACACCATTTCTAGTTATGCCACACTGTCATATATAATTTCGGGTCTGCCTGATAACGCCGACACGCCAAAACACTGACAACAAAATAACCAACACCACAAAACCGAAAGTTCAAAAACATGAAACTTCACATGCCCAACAAACCACAATCCCGACAATCAGCAAAACAAATACCTTTTCCGAAAAACACACACACAACACAAGCACACCAAACACCTTACAAACCTACACTAAACCTTACGTACACAACTATCTATGCACTAACCTTAACCCAAACCCTAATGCTAAGGTCCGTCACTATCGCACACTTACCTTACCCGCACCCTAACCCTAACTCACTTAATCTGCCCCTAACCCTTAAGTCTGTCACTATCACACACTTACCTTACCCGCACCCTAACCCTAACTCACCTAATCCTCCCCTAACCCTAAAGTCCACCACTATCTCACATTTACCTTACTCGGACTCTAACCCTAACTCACTTAACCCGCCCCTAAACCTACAGTCCGTCACTATCGCACAGTTACCTGACCCGCACCCTAACCCTAACATTCGTCACTATCACACACTTACTTTACCCGCACCCTGACCCTAACGTCCGTCCCTACTGCACACTTACCTTAACATGTCGGTGTTCTCAGCGTCGGGATATTCAACTTTTGGTCTTCTCCATTGTCGATCTTCCAGTGTCAGTGTTCTCGTTGTCGGCATTTGAAGCTTTCGGTTAAATTAGGTAGACCCATAATTTCACATACTGACACTACATTCACTTTGTCTCCTTATTCAACCATCATACACAGTTCTTGCCTACTTATATATTCCTTTTTGGTTTCATACTCCACTTGCACATCCCCTTCTGTATATTCCTTACTTAGCCTCAACCTACTGTAGCACTGTATACTTTTTTTTTCATTTCACTAACTACCAATTTATACAATTTTGATTTGCAATACTTATCTATCTTCACAGTTATTTGTTTGTATGTACTGTCTGTATGTTCTGTGTTTGTCCAAATCAAAGCCTAAAATTTCTTCAAAAAATAAAAATAAATAAATACATAAATAAATAAATTATTGAGCCCCATATCTTGCTGCCAGTGGTCTGCCTCAGACATGACTCTGCAAGACTGCAAATCTTGCTGATGCTTCCTCAGTTGTTTGTGTAATATTTCAGCTCATCCTAAAACATACATAATGTTTGCATCATTAATTTGCCACTAGAGTCTTCTCTGTTGCAGACAGTAGCATTTGATGTAAGTTTTAATTTCCTGACTCCATTCTCTCTCATGAACTTTTGTCATAGCTCGATTCTGTCAGTTCAGGTTATACTGACATCTGTGTAGGATATCTGTTTTAATTCTGAATCCTAAGGACTAAACATAGTGAGTCTACTATGTTACTGCATGAATAATGCTGCATTGATATCAAACATACTTTGGAGTAACATATGTGTTAAAAATGTTATGGTATTAGCTACAGCACAGAGGCATAAGGCCTTGACTGTGACTCACATGACCAATGTTTAGGTGGTAGCACTGGCACTGGGGGGGGGGGTCAACCTGGTTAGGTAGTAGCACTGGCACTGGGGGGGAGTCACTCTGGGAGGATGGGAATAAGATCTGATGTTGGATCATACAGGTAGGAATGATGTGACTCTAGCTCTCTACTTTGGTGATGCTTACAGACTGCACTTGGTGTTACACCGATAGGGTATAAGGCCTAACAAGCACTCTACCTCTAGTACACCCCATACAATTGGGAATTCATGAGTCTCTAAACACATTATAAGCAGGGCATAATGCGAGTGTGAAGCTTAAGGGAGATGCTGCATGATTAGGGCCCTGGAAGAGGCCACTGAGAGGTTGGGTTCCACTCTAATAATGGTTCTGGCCTGCTCCCTAGCACCTGTCTTGGCAGAACTGGGGTTGTAAGGCTCATGAGCTGATGCTTTGTAGAGACTGTAGCAAACTACCATTGTTCAGGAATGGGCCCAGTTCTAACCTTCAGGACTGGTAAGCTCCCCCCTGGACCCAATCCAGTGACATGCCAGTGAGCTAATCCTCTTTTTGGGTGTCCCAAAAAAGTAATGTATGAGTCATTTGGGTGCCAGTAAATGAGGCACTGGGTTGTTTTATTGGGCAAAAAACAAAAAGTCATAATGCTAACTTTTCCAGTAACACTTTGAGGTGTCCTACTAAACATATCACATCTCCATATATGAATAATAGTACCTGGCTGAAATATGTATTTGTCCAATGAAGCAACTGCAATTATGATTTTGCACTTGATTTGAAATGCAATAATCTCAAAGCTGATTATTAAGTCAAGGGCTGAATGGGTGAATCCCTCTTTATCAGAGATGCTGAAACATGCACACACAGAGCTATACTCAGAAATTCAGTCAGTAGGCTTTTTTTTTAGTTCACTAACTTGTTATTGAACAGTCGTTTGTAGACTATCATGAATTCAGAGTACTGTTAATCAGTAAACACTGGACATTAAACAAGAAACTTACCCCTTGATATAGGTCTTCCATGCAAACTGTAGTATCACACATCATGTTGAATATGTTTATGTTGTGGTCTTATCCCCTTATGCATTGATCATTGTTAAAACATGCAGTCCCTCATTTTTTAAAGTCCAGGAACAAAATATAAAGAAAACCTCATGAAATGTATAGCTGCTCAACACCAAGTCACATACAGAAAGAGAAAAATAGCAGCAAACAACACAAAAAGCAACTGTTTAATGACTGGTAAAAACAATAAAACATTTCAGCAAGGATCAACCAAATGAACGCTTTCGGGCTGTGCCCTTCATCAGATAAAAGACCACATTTTAAATGAATGGCAACCAATCAGAATTCAATACTGAACCCTCCATTTTTTGAGGGCAGGTTTTAGTCAGACAACTTCGTTGAGTCCGGGATATCTATGTGCTGTGAGTTCGATTATCCATTTAGCTTCTTCATACTCTGTATCATTTATTATATCACCTCCCCTATTGCCTTTTCTCATATTCCATATAGCCATAAATTTAAAATGATGTCCCTCATTACCAGACATATGCCTATATAAGGCATTATGTTTATTTTGTACTCTAATGGCCGATAGATGGTTTAAGATCCTAGTCTGAAACATGCAATTCATCTTATCTACATAACAGCATGTGCATGCTTGACATATGGCAAGATAAACCACATTTGTGGTTCTACAGTTGGCTTTAGCTCCAAAATGGTACACCCTACCAGTGACTGGATGCATAAAGCTAGTATCTTTACTTATACTACTGCAGGCTTTGCATGTCCCACATGGTCTGGTTCCTATCCTGGCCACTATCTGCTGGGGTTCTTTCTTCCCTTCATGGCTCAGTATGTCCTTCAAATTTTTGTTCCTCCTAAAACCAAAATTAGGCTGGTCACCCACCACCTTCCTAAGTTTCTCATCAGTCAGCAATGTTTTCCAATTGCACCTGACAATGTCACAGACCCCATGGATATTATTACTGTATGTAAACATGAGTCTTAATATATCATTATTACCCGACTTAGTAATATCACCCACAACATTATCTTTGTTTTGTTTTAACCACACTTGCATTTTACCATCCCTAAATCCTCTCTGGCATCATGTAATATTTCTTACTTTCCTACTGTTGTATCCCCTGTCCTTGAAATACCCTTCCAATTTCAACACCTCTTCCTCAAAATCATTATCCTCAGTGCATAACCTAGAGATTCTCCCCATTTGCTCTGTGACAAAATTATCAATTGTGAATCTTGGATGCATACTGTCTTGTGTCAGAATGCTGTTTTTTTAGCATTCTTTCCTATACAAAGTAGTTTTAAATCCTACTTCATCCTGCATGACTCTCACATCTAAAGAATCTATCATGGTTTCTAAAAAATTAACCAAAAACTGCTAAACATTGGGACAAAAACGCTTGGTTGCCTCAACTTAGGAACTCGTGATTGGTTGCCATTGCCAAACATTTCCCTTAACATAACATTTCCACTGAACATCAAGATATCAATAATAACTTCACTAAAATTACTTTCTTGACTTGTGATGAATGTTAATCCCTTATTTAATACATATAGTTCATCATTAGAAAGAACATATTGAGATAAATTAAAAACAATGCCATCACCAGTCAATGAGATATTCTCCTTTTTTTCATTTTTCTGTTCTCGCTGTGCGAGCAACTCCAATTGCCCTGCTTCTTCACTAGAGCCGGTAACTGGGCAAAAAGATGCCCATTACCTTTATCAGTACATGGGGCCTTTGGTCTAGCCCTCAAATCCATACCTGAATTACTAACATTGTGATTGGCACATAAACCCGTTTGCACAGATTATAAGGCATCTGCCATATTCAGGCCCTCTCCCGGTATCCTCTGAGTTTATTTAACCACATCCATTCTTTTATGTTCCTCTATTCTGTTCCTTGGATTATTACCCTCATCCTCCTTTGAGCCATGCTCAACGGGCTCTACCCCTTGCATTGTTGAATAGCCCAGTGTCGACACCTTACGTCCTTTCTCATTGGTCTGTTCTCTAGGCACACTGTAGTTGTTCCGCCCCAACCTCTGTGGATGCACAGCCTTCTCTGTTACCTCTGAAGGAGCCATTGGCTGTACATTATTAACACTGGAATTCTGCCTTGGCCAGACATAAATCTGGCCGGTCATGAAGTCGCTGTAATCTCTTTGCAGCTTTTTTATTTTCACCTGCTGCAACTTCTGATCAGTGGTGGAAAACGTACAGTATGCAGCATCAAAGCAACTGATATACCTTTCCTCTGTAAACTCTGCCTCTAGTCTCTGTTGCAACAGTTCAACTTCTTGACCCAGTTGCTTCTCTTCTGGAATGAAATACTCCAGTAAAAGGTGCATATACGAAAAACCTGCGTTACTGGAGAAGGAGATGGACAATATACCAAGGATGTAGCAAACCGTGTGGGTGGACAAGGTAAAAAAGAATTTGGTTTCCTCGGCTAATCCACTGTTAAACCTTGACTTACATGTCACAACAGAATGGTGGCCACTGGGGAATCTGAGTACAGAAACGAATCCTGTGTTCAAGGAGCTTATAAAGGAATTTACCAATAAAGTGAATAAACTAAAAAGCAGTGGCAGCAAAACCAGTTTGAAGCACGTCTACAATTTGGGCTTGTACCAAGAGGCATGAGGGTTTTCTGCATGCCGACGCAAGGGGAGCATTATCCAGAGCTCCTCGCTAAGTGGCAACAAATTAACATTAACACAGGTTTTTCGTATATGTGCCTTTTACTTGAGTATTTCACTCCAGAAGAGAAGCAACTGGATCAAGAAGTTGAACTGTTGCAACAGAGACTATAGGCGGAGTTTACAGAGGAAAGGTATGTCAGTCACTTAGATAGGTTCTTAGGTTCATAGGTAGGTACTAGGCTATCTTCCCGAAGGCATTTATAAGCCTAGCCAGAATGTGTTGGCTTTTGACTTAGATTAGTTTGAAGTGATCCCCGGGGGAAAATTTCTGTTTCCCATCCACTCGTCAAGGTTTCTTTTGAAGAGTGTTAGTGAGGAGCTCTGCCTAATGTAGATTGGGATCTTGTTCCAAAGCATGGGAAGTCTCTTGGACAGGAATCTATCCCTCCAGCATGTCCTATTTATTGTTGTGGTGAGGTTTAGATCCCTAGAGCATGTGGCTCAAGGGGATAAGGTTTTCTTTAGGTAGAGCATGTCCATCAATTCTGGGTTGGACATGGCCTTGTATGTCAGGCAAAGATCAGCTCTGAGCAGGCGGTATGCAACCGAATACCGCTGGAGTTTCTTCAGTCGAGCTGCATAGGGCATTTGTTTGAGGCCAGTGATCTTCTTGGTGAGGTACTTCTGTGGTCTTTCCAGCTATTGCAGGTGTCTTGAAAGGTAGATCCCAAACGAGGCGTTGTACTCTTTGATGGGTCTGATGAGTGATGAGTAGAGGGGCACAATGACCGCTTTTGATCTGGATGCGAACCCTTTTATGATTAGGTGGGACAAGTAGAAGGATTTTCTAATCACTTTGGCAATGTGATTCTCAAAGGTGAGATTACTATCTACTTGGGTCCCGAGATCCCTTATTACGTCTTTCGTACTTAGGGGACTACCACCTATGTGGTAGTTTGTAGGTACTTTGTTTTTTTCCAAAGGGGATGACTATGCACTTTTTGGCATTTAGCTTGAGACCATGATATTGACACCAGGTATCCATCTCAGTGAGACCCTTTTTGAGGATGTCTGTGTCAGCTGGAGAGTCAATTATAGCCCCTAGTTTGCAGTTGTCTGTGAACTTGGTCAGCCATAGTCCTCCTGTGCTTGCCTGTACCTCTGAGAAGTATCTGCTGAACAGGAGGGGTCCTAGGACTGAGCCCTGGGGAATGCCACTTTTAACCGGTTTAGAGTCGGACCTAGCTCCCACAACTCTCACCATGTGTGTTCTGTCCATGAGCCAGTTGGCAACCCATCTTGTGATGTAGAGGTTTATGTTCAGGCTGGTGAGCTTGTCTATAATACCAGAATGGGGAATGGTGTCGAAGGCCTTAGCGAGGTCTAGGTAGGCTGTGTGTACCACTATTCCCTCATCTATAGCCTTGGTAACTGTCTCAAAGATGTCCACCATGTTTAAGATGCATGATCTACCCTTAACAAAGCCGAACTGGGTAGGGCCATTGTTTGGAGGTTCCCAATGTCTCTCTTAATGAGTTTCATGATGATGTGCTCCATAGCCTTGCAGACCAAGCTAGTCAGGCTTATAGGGCGATAGTTCCCGGAGTCTGTTTTGGCTCCACCTTTGTGGAGCAGAATAACCATTGCTGTGCACCACTCTATTGGTACGTAGCCTGTGGAGAGGCTGTTTGAACAGTGTGTTTAGGTGAGGGGTTAGTTCGTCTTTCAGCTCATGTAGGACGCAGCCTGGGACACTGTCTGATCCCATTGATGCTGTGTTTTTGGCTTTGGAAAAGGCTGTTTTAACCTGAGTGTCTGTGATTTCAGGGACTCTACATTCTTCTGGTATGGTTTTCAGCCCTTTCGGGGATGAGAGGGGGGGTGAAGTTTGCACTGAACCTGTCTGCCAGGATGTTGGCGATATCGGTTGGTTTAGTGTATTTTGTGCCATTCTGCACTAACTCTGAGCAGATCTGAGCATTGTCACTTAGATTCTTGACTAGCTAAAGAATGCCTTGTGGTTATCTTTGGAGTCCTTGGCAATTTTTCTTTCAAAGCTCGCCTTGGATGATTTTATGAGGGATCGTAGTTTCTTCCTGATACTGATCAGGGATGTCTTCCCTTCTTGGGATTTTACTCTTTTCTGTACTAGTTTCCTCCTTCTATTGTATATCTTGTTTATGGCAGGAGTCCACCAGACTGGTTTCCTTTTCTTGGAGGAGTGAGTCTTGGTTTTGCTTGGGATGGCATGACCATGCATTCTTGTAGGTGCCCATAGAATGCATTAGTAAAGGATTTTGCAGCTTGGACAGCATTATCCTTTAGCATAGGGATTTTGAAACTTTCCACCTCGGTCTTAATTAATGTGAAGTTTGCTTTTGAAAAGTTTTTCATGGTGGTTTTCTTGTCTGGGGGTGGGGGCGGAATGTGGATATCCAAATTGATTTGTTTATGGTCAGATCTAACCAGCGAGGGGTTGACCTCCGGTGTGGAACACCGGTCGCCCATGTTGGTGATGACCAGGTCCATTATATTGTCACCTCTGGTGGGAGTGTTAACCAGTTGAACCAGGGCATTTGAGTTTATAAATTCTAGGAAATGTTGGGCAAGGGAGTTAGTACTTGAGTAGTTCTTCCAGTTAATGTTTGGGTAATTGAAATCACCTAATATTAGGGTATTTGATTAGGACCTTTATGTTTCCCAGTGTTTCCAGAAATGCGGAATGGGGGTCCTGGGACATGGTGGGTGATCTGTAGCAAGCTACATCTTGAATTGCAGTTTTGCCCATTGTTAGATGCACGTGGATGATCTCAGAAGCATCGTGCTGTGCCACTAACTTGGAGGTGTGGGTATCCTTGATGAATATGGATACGCCCCCGCCTTTTGTATTTCGGTTTGGGTTCTGTGGCCAAAATGTATGGTATGAGTTGTAGCCTGGTAGAATTGGGTGCTCTCTGGAGCCTTAAACCAGGTTTCTGTTACTGCACATATATCGATTTTCTCCATACTGAGGAGTGTCTCAAGTGTGTGCATTTTGAGGTTTAGACTTCTGGCATTGAGTAGCATTACCCTCAGTTTTTTATTACTTGTGCTATTTAGGGTGGTGGGTTTGTCTTTTCAGCCTTGCCTAAAAAAGGCACTGTGGGGGTGGCAAGAGCCTTGGCCAGTATTCAAAAGCCTAAAGGTGACAGGTGCAAGCTGTCTCTAGCGAAGCAGCATAGCTTGTCGAGCATGTCTCCCAGCCAGACACTGGATCCCCTTTGAATGACACCAGAAACTTAGATAATTGTTGAAATCGAGAATTTTTTCTTTATACCGTGGTATCATTCTTGATAAGGGCAGGATGGTACTCAGGATCAGGGTCATACCGGCCTGGGCTACGTGATCAGAGAGCTCTTCCATGTCTCTTTTCATGTAGTCCTGGGAGGTACGGCTCAGGTCATTCACACCAACATGGACAATGACAGAGTCATATTTGTACTTGTTCTGAAGTGACCTGAGTGCTTGTGTTATGTGGAGGATCCTGGCACCCAACAGGCAGCTAATAGTAACCTTCTCCTTATTCAGCCTAGTGAGTGGGATGTCAGTGTGCCTGACTATAGAGTCACCTGTTACTAGTATGTCGGGTATGTTATTTTGCCTTAAGGGCTGTGATTGCATGGCACACTGGTTTTGTGAAGTATGTGTTTCATGGTTTGTGTTGGGGATGGAGGTTGCTTGGATGTTTGCTTTGGAGGTCTCTGTTGCTTTTGCAGATTTTTATTTAGAGCCTCTGAGTATGTTTTCATGTATTTATGTGTGTTTTTTGCCGGTGCTGGTTTAATGGGTCTATGTGAGACTGGTGGTGTGATGCAAGTATTTCCCTTCTCCTCTTGACTGTCTGATCTAGTCTTGGGTTGAGAGAGCTTAGCCTCCAGTTTGGCTGTGTAATTGCACCTCTCACATATAGTGTTTTGTGGTAGGAGGAAGCGGTTGTCTGTGTACATGAGGTAGCTGTAACATTGCCTCAAAATGCCCAAATTCACCAGTTGGGCTGGAGAGTACACCTGAAACTGCCCTTTGGACATGCCTGGATAGGTACAGTGAAATGTTTTACTGGATGGCTGGTAAGGTAGAATAGAGACCCTTGTCCTTCTGTACAGCACAGTACAGGAGGGTCTAGTGCTAGGGTTTATAAGTACTTGGTATAAGTTTTGAGCAAGTGCCAGGCTGAGAAATGAATGGCTTGAGTGCTTAAGTTGAAAGTTTGTCTAGTTCCAAGGGAAAAACTGAAGAGGAGACTTTGTGGAGCCGGGAATAGTTTTACCCTAGCTAACCGGTAGCAATCAATCAGCAATTCCCAGTGTAGAAGGATGAAAGCTACCTGTCCTGCCACAACAATGCAGACCACAAACCTTCTTAATGTAAAACAGTCTGTATGAAGCCCAAGTGCTTAAACCAAAAGACTTAGAATAACAGTTATAATTTAATCAGGCTACTACCAAGCAGTAATAAATGCTGCAGAATAAATAAAATCGAGTACTTTTAAGAAAAGCAAAATAAAATAGGAGGAAACACAAATACAGTAAAGGCAGATGAATAAAGTGCAATTTTTTTTTTTTTTTTTTTAAGTGCAAGGAGAGAGGAAGGAAGGACCTAAGTGGGGTGGCCTTCTCAAATCTTCTCTCTCTATTAAGTAGAGGGAACAATAAACTCAGAATATGATCTCACTGTACTCGGTTAAGTGAGCAAATGAGATGGACCCAGAAGGAGTGTTCTAATACAGACTTACAGGAGGGGCGGGCAATTCCAGAGCTACCAACACTAATACCAACACAGGAACAGGGAGGGAGGGTAGGGAACTAACTTTAGAGAGACACATTGCACACTGTTCAGAAACACACAATTAGGAAATAGAAAAAATGAAAATACAGTACTTTTAAAACTGCAAGTTGGTACTTAACAGAAGACTAAAATATATGCTGCATACTGTACCTTTTCCACCACTGTTCATAAGTTGCAGCAGGTGAAAATAAAAAAGCTGCAAAGAGATTACAGTGACTTTATGAACGGACAGCTTTTTGTCTGGCCCAGGGAGAATTCTAATGGTAATAATGTACAACCAATGGCTCCTTCAGAGGTAACAGAGAAGGCTGTGCACTCACGGATGTTGGGACGGAACAGCTACAGTGTGCCTAGAGAACAGACCAATGAGAGAGGACGTAAGGTGTCGACGTTGGGCTATTCAGTGATGTGAGGGGTAGAGCCTGTTGAGCATGGCTTAAAGGAGGATGAGGGTAATAATCCAAGGAACAGAATAGAGGAACATAAAAGAATGGATGTGGTTAAAGAGACTCAGGGAACATTGGGAGAGGGCCTGAATATGGCAGATGCCTTAGAACCTGTGAGAATGAGCTCATGTACCAACGACAATGTTAGTAATTCAGGTATGGATTTGGGGGCTAGACCAAAAGCCCCATGTACTGATAAAGGAAATGGCCATTATTTTGCCCAATTACTGGCACCGGTGAAGAAGAAGAGCGATTGGAGACGCTCGCACAGTGAGAACAGAGAAACGAAAAAAGGAGAATATCTCATTGACTGGTGATGGCATTGTTTTTAATTTATCTCAATATGTTCTTTCTAATGATGAGCTATATGTATTAAGTAAGGGATTATTAGTGAAGTTATTATTGATATCTTGATGTTCGGCAGAAATTATATGTTAAGGGAAATGTTTGGTAATGGCAACCAATCACGAGTTCCTAAGTTGAGGCAACCAAGTATTTTTGTCCCAATGTTTAACTCCACTATGCAGACATTTATCAAGGTTTGTGAACAGGAAATTCAGCTATATTTACAAAGCGCCTATGATAGGAAATTTTATAATTTGACCACAGGACAGAGAAGGACAATAAAAGATCTACAGCACAATCCGCACATAGTAATTAAACAAGCGGACAAGGAGAGGGGCAGTGGTGGTCATGAGTAAGAACATGTATCATGACAAGTTAATAGGGCTGCTCTCGGATGCATCTACATTTGTTCAGATATCCCCTATCAGCTTGAATAATTTTGTTAGAAAGGTTAGGGACAAATTGAAGCAGAAGGAAGCTGCAGGTTTAATGGATAAAGAGCTGTTAGATTTTCTTTGGATAGAGAATCTGATAATTCCAGTATTTAAAGCCCTGCCCAAGGTGCAAAAGGATTTGCATGACCCCCCCCTTAGACCTATAGTCTCAGGGTGGGGGTGGGTTACAGAAAACATTTCAATATGGTTGGAATATACCTTGAGACCCTGTTTGACATCAATAGAGGAAGTGTTGAGGGATACTTGGCATTTCCTAACCTCTCTAAAGGAACATTTAGCAACAGATAGAGGGACAAGATATGTTATGGTGACACTTGATGTCAAAAATGTATTTACAGTGATCAGCAATGGCTATGGTATAGAGGCTGTAATAAGTCTATTGAATGAACTACATTTAGTAGAAGGGACAAATTTGGAACTAGTAAAGAGGTTAACGGGCATGGTATTAGAATACAATGTTTTTGCATGTGTAGGAAACTTGTATAGACAAGTACAGGGGGTAGCCATGGGCACCCCTTGTGTGAACACATATGCAAATTTGGTGCTGTCTTTTTGGGAGAGACAGTATGTCCTGGGGGTACAAAATATATGGAGAGATAGGGTATGCCTATATAGGTGCTTTGTGGATGATATTTTCCTGCTATGGGGTGGGGAAATAAGTGAATTGATGTAGTTCGCTGTATGCCTGAAATCGACTACCACCTTCCCTAAGTTTTCGGTTAATTTTTCGGAAACCATGATAGATTTTTTAGATGTGAGAGTCATGCAGGATGAAGTAGGATTTAAAACTACTTTGTATAGGAAAGAATGCTGGAAAAACAGCATTCTGACACAAGACAGTATGCATCCAAGATTCACATTTGATAATACTGTCACAGGGCAAATGGGGAGAATCTCTAGGTTATGCACTGACGATGATGATTTTAAGGAAAAGGTGTTGAAATTGGAAAGGCATTTCAAGAATGGGGATACAACAGTAGGAAAGTATGAAATATTGCACAATGCCAGAGAGGATTTAGGGAGGGTGAAATGCAAGCGTGGTTAAAACAAAACAAAGATAATGTTGTGGGTGATATTAGTAAGTTGGGTAATAATGATATATTAAGACTCATGTTTACATACAGTAATAATATCCATGGGGTCTGTGACATTGTCAGGCGCAATTGGAAAATATTGCTGACAGATGAGAAACTTAGGAAGGTGGTGGGTGACCAGCCTAATTTTGGTTTAAGGAGGAACAAAAATTTGAAGGACATACTGAGCCATGAAGGGAAGAAAGAACCCCAGCAGATAGTGGCCAGGATAGGAACCAGACCATGTGGGACATGCAAAGTCTGCAGTAGTATAAGTAAAGATACTAGCTTTATGCATCCAGTCACTGGTAGGGTGTACCATTTTGGAGCTAAAGCCAACTGTAGAACCACAAATGTGATTAATGCTATTATGTAGGCAAGATGAGCTGCATGTTTAAGACTAGGATCTTAAACCATCTATCGGCCATTAGAGTACAAAATGAACATAATGCCTTATATAGGCATATGTCTGGTAATGAGGGACATCAATTTAAATTTATGGCTATATGGAATATGAGAAAAGGCAATAGGGAAGGTGATATAATAAATGAAACAGAGTTTGAGGAAGCTAAATGGATAGTGGACCTCACAGCACATAGATATCCTGGACTTAATGAGGTTGTCCCACTAAAACCCGCCCTCAAAAAATGGCGGGTTCAGTACTGAATTCTGATTGGTTGTCATTCATTTAAAATGAATGTTTTGATAGTGGTCTTTTATCTGATGAAGGGCACAGCCCAAAAGAACTCACCTGGTTTTTCTTTCTGAAATGTTTTATTGTTTTTACCAATCATTAAACAATTGCTTTTAGTGTTGTTTGCTGCTATTTTTTTCTTTCTGTATTCATTCTTTAAAGTGGTTGTATAGCTATCCATGAAGTTTAATTCACAGAACTCAACTTTGTTAGATGGACAGAAAGCCACTCAGGAAAAAAAAACTATTTTTGATGGGGGAGATCATAGAATACACTACACTTTCCTATCCAGGAAGCTATGCACTCTTAGCTTTCCAAATAATTTATCTTCAATTCCACAATCAATATTGGCTACAAACAGTATGACCGCTATTATTGTTTGATAACTTGGGTGAATCAATGGAAATCAATTTCCACTGAGTATAACTTAATAAATAAATTCCTTATTGGGGGTGCTGTTATGAAATGCTGATGATTTGTAGCCATTGCTTAATTATTCATGAGGGATGGTTTTCTTTATAAAGCAGTCATAGCCAAACCTGACTGTATGTAAGTTAAAATATCTAAATATTCTGTCCTATGAAACTAATGTCAGAAATATAAATGTCAAAAAGTAATACCACATTCGTTTATGAACTCTTTCAAATACATTTTAATATTGCCTCAGTCAATTTAAAAATAAACTAAAAAACGATCACCAATAAAGTATCTGTAAAAAGGGCATTATTCCCAAAGTATGTCATTATAAACATATGTGTCTTCCATATATTCTATGAAGATATTCGCATAGCATAGACCAAAATTATTATGGTGACTCACTTTTTGCCATTATTTCCAAGGCATGGGATAACCTTCCAAACATCATTAGGCTTTTTAAATAACCTGCAACAATTCAAATCTGCCCAAAAATATCAAATGTCATTTAATAAACTATGCAACAGTACTACACCTACAGTTTGAAGTATGCAATCCTAACTATGTTAGCTATGGATACAAATGTATTAGTATAATAATTTTGATTTTGATTTAACTAATAATATTTTGAAAACATATATTTCCTTAATCGGATATGCTTTGTAAATAATGATTGTTGATTGTCTGTTTTAAAATACTTTGCAAATGATGTCTGTTGACTGTTTATTTTTAATTGTCAAAAATACATTTCTAACTTTGTTTTGGAGCTTTTCTCCCTGGGCCTCCACCATACTTTTCTTTGATGTATATTTAACTATACCACATCTTTCTATGATAATGTGTTTTTCTGTATTCAACTTGCATATTTCTTCTGTCTCTTGTAATCACTCTGTCTACTAGCTCACCAAAAAATAATCTCACACTTATTTTTAATAAAAAGGTAATACATTATCTTTAAGCATATATTATACTATAATTTTCAAATGTAACAAAGCAAAAAAAAAAAAAAAAAAACAGGATGTATACCATATTTAATCTCCTCTGTTTTTTTTATTAAATAGAGTACACCTCCTGATTTAATCTGGATTCTCAGATAAATAAATCTTTATTCCTATAATCTCTGTCTCTAAGTGCTCTGTGAAACTAAACATCTTTGCAAAGTAAACAAGCTTATTCAGAATGACTCATTTTATTAAACTAATCATTTTCTTTAAAGATAATACATAACCCCTCCAAACATTTACATTATTTTCACTTCCATAAGAATATCTTTCCAGTTATTTAACATAACTTTTTAACCCTGAAAAGTATTTACTTCAGGTTCTGTTTTGCATTAAAATAAATCCAAAGACACAAACATACTTCCGAAACCCCCACAAGTGTACTGTGCTGGAATGTATGTTAACTTCAGTAACTTCAGTAAATGAACCATCAAGAACCAAGTCAAACTTAAAAAATATAATAACTTCAAAGTTACAATAAAACTAAATTTATTAAACTTAGCGCTTTCGTCCATTGTTTAAAATGGACTTCATCAAAGTTAAGTAACCATCAATGTATTCATTTAAATATTTATTTAGACAATTCACTTCCAATCATTAGTTCCCTTCCATTAATGAACCTGTCAAGCTGCACCCCTAAAAAAATAGGAAAGCAATTCCAAAAAACATAATTTTCACAAATTCTCATCATTGTTTTATGACAAAAGTCTTGCTAGCATTTCCCACAATCAATTTACCATTCTTTTTTGAAAATCAAAATGGCTTCTCTCAATGTTATCAATACCTGTGATATGTTTCTCTCCTTCACTATTCCATAAATTTTTGTTCTGCCATCACTTTTACTCAATTACTCATCAGGATCAATCTTGTTACTATTTATAGTCTCACTGGCAAATTATAATGGCCTCCACCTCTTTATGTCACCTTTCTGCTTTCCTTTCAGTACATTATTTTGCTGCACTCAAATAACTTTCTTTTCTCAATCATATTGCTTCTCATCACTCCTGTAGGGGAAAAAAGCTGTAATAGATCATCCTAACTCTCTTCATTCCTAAACACGTGTGCATGTCAATTTACCTATCCTCAGAGCACTCTCTAACTTCACTTTTTATTATCCCTACACTTCTTTGAGTAATGTCCATTTCAATCATTTCTTTGGATTTCTTACATATTTTTTAATTGCCCACCCTTTGCTAGTTTCCCACTGTCTTCATCTTAAATAATTCTTTATTTTTATCATTGCAGTTTCCTGAGTTTCTTTTTTTTGTCTATATCCTCTTCTATGTTTCTCTGTAACAAAGTGTTTTTCTTCCTTTTTTTCTCTTTACCATATATATATATATATATATATATATATATATATATATATATATATATATATGTGTGTGTGTGTGTGTGTGTAAACTAAACTCTCATTCTTTTTCATTTTCTGGATAAACTTCTGTCTCCTACAGTCCTCTGAACCCCTTTCTTCTACCAAATTTACAGTCTTGCCATCTCTTTTCTATGTTTCAGTTCTTCCATTTTCTGTCTTCTTTATTTTTTTGCAAAAATATTCTGTTTTTTTATTTCTATCACCCAATCCCAAACAGTTTCCCAATTTTTCCTATATGGACTCAAGGAGCCATGTCAAATATCACAACCTATCTTGATTCAGATTCTATTAATATCCTGCCCTCATTTACAGTGTTTTACAAATGCGTCCCTATACCATCCTATACATTCCTCTATACTTCTATTGCAAAATCTGTAATCTGTCTTTGTTCTTAACAACCTTTTTTATAATTGCCTTGCTTCTGTTGTATAACCTTTAAGTCAGCCATTCTCATAATATTTTTCAAAGTCATTTAATTCCCAAATTAATTTCTTCTATCACTGATAAGAAATAAAATCCCTTCTCAATGAAAATTATGCCATTAAATAAAGTTTTCCAAACTGTAAACAATTTGCAAATATAGCCTGTCTCTTGTAGGAACATACATTGAAATTAAGCTATGAACAACTTAATACAATTCCATATCAGAATCCTTCCCAGCACTGCTGTTATGCAATTCTTAAGTACTAACTCCAACTCTTTTCCAATCAATGTAACTTAAACAGAATGGAAATCAGGGATGAGAGGGAAACACTGGTCCCTAGGGATAAGTCTTAGGTTGCATACCTTAATAGTACACAGGGTCAGGGGGAACACTGGACACCAGAGATTACTCTGCACAATATGTGTGAGTTGCACATAAATAAAATGTGATTCAGTGGTATACTGGATACCAGTGATACTCTACATGGTGTGCCTTAAAGGCACCTATTTAAAAAAAATAAAGTGTGAGAACCACTAGACACCAGAAGTAACAAATAAGAAAAAAAACAGCACCCTTGACACAAGAAACCCCAGCATAATAGCTCACTGCAATGGGGTTGCTTTTAACATTTGTTGAAGATCTTGGGCATAATGAAATGCCTGCAACTTTGTGATGTACAAGGGAAATGCACAGGGGACATATGTGTAAGTTTGCTTGATCCAGCTATTGCCCCAGCATGCATGTGCCGAAGGTTATGAAGTGTAGCATGAATGTCTGCATTAAGGGCTGACTGCAATCATCCGTCAATCACTAGGGCAGGAAAAATAGACATTCTGGTGTGTGTGTGTGTGTGTGTGTGTGCGTGCATGCGTGCGTGCGTGTATGTGTGTGTGTGTGTGTGTGTGTGTGTGTGTGTGTGTGTGTGTGTGTGTGTGTGTGTGTGTGTGTGTGTGGCGTGTGTGTGTTTTATACTATGTGCTTCTGTGTAGGAGAGTGACTGGAGGTACCTGCTAACACAATACAGCCGCCACTGTTAACTGCTCAGGGATGTGCTGATCTATACTTGCAGTAGTTAATTGTGATTCATATACATGTAAATTAGCTGATAATGAGGTCTTTCCTCATTGCAGCTAATGTGCCTATGAATTACAAAATAATTGCTTCATGCAAACAAGGCTTTTTTACCACAACCTTCAACACAAGTGGTAGGATTCTTAATGAATCCTCGAGAGAGTCTCATTAATAGTATCCTCCACATCTTGACATCTCATGCAATAAAGTCTCACTTTTTTACACATAGTAAGTTTGACTCAAACATTCTGCTTCACAAGTCCTATTTTTCCAGACACTTTGAACTTTAAACTCAGTTCTAAATAACAAACGTCTACAAAGAAATATCACAATTTCAATCAGTCAAAATAATACAGAGTCCCTTTCAGTTCTTATAACAAAAGCACTTTTGGCAGATGACATAAAACACTCTTCACTGTCATCTTACAAAATACAGAAAATGCATGTGCCAACAGAATATCCAGATCTCTTATCTTTTATTCAGAGAATACTTTGTCACACTGTACAGTAAAACAACTTCTTGGAAGAGATTCAGTCATACTCGTAGACCTGTACTGAACAGTAAGTGTACTCAAATTAGTTATTTGTAAGAACTGCAGCCTGTGGTATTTCCATGGAGAAGTACAATCATGAACCTGTCCAGCATTATGAACAATGCAGCATCAGTTCCACAGCAGACACTAAAATAAGTGTCTTACAAGGACAAAGGAAAGCTATTATATGCATCATGAGAATGGTGAGAAGTTTAAGCATCTCCCACCAAAATGAGTATCATTCCAGTGGCTATAAAGCCACACAGAAACCTCAACACAATCTTCTTCTGCATTGTAGCTGCTTCCTTCCTCAGATGTCCATGCTGCTTCCACAGATATAAGGGCAAATGACTACATCTACTCTGAATGCTGTAGCTCACACATTTAACCTGTAGCTAATGCAACTATTGGATGATCAGGAACAAGAACTGAAAGGAAAATCTGTGCTGAGATGTCATTTATATGCACAAAACACTGATCAATAAATTAGAACAACTAGACTTTGATATAATCTTGGCAAAATGGATAGTTGCATGGCTTGCATATAGGACAAGGAAAATATCATACAGCAGTTGGACAGGTGAACATTTTACTTTATAGTCAGGGTGTCCCACAGGGCATTTTCATAGGCCCATATGTGTTTAGTTTGTATCTTTAAAATCTATCTTTTTCATCTGAGATGTTCAACAGTCTGTATGCAAGTCACTTAAAAATGGGAAAACTGCTTACATCTGTTACAGATATAGGCACACCTGCAAAAGAACTTGACTAAATCAACCATTTGGGCACAGGAAAATAATATGCTCATACTACAGCAAAAACTCAAAAAAACGAAGCATCCAAGACTTTGGAGAAGTAGACTGAATGCTGAATATTTAACAGAGCACACAATGATTGAAAGTGGGTACATGGGTTGATCTAGCTTTGAGGTTTTCTAATCATATCAACCAATTGGTTAATGATAGTTATAAAACTATAAGCCGTATAGAAAGATTTATGAAGTCTAGGACATCAGAAATGATGAAATCATTATTTGTAGTTTACATTAGACCCAAACTACAATATGTAATAATAATAATAATAATAATAATAATAATAATAATAATAATAATAATGTGGAAACCTGATAAGAAAACAAGTGTAAGAGTAAATTGGAAAGAGTACAGTGGGACTATACCAATGACATCCATGGATGTGAAAATTGAAGTTATTATGAAAGACTACAATATCGGATCTTGCACAGTGCATTGTATAGATATTTAAGAGAAGGCCTTGTTTGGTATATAGGACATTTAGAGACAATTATCTATGAGAACATTTGGAGTTATCAAAGAGCAGTAGAGAATCATCAGACAATCTATGTAGAAGATTACACTGGAATGAGAAGTGTACTAATTGGATGTCTGAGACAGTAGCTGATGCATGGAACAGACAACCAAATTATAATAAAGCAAGAACTAGTTTAGATATTGTTAAAAACAATTTGGACACTTGCTATGGGAATGACTGTTTTGATATATTGGCAGGTTAGAGGGGCCTTATTGCCCATGCCTGAAATATTTTTATGCATGTAAGAACTGGTGATAATGCCCCATTAACCCCATCACTCTGACCACTCATAGCAACGCTCCATCAAAAAGTGACACATTGGTTTAGTATAGATCAATTTCCATTGTCTTCATAATATCACTCAAAGGAAAATCTGCTTCATTATCCTTTACATCAATGTCTTCAGCTGTTTCTCCAAAATTCCTCTAGTCTGTAATACATTAACCAGTCTTGATCCTCCACATCATCTTCAAAATTTTTGTTTAATTAACTACATAGTGCTGCAGCCCAAAACCGCATACATGTAAGCACATGCACACTAAAGTATGCGCGTGCGCGCACACACACACACACACACACACACACACACACTCACACTCCTCCACCATATTAGGCTTATCTCCCTAGTCTCCCAAAAGGAAGCTATCGCCAGCATTCCTTTTGAAACTAGTAAAAGTACTTTATGTACACAAAACAGAATATTTACATATACACAAAAGATTCAATGACAAGTACAAAAAACAGTCATATATTATGTGCACATGGAAGAGGTAACATCATAAAGAATAATCAGCCTCCCAACTCCTTTTGACACAACAAAAATGGTAAACTTTTCAATACCATATTCATTAACTAGTAACAGTCTGATGTTCAGAGACTCATTAATTTTAAGTTTCACGATTGTAAAACTGAATGACTTAAAATGTGGACTTGCATGCATTAAGTCTAAGATTGCCATTTCTCAGAATATTCACTTTCTCAAATGTATGGCAATCTCAGATTATAGAAAATGGGGGGTAGCACCCACCCAAATTTGTGGGTGCAATGTTGCTCACCCTCTGCAAAAAAACAACTTTAAGGGTGAACAGTTCCATTTGACATTCACTGTTTTCTTGTACTTTAGACTTTGTTGTAATTCAAGGGTTCACACCTATGAGTTTCATCATTACAATAGAAAGCCTTCACAAACATACCCGTCCTAATAAACTCTCATGTTACATAGGGACACGGATGGGTTGAACTGCATGGCTAGACTTATAAAGGCATTGCTGGACATTAACCTACTGTATACCTATGAACTAATCAAATCTTATTAAATAAATCATCACAGTGTCTCTTCAAAAGAATCTACTAAGAAAAAGTTATACTGATAATCTAAATTATGTATATCCTGTAATCCATAACATGTATCCTGTATCTCATATTATTCCATACACTATCATAGGCACTGAATTATCATAAATGTATTGTAAATTGAAAGCCAAAACTGACCAAGTCCAGAACATCTTAAAAATGTTCTGATGTTCTTTCAACAATATGAATAAATGACGTAAGTACTCAGCAATACTTTTATACATCACAAAAGCCTTCACAGGTAATTTACACAATGACAATTGCTATAAAATAATTACATTCATAAATATATTTAACACTAACCTTACGTTGCTTTACTGTTCTTCCAACGGTGGAAAATAAGGAACTCTAAGGATTGATGAGGCAATATTCTTGTAGTATGGTTCATACTTTGCTTTCTATAGAAAAGAGTCCCATATATATTCAATTTTAGCAGCTTCAACTTACACAAACAACTGTGGGATTCTGTATAAACTATATTTGCAAACTTTTAACAGTTATTAAACTGTTAAACAGTTATAATACTACCCCCCCCAAAAAAGTAAGCATCAGCACCTGACTCATTAATGAAGATTCCCTGTGCCTTATTGCTTTTGTATACACAATAAAATTAAAGACAAGCTGCGGTCGTGCAGCGGTTAGCATTGTCGCCTCACAGCAAGAGGTTCTCCCATTCGATTCTCGGCTGGAGTGCCTTCTGTGTGGAGTCTGCATGTCTTCCCCGCGGTCGAGTGATGTTTAAAGACATGCAGGTAGGTGCGTGCATGAATAGGTGTGCCTTCTTTGAAGGTTGGGCATCAGGCTGGCAACTCAGCACTGTAAAAAATCCACTGCCAATCATTAGCGGACCGGAGTTCCGCTGTGGCGACCCCTAACTAAAAAGCCGAAAGACATTAGCATTCACAATAAAATTAAAGACCCTAAACTGACCACAGAATGTACTATCCCAATACTACTTTTGTTTCTACAATTCAAAAGTACATCTCACATGAAGAGTTGACAGTAGAACTCCGAAAGTACTGAAAAAATCTCTAAGAGTCCCTTTACTTTTTCCAAAGGGAAATTATACACTTCACCCAATAGGCCAATCTACACAAATAAAAAATACAAATAAAAATAAAATAAGGAAAAAAACTTTTTTCTATACAAAAATAAAACCTTTGTACATTCAATTTTTTTCTAATTTATCCAAGAAACCATTCCATTGTAAAAGAACCATAGAATGTAGGCCAAATGCAATGCCTAAGAAGTCACAGACAATGCAACAAATTTAATGCCTGCAATTAAAATGACTTTACTAAAACCTTTCTTTTTTGCTTCACTAAGAGAAAGACAAACAAAATGAACTCAATCTCACAAGGCCATCACCTCAATAATCCAAAATGTATTCTTAACCAAAGCAAGCAAGGAATCAGTGTAAAACAATTACTTGTGACAAGTACATCTCATTCTGCTTCCTGTAACTTTTCCCCATGTGGTCAAGCACTACAGTCATAATTAAACAAAAGTAATTAGAGCTCAAATGGCACATCTGATTAACACCATCATGTATGGGAAGAGAATCACCCAAGCATCCATTAATTGATACCTTAACAGTACAATCTAGATACATAGTCCTGCTGTACGCATTCTGTATCCAGTTTTCCATTAGTAATCAGTCCCCTGCTGCACAGTGAGTGGCAGCCTTCACAGGAACTGCCATTCAGGCTTCCATTGCTCACCCCTGCCAGTCTCTTATGCATAGCCATAGTGTCCAAAGAGTTGCTTAAAATTCTTGTATCTGATGTTGACTAACCTGTATACAACACAACTATGCCCTCTTGTTGACTGTTCCTGTGAAGTATGTGCCTGGACATGCACTCTTCAACCATCCCATCAAGGAAAGTAAAGCAGACTTAAGCATGGTCATGTCTCTCCTCGTCCACCACACCAGCTCCGACAGGTCCCTGAGCCACTATATGAACTAGGGTCACCTGGCTCACAGTAATAGTTTTAACTCCCTGCACTAGCAGAATTGTGGAGTAAAATGTCCCACATCTGATCATGGCAAACATTGTCAAAAACTTTCTTCAACATATGAAAAAAATTGACAGCAGAGTCATTCATATGAATTCTAGAAACCAACTATTTCAATACAATCAACACCTCCTTAGAATAGTGACCTTTAACACCATACATACCATCTGCCAGAAGTTTAGGATGAAAAGCCTTTAACTTTAGATTATTTTCATTACATTTTTACAATCAACAGTATACAACATCAATTGCATCAAATCACAAAGCAAGTTTTAGAACCATTTTTTAAAAAAGAGACTTTATCGTTCCTTTACATATTTGTGAATACTGAATACCTTGACATAACTACTCATTTAGAACATGAACAAAAATACTTTAAGTTGTTTATGCATATCCATGTAAAAAGTATAAGAAATGCTATAAAAGCCAAGTACATAGCCTTTAATAGCTTTTAAGACAGTGTCCAACTGCACAGCTTTTATAGGTCTTTCCATGAAAGAATTGACCTTCTGTAACAATTAAGGCATCTCCCAGCAGTGATATACTGCAAAGCAACAGACAGTTTTACCCCTTCCTTCTTACATCTGTCTTTATAACAATGCACTTAATTCCACAGATATCTTTCTCCCTTTTCAGTGTGACAGAATCATTAGCATTTAACAATGCGCTGTATTCATTTAACAAGCTGGTATATCACATTTTCTTATCATTTACAGGAATTTGAAACCTTTCTCAGATTATATTTAATAGCAGTGCTTAGGCAGGGCAAAGGGGACAGCTGCCCTGGGCCCAAGGTGCTATGATTGACCTTGAGCCTGACCCCAAGGTGTTATGATCGACCTTGAGAGGATGTTTTGTTGGTCTTTTCTTTTCTTTTTTTTTTGCTGCTCATCATGTTATATAACAGTTAATGATAGTGCCAGATCAGGGATCAGGGAACTACACAGGGCACCAGAAAACTTAGCTATGATTCTGAATAACTCCTCAAAAATACAACTTTCAGAATTCCAAACTATTCAGTCCTATCCTTAACCAATGTATGGGCATGTAAAACAAATAAAAAATGTAGTGTGCATTCATAAATATAGACTAAGCAAATATCTCACTTTAATAAGAGTAAATTCTAATTCCAATAATTTTAGGAGTAACCAAGAGAACAGCTATATCAAAGCATCAGTCAGATCCCATTATCCATAGAATTTGGCATCTGTACTACAGCTCAAACATTGCTGTCATCTTTAACTTTGACAAATGAATGCACAGACTGACATCATGAAGAAAAATAGTTTGGCCACCCTGGTGGCATAGAGGGATAAAGCTCTGAGTATGGCCCAGATGACCCAAGTTTCGATTGGCAGCTCAGGCTACTGACAGAGTGGCACGGAACTGATAAGTCAGCCTATCCTATTTGAGGTGTTTGAAGAGGGGAGTTGCCCTCAGACATAAAAACAGTGAGCATGGTGGGTGGGGAAAAAGAAAGGGAAGGGAAAGGTAGGTCATAAAGAAAAAAAAAATCCACCCCGGATGGAAGCACAGATGAGCTGTGTCCCCAGAACACTTTTATAATCCATGATCAGCCATCCTCCAAAAACAAAACAAAAAAAAAAAAAAAAACAGAACAAAGTCTGGGGAGGTTAGAGAGTAGCTGGCAGACCCAACATGGATGCAGAGTACTGGGGCACAGGCTGATAACAATGATATCCGTGGGACTGAAAAAGAAGAATAAAAATCGTTTTATAAATCTAGTTCAGTGAAAACATCATTCCTGATCTGCAAAGTTAGTTTCCATTTGATATTTACATTCATATTATAAGAGGCCAAGGACTTATTTAACAAAGAAAATGATTTACATGTAAGTTCACAAAACCCTTTATGTCCCAAATGACACAAAAGTGTAGTGGAAATCCCATATTCAGTTTTAAAGCCCAGACTCATTTGTATGTGTTATTCTACCATCTGTTCATCATTTTAGTCTAATTACTGTGGTTCTTAAAGTAATAAAAGAACCACCCACTACTACATATGTTTTCATAACAGGGGCAGTTACGTCTTATATAGTAGAACTTCATCAGTATTCTTTTGCATTTTCTACAACCCAGAGTCCTGTAAACTAACAAGACATCCATAAAGTTAGGAAGACTGACTGGAACTGGTAAATCAGTAGAAGCATTGAAAATAACAGCAGAATCACCTCTGGAAACACATTTCCCCGCAATACTGCCCAATGATGCTTCTTTGCATTCTTTAGGTTCAACAAATGCAAAAGCTTCATTATTCAGACATCCAAAAGACATCTCAGTAATTCATGCAGTATCCACACTTATTTTAAGACGTTACTGTAGTCTGAGCCATCCTGGATCTTTGTCCCTTCATCTTTCCAACATTACGTGCTCCTCCTTTAAAATGAGTAATGGAATAGTCTCATTGTCCTGACCAAATATCCATCAATCACTTTGAATACCACCTCAGGCCTCTGCAGAATACAGGCCATAAGCCTGCAGGGATGAATCCATTCCAACCCAGTCAATAAAATATAAATAAGTACACTTCAGCTTTACCAACTAATTTATTACAAATCTTGGTAACAACAAGGAAAGCTTAAATCTTAAGAGAGATCAGTAACTGATATTGACTAATACTGATTTAAGACAGAAAGGACAATAATCATATTGTTACAAGGACAATAAATATCTTGATATTCAAAGAGAGTAAATTTACGTAACAGAAGAGGAATTAGGAAGAAAGTAGGACAAGAAGGTCTAATCTGACAGCCTTCAGGATTCTGTTGATGACAGAACGCAACAGGTACTTTAAACATATTCTAAGCTCCATAACTGTCATCCTCTGAATAGAAAAACTAATGGTCTTACATGCCGTGTCTTGCTTGAATCGAGTTTATTTTTTAAATTGTCAGGACTTGAAAACTCAGGTCTCACACTTATGCTAAGTAGCTAGGGTAACAAATTGAATATTTATTAATTTGCATGAATTTCTAAGAATTCAAGCTTTCAGAAATGCATGTTATACAATACAGAAGAAAGAGCACAAACATGTTCTAAGTCAAAGCCAGATCTGTCATATCAGCTGCCCCAACTTCATACCTTTGTAAAGAACCTGTCCTGAAGTCTCCACGGAATCAGCCACCAATTAAAATGAGTAAAAAAATAAAATCATAATGGGATAACTGATTTCCAAATGCGACATTGACTAAAAGAAATGTATGTTGACCACTTAATAAGTTACATGAAAGTAAAAGGTATGAAGAAACAGCTTCTTTATCCTGTCAGAGTAGGAATCTGCCTTCCATATGAGATTAAAGTATTTGCCAATATTGATGAAACAATCTCATACTTGGATAACAATAATAACATTCTTCCTGAAAGCAAAAAATAGACTGAGCTTATATGAACAGGCATTCTGATAATAAGAGATAACAAACAGTCATTGCTTAAAAAAGCAGGAAAACAAATTAAGACTAAATGTTCAATTAAAAGAAAATAACTTGAATGACAAATTAAATATCTTTAATTAAAGTCGCAAAGGTATGTCAAATAACATACAGCACTGTAACTTTTATTTGCAGTCCTTACCAACAGCCATTTCATTATTCAATAGCTAAATGTCTTCCTTCAGTTGCAGTCATTACCAATTTTAATTACATTTAGTATAGCATTAAATAAGCATAGAGTATAAACTTTAATAATCCATTAAAAGGATATGAATGAATACTAATGAATAGCAGTTTCAATATAACTTTCTTCCTTTGTCTATCTCATTTCATCTTTACTTTTTTTAAAAAAAGTGGTGAATTGGATTGGTAATTGATGTCTTTGTTGAACTAGGTTCAATATCTACAATATGATTATATCAAAAACAATCAACATGTTAAATGTTTGAAACACAGAACATAAACATGTCGATCATTCAAAATAGGATTATAGGATCACAGGAGATTATTAGGCTATTGACCTGGAGGTCATTTTCAGCCTTGCTGTTTCATCCCAGTGTAATATCATGAATGATAGTCAATACTCAACATTGTATTTAGTGATGACTGCCCATGTCCAGGAGGGCTGTGGCACTATCCTCGGTAAGAATTTATGGTGCCCCATCCACTCGTCCAGGTTACTCTTGAACAGTGTCACAGAGGTGCTCTGCTTCCCATGAATTGGTAGCCTGTTCCAAAGACATGGCAGTGGCTGGGAGATAAATCTGTCCCTTCAGCATGTCCTGTTTAAGTAGCAGGCCATATTTAGGCTCCTGGAATCTGTAGCCCTAGTCCCATTTTTTACTGATATGCAGCAAGTTCATTAGGTTTGGGTCTTGGATTGCTCTGTAAGCCAAGCATAAGTCTCCCCTAAGAAGTCTATATGATACTGAGTATAGTGAGAGGGACTTTAGTTGGTCCATGTAAGGTACACGCAGGAGACCCTTGATCTTCTTTGTTAGAAACCTCTGAGGTTTCTCCAGTTGCTACAGGTACTTTGTACAGTATATGATTTTTAGGCATATATGCTATGCTGTTCTTAATAGTTCCCTCAGATCTCTACCAGGTCAGCCTCTAATACCGCATGTCCACTCCATGTCTACTGGCTATTCTCCTACCTCCCAGACTTACTCTGGTATTGCTGGGCCCAGTTGTGGATCCCAAGTGCATCCAGGGGGATTGGCTCATCTGTGCCTCCATCCAGAAGTGAAAGGTTATTCCCTACCCACTTCCCTTTCCCCACCGCACCCCACACTCATGGATTGTATCCAAGGGGATCTCTTGGACCACATCTCCCCTTAGGGACTGTATCAGTGAGGGCCCTCTCACCCAGGCCAGGCACAGCCACCACTTCCCTGTTAGTCAGTAACCCAAACTACTAATTGAACCAGAGTCAGCTGGGTCATAGTCAATGTTTTATCTATCTAAATCACTGGATCAGCAAGCTATAATGTTCTTATAATCAGAATGATCTTGAATTAACTTCTTTTCTTCTCTGAATTTTAGATCTTCAGAACATTTCACTTTATTAAACATAGTTTGGGTCAAAAGATTCAAATAACATTTATTTAGAAATATTGGTGTATAAATTTGTCATGTCCAGTCTGAGCACCTCTATCTGAGTACTGTAGTGTGTTATCACAAGTTCCAAAATTTCACAACCAGTCTTGTACCAAATGATTATATATGTCATGAACCTTGGTGATACCATTTGGAAATTTCAAAATGCAAAGACCCTTTGGAACTCACTTAGCTTTCACATTGGCCTCAAGGAAAATATCAACAACTTTAATTTCTTGGCTTTTTCTTCTAACATATAATAAACTATTTCAGTGATCAATCAGTCTTGTTTAATATGGGGTGGAGTGTGATATATCTGTTTATTGAGTGTAAGTGAAAGGCAATGCTAGCTCTGAGGAAGTCTTTATAAAATAAAAGATGAAAGCATTAAACTAAATACATTGTGATTTTTGAGTGAGTGCTATAGCTCTTGTTTTAAGTGTGGTTTTGATTGTGTGTTTTTGTGTTATATGTTTTTTGTCAGGCTCTGCATTGATATTTTGTTTGCTTGGTAATGAAAACAAAACAGATCAATGGATGAAGCCATAAAATATGAGATGGCAGTTTATTTACAATGGAATCATGTTGTGTGAAAAAAGGAATAAAGGTAATGGAAATTCATTTTTACATAAGCTATTAGAGATTAAAGGAGACTTTGACCTTTTTTGGTAAGGAGAAGGTAGAAGTTATAATTGCAAAAGAGACATGTCAGGGTGTAAACTAGTTAATAGTTGATATGAATAAAGCAAAAGGGTTAGTTCATGGCAAGCAGAGAGTGTGATTAAAAGTGACAACTGCCAGTGGAGGACAGGAGAACTTTGGAGTGGGGATTATGAGGGAGGGGAGCTAGCTGTTGTTTTACTGAATAACTTGGGGTTTAATAAAGCTTGTGGAGCTCTTTATGAGAATATTTATCTTTGCTATGATGGTTGAAAAAATATTTAGACTTCTGCTGCTGGGGGGTGGTATAGGTGGGGTACATGATAATATTTCAAAGGACATAAACATTGAGAGTCATTACATGGAAATCTAAATGTTTACTTCAGAAATTCTGACATATAAAGAGAAATAGGAAACCCACACTGCGTGTGCATGGAGGGACAATGGGAGAATTGGTCCATTCTCTGTTTCTGACATATAAAGAGAAATAGGAAACCCACACTGCGTGTGCATGGAGGGACAATGGGAGAATTGGTCCATTCTCTGTTATAATAGGATCTCAGAGTAAGTATATTATTAGTATGGGGTATGAGGGGTGCAGGGAGGAGGCTGCCCCCTGCAAAACAACTGTTTTTGTTTTTCTATTTTTCAAATTCAAAATTCTGACTGTTGCTGTCATGTCACCTGACATTCAGGAGGTCAGACTGAAGACAATAATCCATACAGGTGGACCCTCAGTTTGCACTCAAAAGTTTGATAATCCAAACTGCAAGGTAATGACTGAAAGGTTTAATGCTGAACGGGAGAGGGAAGAAGGCATGTGGAGATCAGGGAATTCTGAAATGGAAGAAGAACTGACAACCCTATTGATAGAAAGGAAACTGAGTAAACTTATATGGGAAGATACAGATTTAGTATTGTTGTAGAAATTTAATTTAATGAGAAGTAGAGAGGGGGACATTACAGAAATGAGGGTATGTTTGGCGGGTCTATATTAGATAACCGAATGTTATCTTTAGCGAATGCTCACATGAGCGAAAATGCCGGTAATCGAACTTGGTATTGTGGGGGGCTTTGCCCCCCACACCCCACGCTAACTATATATTCCAACTCTGAGATCACACTACAATGAGGAAAAGGCAAATATCCCACTCCTCACTGTACCATGACCCCGCAAACAAACTTTCGATTCCCGGCATTTTTGCTCATGTGAGCATTTGCGGTTTTGTCTTTTCGTGCTTCTAATATAGACCATTTTGGCTTTATTATGTGTTAAAAGGAAGCAAATGGTGGGTCAGAAATTTGGTTAGAGGGAGGCTCTGCCAGAGCTAGTTACGTTACACTTATTCTCATCATTGTCTATGCTAACCATGAAAAAATACGTTTACAAGACTGTGTGTTTCATTAAAGTCTTTAGAGATGAGAAAAAATCAACCTGGGATATCTTATCAGAAGATTATAATTGATCAGAATTAACCTTTAACATCGGGTTCCTCAAATGGCATGGATATTAAATCTTTGTATTATTATATACTGAATTAATCATTATCCGTGTTGCACTAAATATGAAGAACTATTAACATCCATACTATCCTTTACAGGTAAAAATACAGCAGTCCAGTCTGCAACAATAATTATTGAGACACTCTGAAACTTATGTTAGCCTAAATCTACATAATCTAAAAAGTTCATATCCTTTAAATTATGCATTTAAAGAAACTATGTGTACCTTCTTGCCATCTGTAAAGCAGGATACTAGCAGTATTTTGCCCTACAGGCCTGCATACTTATTTTAAAATATTATAGTATATAGTATACATATATATATTATATCATTATATCATATATTAATATATAATACATATATTATATCATATATTAATATATAATACATATATCCTTGCAAATAGCAGCAATCTCTGCATTCATTTGAGAGATATTGTTCACTAAAAATGCTTAATCCATATATATTTCCTTATTCTTTACTTATTACTAAGTTCAATGTGTTTCCTGTAAATAAAATACAGAAACCCTTCTTTTGGCCACCTGCATTGCATTCCCTTACTGATATATGCTAAACCTAACTCTAACCCACCCCATAACCCCCACCCCCACATTACTTAAAACCCTTTCCCTCGCAGAACCACTAAACAACACACATGGACATAGTACTCACACAACACCAAACATGCATAGCACAAAGCCTACCCCTTACTCTAACCGTGATCTACAAATACTCCCACACACACAAACACACACACACCCACGCACACACACACACACACACACACACACACACACACACACTCACACACTGCTACCACAATTATCACTACTCTGTGTACATTTACATGAAAACCAGTGTTCGATGTTGCCCCTTTTGGTACTTCTACACTTGACCTCCGACACACCTGATGATTTGTGACAGCATATCTATCTACATAGACATATATATATATTTATCTATATCTAATATATATATATATATATATATATATATATATATATATGCGTTCCATTGATTTGGTCGACAGGGGTTTGGATGATACTAGTTTAATAGACCGCATTTGGTTGATTACACAGATAGTCTACAAGTATGTGAGACTGACAATCTCAAGTAGGGTTATATTCCCTTTCCCCAGAAATAGTGTATATATAATTATCAGAGGGAGTGGTTACAACCCCCCACATGGGGGTACAGGCACTTGATTTCCTACCAAAAAAACAATGTTTTAAAGTTGCATACTCCGAGGTTCATCCTCGATGCATGCACACTAGGTAGTTGAGGTGTCAGTCTTAAACATAGAGTGGTTTAACTTCAGGATGTCAATTTATTTATCTATATGGGATCCGTACAGATCCCCAGAGACAAAATCACCAAAACTAATTTCAGTTTGGCATACTTGCGCAAAAGTGCTTTTCACCAAAGAAGCACTTTCACGTAAGTATGCCTGCTTGCGAGACCGCACTATGGTGTGGATAAGGGAACATTCCCTTTTCCTCACTGTAGTGTGGTCTCGGAGTGGGAATATTAAAGTAGGGGGGTGAGGGGGGCACGTAGATTTCTTTCTTTTTTTTTTTTTAACATATATCAACGAAAACGCTTTTTCGGTGAAAGCGCTTTCATTAATATATGTTCGGTGATTATGGATTCGGGACTTCGCACATTCGAGCATAAGTCCTAGATTCATATATATATATATATATATATATATATATATATATATATATGTGTGTGTGTGTATATGTATACATATATATATATATATATATATATATATATCTATATCTATATATATGTATATATAGACCACTTAATTTATTCACATTTTTTAAAGTCAACCTCTGTTTTGTCAACACACTGTATTTGACAAAATATATGGGTAACAGCTGTGTGAGATCAGACAATCCCTGTAGTTGGAGAATATGCCTTTCTGCAGGGATTTTGTGATTTCAGACTTTGCTTATATAATTAGCAGGGGGTGTGGAGTGTAGCCTGCAACATGAAGGGTGCAGGAAAGCTAGCCCCATACAAAAAAGCATACTTTAAAAGTTGCATGTTCTGAGGTTATAGAGACATGTTAGAATTTTTTTTCAATGTTTATGTTAATAATGTCAGTATGTGGGAGTCTTGATAGTTATATACAGAGATACACAGACACACACACACACACACACACACACACACACACACACACACACACACACACACACACACACACACACACACACACTCACATGCTCTGTAATAGGGAATTCATTTGTTTATAAAAGTTGGAGTGTACTTTTCCCCTTATTTTCCTCACTTTTATTTTATCTTGCTATACAGCCATTAACCACTGTTGTAATGGCTCAGAATAATATTAAAAGTTATATAATGAATACAAAACAAAAAAGTGTTCTTCAATTGTTGAAAAAAAATAGTGGCACCCTTTGTGGCTGTGGCTGTGCCAAGTCATCAGAGAGATATGCTTAATCTGTGTTCTTTTTCACATAAATCTTTGAGAAAATCACTTTCTGGGGTTATAAATGGAAGTACATTAACTTACAGCAAACAGAAGCTTCTGGAAATTAAGCAGTTAACAGTTTCATGCTGTTGGCCAGATTTCTTGCAGTCAGCAGAGTGCCTGGGGCCTACTACACTCAGACACTCAGAGAAATATTGGAGCTGTGAATTTTAACCTAGCATGCCTTAAAGTGCCTAAAATATGAGACAGAAGGTTCTGGTACACTCAGGACAAGTCGGAAGAGGAAAAGATGTCAGTGAACTAGAAAAAGGGGCTGCAGAGCTGGAATTGCTGCAAAGCTGAAAACTAATCCTCACAGGCCTACTCTTCCTTCAATACTGCAAGGAAATGCACAATTGCTGGACAGTAAAATGGATGACCTATGTCTGGAACTCAACAGAAAAATAAGGAGAGAAATACATGTTTATTGATGATTACTGAGATGTGGCTGCATAACAAGATCAGTGATAGTGCTGTTAGCTTAGAAGGTCTCACACTCTTTCGTGCAGACAGATGTCATACTTTGTGTAGAAAGGCCAAGGGAGGTGGAGTCTGCATCTGTGTGAATGAAAGATGGTATAAGAACTGTGAGATTGTTCAGTCGGATTGCTCTGACAGTCTAGAGTTCTTGTCCTTAAAATGCAGACCCTTTTATGTACCTAGAGAGCTAAATGGAATATATGCAACAGTGGTATACATTCCACCCAGTGCAAACACCACTGAGGCCCAGATCAATCTTTATAACTCTATCTGTGAGCTGCAGAGGAAAAACTCAGACTTTGCACACCTGGTTGCTGGTGATTTTAATCAAGCAAATCTGAGAGAGTTGTTGCCCCCACTACTATCAATTTGTAGATTTTCCTTCAAGTGGTGCTAACACTATGGACAAGGCATATTCCAACATCAACGGTGCCTACAGTGCAATACAATAACCTAACTTAGGAAGCTCTGACCATCTTACCATCATGCTTCTGCCATTCTACAAACCAGCTCTTATCAGAGAAAAGCCAACAGGTAAGCAGAACAGGGTCTGGCATGAGGGGGCTTTGGAATCTCTCCAAGACTGTTTTGACAACACCTGCTGGGACATTTTCAAAGAGGCAGCTATGTCAGATGGACTGGTGAACGTAGATGATTACATAGAAGCAGTAATAGCTTACATCACTTAGTGTGTTGATGATTTATCTCTCATCAAAAGCATCACAATCAGAGCAAACCAAAAGCCATGGCTCAACAACAAAGTCTATGATCTCCTGAAGGCAAGAAATGCAGGATTCAGGGCCAAGGATAAGAAGGATCTCAGCAAGGCTAGAGCAAACCTAAAAAGGGGCATTAAAGAGGCCAAGAGGGAATATGGAAAGAAATTACAAAGTCAGTTTGCAGACATGAGGGACACCAAGAGTCTCTGGCAATGGATACAACAGATTACTGACTATAAAAACAGGTCAGCTCAGTTTGAAGATGGCACTGAATTCCTGGACAGGTTGAACTCCCTCTTTGGAAGATTTGAAGAGAACAACAATGTGGCTGCTACAAGATTACCTATTGACCAGGAGGATAGGGTGCTCAGCCTTAACTCTAATGAAGTGAGATCTCACCTTAAGAAAGTTAACCCCAGGAAGGCTGCTGGGCCTGATAAAATACTGGGCAAAGTACTTAAAGGATGTGCAGACCAACTATGCTCAGTTATAACTGATATTTTCAACACCTCCCTTATTCTTGGAAAAGTTCTGTCTTGCTTCAAGGTGACGAATATTGTCCCTCTCCCCAAAAAAGCTAATTCAGCCTACCTGAATGACTACAGACCAGTTGCTTTAACTTCAAACATCATGAAATGCTTTGAGAAGCTAGTTAAAAGGCATCTGTCAGCAAACCTTCCATCCACCTTTGACCCTCTACAATTCGCTTATTGGGCTAACAGATCCACTGCAGGTGCTATTTCAATGGCACTCCATCTCTCACTTGATCATCTAGAGGAAAGAAACAACTATGTCAGGCTGTTGTTTATTGACTCTAGCTCAGCATTCAGTACAGTGGTTCCTATGCAGCTTATTGTCAAGCTTGTACATCTTGGAGTTAGCGAGGTCATGTGCATCTGGATCCTCAACTTCTTGAAGAACAGACTGCAGAAAACATGTGCGTGCAACAGCACCTCAGGATGCATAATACTCAACACCGGTGTTCCTCAGGTTTGCATGCTATGCCCTCTGCTGTTCACCATCCTCACCCATGACTGTTCAGCAAAGTGCAATACCAATCACATCATTAAGTTTGCAGATGATACTACAGTTGTGGGCCTCATCAAAGGGGAGGATGAAAGAGCTTATAGAGACAAGGTCTACTCATTGATTGAGTGGTATGCTAAGAACAACCTTGACCTGAATGTCAATAAAACAAAAAAAATCATTACAGACTTCAAGAAAAGGTCAACAACACACCCACTGATTATGATAAATGGTGAAGTGGTAGAAATGGTCAAATCTGCAAAGTTTTGGGGGGTGCACATTTCAGAGGATCTTTCTTGGGCTGTGAACACTGAACAGATGGTCAAAAAACACACACACCAATGTCTCCACTTTCTCAGAAGGCTCAAAAAAGCAAAGCGCCCACCTACTGTTCTCACCAAATTCTACGGAGGAGCAGTTGAGAGCATTCTCACTAGTAGCTTCATTGTTTTGTTTGGGAACAGTACAATAGCAGAAAGAAAGAAGTTATTGAGAGTGGTGCGGGTTGTCAAAAAAAATCATAGGCACAAACTTACCATCAATCCAGGATCTCTTTGCAGAAAGAAGCATTAATTGTGCACCCTGAATAATTTGTGACCCCTCTCACCCTGCACATGGCTGGTTTACAGAACTATCTTTGGGCAAGAGATATGGGAGTATCTTCTGCAGGACCACAAGATACTTAAACAGCTTCTACAAAACAGTGTTGAGACTTATAAACTCTGATTCCAGCCACCAGTTATTTTGTCAGTAATCATTCACAATACGTAGCTCAGCTGAAAAGTGTGGAATATCTTTTTTTTTTTTTTTTCTTTGATGTAGCATTATATTTTCTTATTCATGTGCAACTGCTGTTTGTCTGATGCAGATGAACATAGGAGGACAATCTAAACATGTGCAATCCTACACTGTCATGCTGCTTTGCACAGTATTCTTCTTATGACTGTCTGGGGGGGCTTATATGTTTTTGCTGTTATTATTGCTTTATTTATCCTTCTGTGGGTCTTTTACTGAATATCTTTTTTGAAATTGAAATGTTATACTGTTGTTTTTGTTACCCTTGCTTCCCATGTACTCTCTGGTGAGTTGATATTCGGAATTTTGTTTAGGCTGCACTTGTGTAGTCATAAATGACAATAAAGTTTACTTTGACTTTGACTTTTGACTTTGATGAGTTATTGCTAAAAATTTAAATAAATTTTACAATAATATAATCAAAACACAAGTAACAATAAAATATCAGTCGATTTATATTTAGTTTTGAAGAGAAATTATATGCCATAAAGACAATTCTATTGCCATAAATTCCCTTATATAATGAAAACTATCCTAGGAAATCATTAAAGGCCCCAGTGCTCAATCTCAAAAGGCACTTCCAGAGCAATGTGCCCAAATGCAATCCAAGAACATGTTAGCCACAATGAGGTTGGACCTCACTATTGGTTAATTTGCATGTTTCCTGTATAACACTACTGCTGTGACATGCAGATCAAAGCTGACCTGCACATTGCGGAAATACCCTGCTGCTCATGAAGGCATTGGAATCCATCCAATCACACTGTCACACACACCTCGTATATGCACACACAGACACACACACACACACACACACACACACACACACACACACACACACACACACACACACACACGCACACACACACACAGACACACACAGACACATACACACCCACACACTTACTTCCGTACCTGTACCCATCCTTACCCTGACATGGTTTCTCCCACTCCAGTAATACTTTAGTGGCATTACTGCACTTTACAATGCTCAGTTCCAGTGTGTTCCCCCACCCTCAGGTCACCCTTAAAATGTCACTACTATTATGGCACATTAAAGAGTCAGCCCTGGTAGTGTAGCAGACCCCCCCCCATGTCCAGGGGTAATGTATATGCCTTAAGGCACTTTAAGAAGTATTCTCCAGTATCCAGTGTAGCCCCCCCCCCCACCAGTAATGTTGGTGTCAATATGGCATGTTAGAGACTTTTCCATGGTGTCTTGTGGTTCCCTCTAATGGTTTTGTGGCTTAGACTACTATTCCTTGGTGTCCAGTGTATCACTCCTGGTTGTCTTAGTAATGTTGGTGCTGGTACAGCACTGAAGGGTGTACATTCCCCCTACCCTGTTCCCCATAGTAACGCTGGTGCCTGTAGGGCACTTAAGGGTGTATATTCCCCCTACCCTGGTCTGCATAGTAATGCTGGTGCCAGTAGGGCACTGAAGAGTGTGTATTCCCCCCAACCCCCAGTCCCTTTCATAATGTTGGTGCCCTTATGGCACTGTAGAGTGTGTATATTCCCCCTACCCCAGTCCTTGTAGTAAAGTTGGCACTGGTACATCACTTTTGTTATTCTCTCTGGTGTCCAGTGGTTCCCGCCACCCCATCCCTATTTTGCTGCCAGTACCTTTAGGGTGTATGTTAAATCAGCAAATGCTTAAAAAAGTGAACGCTGATTTATCAACCCTCTTTAAGGAAAAGCTTAAAATCCTGAACAGTTGGAACAGCGATTTTTTTCCCAGGGAAAAAAAATCACTGTTCCACAAAAAAAAAAAAACTTCAAAATAGTAAATAAAGTGGGGGGCTTTGCCCCCCATACCACCCTACTTAAATATACCAATTCCAAGATCGCACCACAGTGGAGGAAATGGCAAAGTCCAGAAAACAGCCCAGCGATTTTTTTTTCCCTGGGAAAAAAAATCACTGTTCCGAGTGTTCAGGATTCTCAGCTTTTGCTTAAAGAGGGTCGATAAATCAGCGTTCTCTTTTTTAAGCATTTGCTGATTTAATATAGACCCTGCCTTTATGGTACTTTTAGAGTAAACCCTGGTGCCTAGTTGGTCCTCACCACCATGTTAGTGTTCATGGCTGAATACGGTCTCCTAGTCATGTTTGCAACAGCAACATGGTGGGGATGGCAGTCTACACAGCTAAACACTTTCTTGAATTGTTTGGCCATGTAGATGACTACTTAGGTGAAGTTCCACAGAGAACGCACATGGCTAATTAGCATATGCCATGCCTCCTGGAATGCCTCATTACCACTCTGCATGGCCACCGCACATACACCCCATCACAGTGCTGTACATCTTCATGTTGGTGGGGGTGTTTCCTGAATACCAAAAACCTACTGCAACATGGACATAGCCATGTACACGCTGCATTAGGTTTATGAATCCAGACATATAAAACCTTACTGGTAATGAAATACTTTAAAAAAGAATTATTATAAGCCATGTGATATAATAATTTACTGACAATTTCATTAAGTAATCATAAACTTAAAGGAGAATTAGACTTTTTAGTTTCAAAATGCTCTTGCCTCAGTAATTAAACTAATATTGCTCTATAATGACAGTTTATTTGCATGGAAATGATTGCATATAGAAATAAATGAATTTAACGATGAAAAGCTGTGATAAAATATTTCCTATAAAAAGGAAAATATGTCACATACAGAGTATTTCATCAATATTATAGCATTCTATAGATAAAAAATGTATCTGATCTAAATTCCAGTTGGAAAATGCAGGGTTCATAATAAAGTACAATTCTTCAGTGACATGTAGTAACCAAAGCAAATCTGTGAAAGAGAATAAGTAGAAAACCATGTTAAACTTCAGCAAGTAGATTTACTTTTGAGAACAACAGCAAAAATACAAAAAAAAAAAAAAACTTTTAAAATTCCATCCCCAGGACACTAATATTAGTTTTTCAGCTTCCCTCATGCAAATAGGACATTATCAATAAATAAAATGCAAGTCAAGTGCACAGCTGCAGATAGAAGGCAGTGACAGCCTTGGGTCTATATCAGTTAATCGAAAGCATAATTGAGCAAATCGCTATTTGTCAAACTTACTTCAGGGAAAGCTCAATTAAGTGAACAATCATTTAAGCAAATTTTTTCCCAGGGAAAGAAAGTGGTTGGACATCATTAGGAATTTGCTCTTTTCCCCATTATAGTGTGATCTTGGAGTTGGTATATTTAGTTGGGGGGATGGGGGCTGTAGGGGAAAAGCCCCCCACTTTGCAGAGTTTTAAATTTTGTTTTGTTTGTTATGGTTGGTGGGTGGGCAAGTAGTTTTTTTCCCTAAGAAAGTTTTCACTTAAACAATCTTTTGCTTAATTGAGATTTCTATTAATTGGGTTTGACAAATAGCGATTCATTCAATCAAGCTTTTGATTAACTGATATGGACACGGCAGACTTACAAGTTTAAAAGTACCGCAAGGATCCATTTTGTTTTCCTGAAACAATGGAATCCAACAGTATCAAAGGATTCTCCAGTCCACTGTCATAGAGGAGGTTCCATCCATAACAGCAGTGATTTTTTTTTTATCCTAAGTATGGATTTCTGCCATCCTTTTGAAACCATGGACTTTTTTATTTGCCTCAGGCTTAAAATCAGAATCTCTTGGCTACTTGTTTCAGGGATGTCATAGTGTTTTGTTCCACAAACCTTAGAAACTCAGAAATGATGATTCTGTCTAACAGGTCTCATTATCTGTTCTCACAGTAGGTTAGTCAGAGAATTTAACTGATTTACCTGCTACTATTAATAACTCTCAGAAGTTTTGTAAAGATACTGAGACCTTTCAGTAAAGTCTGTCTATCCCAGTACTGGCAGAATAAAAATAATAATAAATTAACTGAGTTTTATAAAAAAGTTAAAAATATAAGAACAAAATTCCCACTGAAGGCAAAGTGTACTATCTCTCTTCAGTAATTACCTGAAGACTTATGTAGCCTGTATTTCTAAAACACAGATGGCTACTGAAATAAAAGTGCTGGAAAAAAGACAACGATTTGGAATTAAAGTTCAAAATGTATAACTTTTTTATTCCATTTGCTTTATCCTCATGATACCCTACCCCAGTGGCCCATGTCTATCACCTGGTGTACCAGTCTCCTTCTAACACCCCTAAACTTTCTTCCATATGGACTGGGGCCAATGCAAATCTGAAGGGTACCCTAGGGTTTCTAGCCATCATACCATCTGCCTTGGGATTTTTTTATTTTACTTTATGTCTTTCCCCTCCTTTGCAGTCTCTCAGTTATGTCCTGAGGTGGACATGCTGATGTATTGCTTCACCTCAGCAGCAGCTCAATGTCCCCACCCTAATCCCTTCCTTTGACTATGTCCCTCTCTGACATCCTTGGCATCAACTAAGTATTGTTCTATGAGGAATACCCTTGAGGCCACTCTCTCTCCCATGGGATGACAACTCCCATCCATCCATGCCAGTCTGTCAGTCAGTGCAGCCACTAAGTAAACCATGGTCATCTGGGCTATAGTCAGGGCTTCATGTTTCTACACCACTGGAAAAGCTGTAGTTCAAAAGGTATAGCTTGATGCCCAGAGGAATTTCTCAAAACTATAGCTCATCTTAAAGACTGGACTCTAGCATAGAGATCATTTGAGCAAAACTTTCCAGAAACTGATTCCTTATTATCAGGTATTTTTTGTTTATGGGTGCTTGGAAACAGTTCTCATGCTAGAGGGGAAGATGCTTCTCATGCTGATCAAGAAAGGCCTGTAAATTCCAGGCCTATGAAAAGATTTTTTTAATTACATGTAGCATAATGTTCATAGCTTGAAATCTGCGACGTCTTCAAACAAAAAGTCGCTGTAAGTTTTACAGGGAATCAGTCTTCAGAAGACAAATCTGATAGTGAATTTTTCTAGGCTTATTATGGTCCTCAAAAGGCATCAATCCTTACAAAAATCTAGTTACAAAAAATGTCACAATTGCAGGCAAAATGTAGCAAATCTGTAATGCACAGAGAAGTTTCCAAATTTGGTACTTAATCTTCCCTGGAGGTCACCTGGACAGAACTGGTGGATTAAGAAATTAATGGTCAATCATTTCTTGTGGTGCAAAAAAAAAAAAAAATGAAAATGTCCAGATCAAACAACTCTGCCCTCCCCATATTTGTTTTGACCACCTACTTATTCAGTTAAGAAATCTATAAAAATAAAATAAAATAAAAATAGGAGAAGTTGAGAAATTCCGTTTTGCAGCCTATGATACTAAGGCCTATTTTAGAAGAAAATGTGAAGGGCGTGGAGGAGACAAACTAAACCCAATGCTTAGGTTACTGGTATGAGTTAAGCATGCTCTCATAGACTCAGACGGGCGTGTCTGGTGGCAGCAGATATTTCACAGATTAAGTAGGGTCAGGCACCCCACTGAAATCAGTGTGGCTGACAAACTGGTCAGCGGGCACTATCTGATAGAGAGGATCAGATGTAGAATCACATTCAATGAGTAACAATATGTCTTTCTTTACCCATCGTACAAAATCTTCAGCGAACAGCTACTCGTCAAACACAACATTGCATGTCTTGTTTATCGAACAGTCATACCATTGCATATAAAATCAACAAACTGTCATAGTTGGCCAACAACAAGGAAATAGCATGTTTTACATGTAAACGTGACACTAAAAGTGCTGATATTATTAATATACATTTGCCGTATTACTCTCCCATATAGAAACCTGCTATATAACTACTGTAACCCACCCAGGTGGAGGACTCCGCACCCCACACCTTCCAATTTGGGGGACTGTGCCCCCATACCCCCAACTATATATACCACCTCCAAGATCGCACTACAGTGAGGAAAAGGGCACATTTTTAAAAAGTTTTGTTTAGTTTATGTCATGGAGTGTGCACTTGAGAAGGTGTGTTTATGAATGTTATTTTTCTTTAGTTTTACTTCATAGCATCATCAGACATCTGTTATGTTAGCCAGCTATGAATATTTGGTGATTTTACTTATGATGACATGACTGTTCGATAAAACAGGCTTGTGATATTTAGTGTTCGATGAATAGCTGTTTGCTGAAGATTTCTTTAGATGGGTAAACATAGACCTGTAACAATACACATGGACTGCATATCTAAAGTATATATTTTGTATAAAGACTATAATTATGAAAATATGGACTAACAAGTCATGATGCCATCCAACAAAGCATTCAAAGACAATAATAAAATTATTATGGTAAAAATACAAAACTACAACAACCAGTAATACAGAATGTAAGTGCATGCTGCCTGAAAAGGTGAGGAAAATTAATGCTGAATATTTATTAAAATATAAATTGCCATAACTTTGAGTGCTCACTTTTCATTTCAATGTAATGCCACACTAGCCCATTCAGTTTACATTGTAGTCCTTTGACCAATATATGTGAAATTAAGCACATAGATGCATTGGTATGTAATAGAAGGACCCTCATACTGTCATGATTCATATAGGTGCAACTTATGTTGGAAGAGTGTTTTACACAAAAGGAAGGGCAAAATAAAATTGTCAGTTTGTTTCAAAGAGTGAATGCAGATCCAAAACCAGTAAGTGAAACTGAAACACAGGATTTCTATCCAAGGCTGATGTTCTAATTTAGAAAACTAACTTACTTGTGCTCGATAATTATTATCACATATTTCTTTCGCATTTTCTTTCATGTCAAAAGAGCAAAAAAGAAAGCTCATTTCATAAATAAAGGAGCAAAACAATCTTTACTATTCCATAAACATGCTTGGCAATTCCACATTATTCTTCTACTCACTGTATAAAATATATGCCTTTTAATTATAGATTACACCTGTCTAAGCAATGTATACTGTGACAGTCATTAGTGCTTGAAATCTTCAATAGTAACATGCATATATTAATATGACATTTATATAGCAGCTAATAATAAATTTGAGGACCAGAAGACAATTACATTGGGTACATTACACAATTTCACAATGTTATGGATTATTATGACAGCTTGTCATAACAGTATCACACAGTAGTACGTAAATGAAATATAAGAAGTGCAGTATGCAGTCAGTAAGACAGATACCAGTGTAACCACCATCACCTGTGAGAATATATACTGTTTGAATATGACCATTGTTTACTTTTCCCATGATACCTCAACTTTAAAATGGGTAATATTAATTAAGGGATACATGGGGAGAGATGTGTGTCATTTTCAAATTAATTTCTTTTCAAAGCCAGAAGAAAGGCAGACAACTAATATTTACAATCATGGCATGGGTCCTACACAAAGAAAAGCAGAAGGTTTCTGGATCTGCCTGGACCTGCAAGAGAGGTAGGGTGTCAGTTTAAGTACACTGCATGTTAAATTCAGGACATGATTCTCATTTTACAGGAAGAGTTTTAATCACCGGTAGTATGAGTGCAAGTCAGGTTATAAATAAACTTCTTAACATTTTATGTACTGCATAATAATGATAGGTCTCAGAGAGTAACGCATATATTGTTTGCTGTTGCTTAGAAAATGCCTCTGTTGTCATCTGAGTAGTTTAGTATTAACATGCAAGCTAAATGCCTTTCTTCTCAAACTGCAGCAACCTAGTTCAGTGACACCTCATGCAGCAACATTAATTTTACAGACTAATGAATTAAACGACAACATGCATACTATTTTTTTTTCTTTTTACCTCAGGAAGACAGAAGACATTATCCTAGATGTGCTTTGTGACTAAGAACAAGAAAATAAATAAAAAAAAAAAAAATTCTTTAGGAAATATGTAACACAGGCATCATTCCTTTAAGACAGCAGAGAACTATGTACAACATAATTATAGTCTACAGTTATACAAGTTGAAATGGTTCCTCATAAAACAGAACAGTCATATAAAGGTCAGCACACAGTTCAGACACAAATTCAAGCTGTGTGAAAAGGGTTGAAAATACAAAAGTCTTATAGAAATAGAGCAGCTTTGGTGTTTGAATTTGGCATAATGTTCTTAATGAATTTTGTACTGCTATAAAACTTCTTTTTACAGAACAAACCTGCTTTAATGCATACACTTGGCTTTTCTTGAGTCTTGGGGTGTGGGGGAGGTTGAGGATTACTAACTCATCCAGATGGCATTGTCATATAAAAATCTAAATCACATGAAATGTGGAGAATGATATCCAGTGGCAGACCACGTAAAGGCTTTTACACTCAAGTCAATGCAATACTATGCAGTACAATCAGTGCTCCAACAGTCTGCCACACCTTGCAAGATGATTTCCCGTATAACTTATCTGTATTTATTTAAAACCTCCCAGATTTTTACTTTATTCGATACTACAGATACCGATTCCAATCTGCCACCATCCTCTCTGAAAACAGTTAGTTGTTCTGCTGTTGTCCTTAAGTCATCCTAGAAGTTTAACCTTTTAAGATGTTCTTGTGTGCTTCTTAATGCCAAACACGCCTACAGAAATGGATCTTGTGAGATTTTATTCGAGATTTCTCTGCTTGTTTCTATATTCAGTAGTAAATAGCCCAAGTCTTTTGCCTCTCGTCATGTGTCAGCTCTTCCAGACCTTTTATCATTTTGTTAAACCTCTTTTGCATTTCTTCAGTTTAGTAATTTGAGATTGATATGTGGGAACCACAGACAATCACCATATTATATTTTTTGACTGATTAAGCATATAAGTATAGTTTTCATCACTTCAGTATTTCTAAATTTCATTAACTTTCTAGCATACCTGAGAATTTTATTGTATTTCTCTTCTACGTGATCTATATGATTGGTGAAACTTAATTTACAGGCCACACTAATTCACAAATCTTTAAACTGTGACACCTATTTAAATGTGTTACTTTACATCTTGTAAAAAGTTTGTAGTTATCCAGGACCAAAAGACAAATACTTTGCCTGGTCTGGTTCTCAGTTACATCAATATGATGTTTAAATAGTATCATAACATCTCTCCCAGGTTGAGGTAGCCTTAGCATGCTCACAACTCTGCGACACAGCTACCAGGAGGGACAATGGACAAATATAAGGAATACTTGGATGGCAAAGCTGAAACTGGAAGCATTAACACTTTTATAAATCAGAATATGGAGACTGCGATACAACTACTATTCAGTGTGTGTATGCAGGTATTAGGGCAACAGCAAATAAAATGCTGTTTGTTAAAAAAAACATGAAGGAAGAGAGCTATTTCAGTACAAACCTGTCATCATATGACAAATATGATTCAATTCTTCAGATATTATTCATTTAGTAGTCCACTTAATTTTATTTTAAAGAATAAGCATTGTTCCAAATGCCATTACAGCTTCTCCTTTGCTAGACTCAGCTGTGACAATCAGCTTTTGCCTGTAATTCTTGTAGCAGATATACATTTTTAGCTAATGCTCCATCATTTTTGTCCCAGTACTCAGACAGCTTATGAGACTCTAAAATATTTTAGTTGTACATCTTTTACTGTGATTTATGCTGCATCTTGTTTCAGATGTGGAGCTTTTTATATGGGACATATAAAACAGACATTAAGTTGTAAAATATGTGCACATAATTATTCAATACAAAACAGGAACAGTAAAAATGCATTATACAAACACTACAAGTTGTCAAAATTTTAAAAAGTTTATTTTTATATTTTGGATGGTGTACACATTGACTTAATGCAGCAATCGCTTGAAAATGAACTTAATCTGGTGGAATATTGCTGGCAGGCTTTGATAAATGCAATGATATACCCAGGTTTGAATGACCATTTGAATTTTAAGGTAGTGCTTAAAAAGAAGAAGTTAAAATGCTGAATATTTATTGTATGTGTTTAGGGGTGTTGCCATTTGTGAACTATTTATTAAAGCTTAACTGTTTTTAGTCTGTCTGAAGAAGTTTCCTTGTGAGATGAAAGCGCTTACCAGTTTTTGTGTGGCTGTTGTCAAGCTTTTATGGGTTTGGATTCATATTAAAAGTGTTTGTTCTGGGAAACTAAGTATTGCATCTTTTATTTTTAGTTTTTATTCTACGAAAGTAGATTGCTTTTTTTACATTTTGATTAACTATGTTATCATCGGCAGATAATACATGAAAGACTTTACCAGTTACGATTAAAATAAATGAAGCAGTAATAAGCTTTACCTTTGTAAACAAAATCCCTCAAAATTTAGGATACCTTGACTCCTACAGTTATTCTCATTTGGAGTTATGGCTTAAAAAAATTGAAAAAAACATAGGATTAATAGGACTTTCAAGGCAACTGAGTCTTGAGACCATTTACGCCTTGCCAGTTCTCCTCATTAGGTTATATCTTCTTTATCTAGTAGAGTTAGGCCAGTCAAACCTGAATATCTTAAGAGAACTACAATATCTGGAAATTCAACTAATGTACATACAAGATGATGCACTTTGATGATGTTTGAAAAGGTAATTCTTTCAGTATACATAATTTTATCCAAACTAAAACAAGCAGCATTATTTTATAGATAAAAGCTGAAATGTAACCCATGTTATGGTAAAATCAGCAGCCACTAGCAATGTACTTTCTTTTTTCCTTATGTAAATTTTATCCATATCCATGCAACTGTCATATTTCTGCATTCCTTTCATCCCTTCACTAGGCCATCTCCATCAAAACCTTACTAAATCCTTCCCTTATAATTACTTCCTTTTCAAATGATATACAGCCCTTTTCTTACAAATAATCAATCTTCTTCTTAGAGAAAACATGGTTCGTATATAACCAGCCCTGTTAAGTTTTTATTTTGCTCCATATTATCACAGACAATCAATAGTGTTATAAATACTCGCGTTTGGTCAGAATTTGCATTTCACTATCACATTAATATCACTGGCCTTTACTAAATGTATATTTTTATTCACTCTCCCTTACATATAGTTGATGCACTGGAGATATAATATATTTATTCCTTCATTCTCTGATACCTGATCTATCCTCATCATGTCTTCAGGAAAACTGGAGCCTATCCTAGCGAGGAATAGATGTGAAGCACAAAGATGTGGGTCACCACATAACACACAAACGTATGCGCGTGCGCGCACACGCACACACACACACACACACACACACACACACACATGTAACACACACACACACACACACACACACACACACACACACACACACACACACACATGCAGACAGACAGACACACACACACACACATGTACGTGTGCACACACACACACACACACACACACACATATGTACGCGCGCACACACACACACACACACACGCAAACAGACACACACACACACACACACACACACACACACACACACACACACACACACACACACACACACACACACACACACACATTGCATTAATACAGCTGGGCAACTTAGATGAACATCACTTCATCTAAACATGTGTATTTGGATTATTGGAAGCAACCAAAGTGTCCAGTAAAACAAACCCTAAGAACTCAGTTAAAAAGTGCAGACTTGACACAAAAAGTGCCACAGTTGGGAAATAAACCAGAGAACCAACATATGTGAGGAAACAACACAAACTGCTCCAAGGTGCTACCCAATATACTCAATTACCTTGCTATAATTTCATTCCCATCATAAATGCCAGGATAATCTGCAGGCCCACTGAAATCACTCCATCCAGTTCCAGTACAGCCTAGACAGTCTAATGTGAGATGTATTTGTGAATTTAATGGATGGTTTGTTGTGTGGCAGGTGAGGTGATCCTGCTACTTTCACTCTCAGCTACACATCTTCAGTTATAGTAATTTATTCTGTGTAGTACGCACATTGTTTCTCTACCTTTTCACATTTCCTCTTCATAATCAATTCATTACTCAATTTTTCAGTCTTATCTCTACATTTCTTCTTGTATCATCTGTCTCCTAACCAGTATTTATCTCACCAGCCTCCTTTTTAAACTTATTGTCTACTCCCCATGATATCTAACACCACATACCTGTATTATTAAATATATCTACCTTTGGAGGACTGTATTACACTACCCCATTGTTTGTTGTCCCTAAACCTCCATACTCCATCATAGATTTGCTTGCTGCATCACTTGCACTCTTAACTTTATGCATTTCTATTTTAGAATTTTCCTTGACATTTATTTTCTTTTTAAACAGCCCGCTTCCTTACGACAGTTCAAACGCATTTATTTTCTTTTTTTTTATTTTCAACTACTTACTGCAGTATTTAAACTCCTTTGAAAATATTTACCCATTTTCAGTCCTAAAAACTTGTATTATTATTCCATAAATTATTTCCCCTCTGTGTAGTAAAACCATGCTTATGGCAATTTACTGCTGCTTTACATCTGCTCCCCCCTTCTTTAATTCTTATACTGTTTGCTTTTCCTCCTTCAAGTATTTTACAATGTTAATAAAAAAGAAAAAACAACGCCGCCAGGTAAAGCACTCTCCTTAGATAAACAATGTCAAAAAGAAAAATGATGAGTGCACCATGGACTGTAGCACAAGTTCCAATGAAATTCCAACGAAATTTCCTTGTTGAACAAAGTCCACATTTATTATTAAAAACAAACAAACTGCAGTAAATATGTGAGCGCTTTCGCGTTGCTATACAACGCTTCATCAGATATAAAAACAGTTATCAAATGCCTCATTATAAACACCTGCATATGATATCATATATAAATGTGGACTTTGTTCAACAAGGACATTTCGTTGGAATTTCATTGGAACTTCTGCTACAGTCCATGGTGCACTCATCATTTTTCTTTTTGACATTGTTTTACAATGTTGCCAAATTAGCACATCTGTCCTGATACTTTAAACAGATATCATCTGTGCAGTGAACACCACCCACACTTTTCACATAGACACCTTAACAAAGGAAAAAGAAAAAACATTTAAGATGCATTTCCTACTTATCTTGCCAATTGTGCTTAGGTTCAAAGGTAAGTACTAGACTAGCTGCCCCTTTAGATGCCTGACTTAACCTATCCCATTTAATGTTATATTGGCCTTACCCATCCCATGGTTGATAATTATATATTATCCCTAATGAGAATAACTGGTATCAAAGCATATATAATTTGAGGGGACCCGTGCATGGGACAACTCATTTAGGAGCTGCATCTGTCCATTGGTAGCACAGGGGGCATTCATGGAGTAAATTTTCTATTTCCCATCCATTTATCTAAGTAGTGCTTGAAAATGGCCAGAGATGAACTTTGTTTAATGTGGCTGAGGATGGAGTCTGTTCCATAGCAGTGGTATCCTCTGTAAAATATATCTGTTCCTTCAAATCATTCTGCTGATGTTGCAGAAGAGGTTTAAATCCTTAGATCTAGTATTTTTTATGCCATCTGACTTGCTGATATGCAGTAAAGCCATCATTAATGGGTTGGAGGATGCCTTGTATGACAGACACAGGTCACCTCTTACCAGTCTGTAGGATGCTGAGTATAGTGACAGGGTTTTGAGTTGGTCCATGTAGAACATGTTGTTTTGGCCTTGTAGCCTTTTAATAAGGTATCTTTGTGGGCATTCCATTTGTCACATGTGCCTGGACAGATACATGGCAAAGGGGACATTATATTCAATGACTGGCATAATGATGCTGAGTAAAGGGGGACAATAACATCCCTTGATCTAGATACAATCCCTGTGTTTATAAGCTGTGCACTATAGAAGGACTTTCTTACAACAATAGACACATATTGGTTAAAAATAAGGTCTCTGTCTACATAAGTTCACAAATCCTGAATAACTGGGCCAACTCTTAATGGCTTACAACCTTTATTTTTCTGTTTTATAACTAAGTTAAGTCATGAAGACTCTCCATGCCTGCTCCTCACATGACACTTCCTCTCAAAACATTTCCATCTTCATCTCCATCTGTAAATTCCATTTACATTTTTATACCTCTTCGCTGCAGTAACAGCTGAGAGGTACCCAGTACTAGTTATCCTAAAACTATGGGGACCAACTGCCTTACCTGATTAAAGTGATGGAATAACATGCACTGCTTTACTGTCATACAATTATTAACAGACACTTTTCTCCAAGCTCTTATTTCCAGACAACTAATATATCCATGCCTACCTTTGAGGTCAGTGCTAGACACAGACCTTGACCAATTAACTCCCAAGAAAATGTAATTTGTGTCCTACTTAACATCTCTCCCACCACCAGTTTCCCAGCCACACTTGGACCTTCCAGTATATCTGTTGTGAATTCTATTAACAGTCAAATCCTCAAGACACGTCTCTTAAAAAACACCACCATAAAAATCACATAACCCTCCCATCTCACAGCCCTCAAAGTCAGTACTACAATACTACTGGAAGTCTTAACTCCCATATACGTCTTCCTATACAAACACAACACATATCCACTTAATAAAATGTTCATCCTGCCACAGCTTATCCTGTTACACCTCGCCCTCCCTGCCTCCTCATCACCTCCTCACCCCCTTCAACCAATACCAAACATCTTCCTAAGACACTTAACTAGCCAATCATGAGATCACCATGCATTACCCCTAGTTCCATAACTTGCACACCAACAAACCACCACCACAACCCCCCAGCAATCAGGCCTCAGAAACATATTTCTATCTCTTCCTAAAAACACCAAAGACCTCTTTCAGGCTATTCTACATAATCTTTATACTCCTTCTAAAGCAAAACATTGAACCCACCTAGGCCCAAAGACTCCCTTTCCAAGCCCCCAAAACTCCCTTTCCTCAACCTCAGAACTGCTCTCTTTCTACACTGTGCTCTCCTCAATGCCCATAGCATCAGAAACAAGCTAGATGACATAAGTGCATTGACTTCCCAGCACAACCCAGACATTCTAGTAGTCACAGAATCCTGAGTCAAACAAGACTGCTACAACTTCCAACACTTTCTGCCGCACACAAGTATATCAGTGATGCCAGAACAGGTAAACAATCTGGTGAAAGTTCTCTAATTATGTATAAAAATAACCTAAATCCAAAATCCATTGCCCAAGGAAACTCCTCTTCAGCCTTTAGTCGTAACTGGACTATCCCAAAGTTTTGAGATCACAAAAGCAAACCATTACTGATCGCTACAGGCTGCCACCACCATCTTTCCTAAATAAATTCAAATCATTCATCATTAACATTCTTAATAATTGTCCCAAAAATAATAACATAATCTTTCAAGATGACTTTGATCTGAATTATCCTTGCCTCTTTCATCTGATATGGGTACTTTCCTAGCAGACCTAGCTCTTCCTCATCTCATAACAAATCTTGTAAGACCTAACCTCACATCGTCCTAACACTTCAAACTTCACCTGATTATTACAAACATACCAAACTCCATCTCCAGTATAAACATTATGCCACCATCACCAAGGTACAACTGATATAATTATCAAGCAACCTGTAAAACTGCCACCAATATTAAAAGCCTTCAGCACTAATATTGGCAAACTCAAAAACTTTCTCACAGCTCACAGCTGGAAACATATACTCTCCTTACATGACCCTCATATAGTAGCCATAAATCTTATCAACTTTCTACTTCAGTTACAAGACAAATTCTTCCCACTTATCCACAGGCTTTATAAACCCACCAAAACTGAATGGTTATCCACCAAACTCAAGCATCTTATTACTCTAGGGGATGAAGAATGGCAAAAACAGAAAAAAAACTCACATAATCCAGAGCTTACCTAAACAACCCTATCTTGGTTTGTGATTTACTATGAAGCTGACTGGTAAGTGAAGTTTTATTTGAATAGATATTTTATTTTTTATCACCGTTTTTCACTGTCTGTAGGAAAGAAGAGATAGCTTGTAGACAAGAAGATTTACTTTGATTTATATTTTGCTGTTTTACCTTTAATTTCCATTGTTGGTTGTTAGAAAGGGATAGGTTTTTGACAGACAAGCTCTAGTCATCCCAAGGGGCCTAGTCAGCGATAAATTCACACAGATTGCAGAGAGGACAATCCAGAGCTTATCTAAACAATCATATCTTGGTTTGTGATTTATTGATCTTTACTGTTAAAAAGAAGTGTGACTGCGAGTGATAGTGAGCTTCTGTCTGACTTTCAGAACTCGTACGGTCAGAACAACTTTACTGCACTTAATTATTTACTTGTATATTGCTTGTGTGATTTTTGTCCTAGAAGTTGATTTCAGTTCTCTTTGAATTCTGAAGTTGAATATGGATTCCTTAAAGGAGTATGCCATTAATGATTTGCTAAAGCACAAATATCTTGTACAGTGTAATAAATTATGTGCATATTTAAAGGTAACACCTAATAACACTGGTGATCTGTGTTCCTTGTGTCAAAAGTTAGATGATTTGCTTACCATTATTAGAAGTAAATCTAGGCTCAATGATAATGATTCCACTTGTGCAACTGGCACTGCTTGGAGAACTGTTTTTTTTCAAACACCTTTATTGAATTATCACTTGTGAGAGAAGCAATTTTACATTAATATAAAAGTAATCAAACTGTATTAACATAACAAACATTATACTTCACATAAATTGCTAAATATCATATAACCTAACCAATACTACATAAATTATTCAATTCCTGCCTTTTTTTAAATAAGAAACATCTTTATTAAATCATCACTTACGACATAAGCAGTCATACATTTATATAAATGAAAACAAACCACACCGACAAAATCCTAGTCGCAAGCATTTTACATCACAAATCATACTGACACACTCCCAGTTGCCAACATTATATATACATCACTTATAATCTACCAGATCTTTCTCACTCAGACATTACATAGCTCATTTTAGTCCTGCCACCTTTTAGATCTCATTCCTCCCTTGTATGTACTGTTCCCAGAATTCCCATTTTTTTCCTATGTAGTTTGCGCCTACCCTTTTGTTACATATATTAATGACTGGACTGGTAAAATAAATAATATTAAGGAAAGAGCAAATAGAACACATTTAAGAACTGATGTGTCTATTGTCTGTAAAGATCATTCATACCCTATGAAACAAGACAATGGCCCTGGCAACTTTAGAATTCTGGATGCAAGTATTCAGCAATCTGAGGATTCAGAGTATTTAGGAGGAAACAAAAAAGAAAAAAGGAAGAAGCTCACAACAAATAACAAGGAAGAATAAAAAATGATTAATGTCTATAAGGTAAAGAGAATATGCACTAAAAAGGACACTGCTTTGTTAAGTAACACACAGATTACAGGGAATTATAACAATTTTCAATCAGAAACCCTTCAGTCTACAGAAAAAGGCATCATTTTTACAAAAGAGAAGGTAGAAAAAAGGCAAGGGGCAGGTGAAAAGGAAAAAATCTAAATTGAATGTGGAAGGATTGAAGAACATTACTGCAAGAAAAAAGAAGAGAAAGACAGATGTTGACTACATGGCTCAAGCTGTGGATTTACAAAGTCAGCTGGAGGAGAATTTAATATAAAATGAAAACAGTGGGATTAATAAGACTAATGGTGGTGAAAAGCAGTCCTTCGTAACAACTGATAGCACAAGTATTACTGTATTAGAAGTTGAAGATTCTTCAGATCTGGTCAGAAAAGATAATCTTGTAATGGGAGATTCAACTATTAGAGGAACTGATACTTATAGTTGCAGAGAAGATAATGACTATAAAATAGCATTATGCTTGCCAGCAGCAAAAACAGAAGATGTGAGACAAGCCTTGGAATGCCTTAATGTAAGGAAGTACAGATCTGTTTTTATTCATGTCAGTGCGAATGATCTCATCTGCAAGAACTTTCTGACTGTTAGCAGGGAACTTACAGCCCTCTTAGTATAGCTTATACTGGTATTAGGATGCATTTTTCACAAATCATATATAGAAAGGATAGTCAGGTCACTGTGAATGAAAAGACTTTTTGGGTAAATACCTAAGTGGAAAAATGTCCCATTTTAAAAAATGGAAATGTGTAGAGCATCCAAGCCTAGTTTTGGGCACGTGTTCAGACAGGAGGGCATGCATTTGTCAAGATCAGGGAAGAGAATTTTTGCAGCAGATATTTTACAATATTTGACAAACACTAGGCAAGATTTTTGCCAGGTCAAAAATGCAACACTTCACAGATAGTAACATTTGATCCATCTCCAATGGATGCTAGGAGCATTAACAATAAAGTTTTTTACTGGAAAATTTGCTACAGTCCCACAAGACTGATGTTGTTATTGTTTGTGAATCATAGTTAAAGAACAATGACTGGAAACCAGTTCTGTCAGAGTATAAATGACATTCCAACAAAAAATCAGGTGGTGGTGTTATGATAGGGATTAATGACAGTTATGAGACCTGCGATTATTACATGTTCAACGATAACACCAATAGAATAGTCTAGTGTAACTGTGGTAATAAAGACAACCCTGGAACATGTAACAATTGTTGGAATGTACAGACCACCAAAGTGAAGTGCAGATGACCTAGAGAAAGTCTTACATTTCTTGCATGAAACATGAGGGAAGAATAATATTAGCTGGGGACTTACATTTACCAGAAACAGACTGGAATACTATTGATTAAACAATATTTGTAAGGAAATCATTCATAACATATATTTAAGAACAAGAATTTCTTCAGATTGTAAAAAAAATACCAGGGAATGGAAAATACTAGACATTGTTTGTGCTCCTAAAGAAATTACTGTTACTTCAAGTCAAATTTTACCACCATTGATGTGCTGTGATCATAGGGTTATAAAGGTTAATTTGTTGCTAGATAATTTTGCCAAACTGAAAGCTATACCTATGCACAGAAGGTTGATTACATATTATATAGAAGCAAAATAGTCACTATGTAAAACTAACTGGAGTGGTGTATGCAGTGGAAAAACTCATATGGTATGTGGAAAGTTCTGAAAGAGAAATTGTTTGAGTGCAAAAAATAAAAAAAAAAAATGTTTAACATCAGGATCTAGGCATACAACATCAGGGGGATATATTTCCATAAGAGCAAGATACCCGATTAAGGTAAGAGACAAAAAAATATAAGAAATGGAAGAGAGGTCAAACTACAACTTTGAAAACTGAAATAAACAAGCTGGACAAACAAATTAAGCATAGTGTGAAACAAGATCAAGAGAAATCTGAAGAAAAAATATATAAAGATATCGAGCATAATAGGAAACCTTTTATAGATACATATGATGTGGAAGGAATAAAGACATACAAACTGATAAACTGTGTTCAGATTCTAAAATTAATTCTCAGATGCAACAGATTATAGATATATTTACAAAATTATGCAAACCAGTTTGGCTCCACAAAGGGGTGATAAGTTATCCTAGAGGCATGCAATTAACCTCAGATACTGGAATCAAATTAGATTATATTGAAAATGAACTGTGCAAACTAGATCCAAACAAAGCACAGGGAGAAGACAGAATTAGTAATAATGACCTGAGAACACTTCAAGAAAACCTTACAGTATCAACAAAAAGAGATTTAATATTATGTAATATTTATGCAAAGGAGAAAGCAAAACTAACCAATACAAAAAGAGCAGCACCAAAGATATTTGAAGAGAAATACAGGAAAAGGAATCCAGACATGGAAAATATTACAATACAAAAGATAAGAAGACAAAGAGGAAAAGTAGAAAAGGAGATTAGTAATGGAGAAGTTAAAGAAATAGAAACTGAGGTTATGGAGTACCTGCAAAGTGAAGAATTCAGTGTAGAAAACCTAATGCAGAAAGCACCAGAACAGGATAAAGCAATGGATAACCAAATTAAGGTGAAAACCAGTGGAATGGGAAGCAATTGGTCAGATGCCATACAAAGATATTTTGGAGCCTTCCACAGGAAACCAGTATAAATGTTCACTTGAAGCTGGACAGCAAGGGAAGGAACAGGAAACACTGGAAACTCTGATGCAGTCAATGCTGAGGAGTGATAGGCCAGTGAGTTCCCATATGACAGAGCAATGGAATGCACAGGATGAAACTGAAGAGAATGTGCCACAGGAAGATGGTGTAGAACTTTGTATAGAATGCTTGCAGGAAATGGAAAACAAAAAAATGTGCCCACAGTTTAGAATAAAATGAGCTAAAATAACAGTTGCTTGATTTAATTGAGATAGACAGACATATTAAAATCAATGAAAGAAATAGACTTTAGAAGGTGAATAAAACCAAAAAGTTAGATGTTTGATAAAACAAATCAACACAGTAATTAGGGCTGTCCATAGTGCTCCATACAATATAACAGAAATAAACAGGATATATTACTGTGCAGCTAAATTAATAACTGATAAACGTCTATCAGAAGAACACAGGGTAGTGAGGGAAAGGAAGGGGAGAAATTAAATACCATCATGGAAGTATCAAATAGAGAAAACTATAATGTAATTAAAACAAGAAGTGTTGCTGTTAGAAGAATATAGAAGAGAGAACAGATCAACAAAAATACTAAGAAAGATAGACGTAATAACAGCAATGCACAATATTAGAACAGATCAGGATCTATCATGCACTATCTCAAATAACAAACTAAAAATCTCAGCACAGGCAGAAAAACTTTGAAGATATGCAGATAAGTATAAATGAAAAGTACAAAAAAATCAATTTATTGATGACCCAAAAAAGTTTTACAGAGAATTGGGAAATGAGGTAAAAGGAATTGAAGGACCACCAAAAAAAAAGAAGAAACAGATATATTTTGGAGAAGTATTTATGAAGATCCTGTGGACCATAACAAAGATGCTACATAGCACAAAGAAGTAGTTGTTGTTGTTGTGTCTTTCGGCTTTTCCTGGTTACGGGTCGCCACAGTGGAACTCCAGTCCACTAATGATTGGTAGTTGATTTTTACGTGCCGAGTTACCAGTCCTGATGCACAACCTTCAACGAAGGTACGCCCATTCACGCATATCTCCATGCAGAAGACGCTCTAACTGAGAATCGAACCGGACAGCGTCTTACTGTGAGGCGACAATGCTACCACAGCACCACCACCACAGGGACATAGCTCAAAGAAGTAAAAGAAAGAAAAAGAAGTTTAAAGGTACAGGATATGAAATGGGATGAAGTAACAGCCAGAGAGATTGAAACAAAGTTATGAAAAGCCTCTAATTGGAAAACCTCAGGCCCAGATGCAATACCTAACTTCTGGTTAAAATTATTAACAACTTTTCCTGAAGAGTTAGCTATGAGTAAGAACTATTTATATGCATACCCTGAAAAGACACCAACCTGGCTAGCAATAGGAAAAGCAAAGGTTGTACTTAAAAGTGAACCTGCAAGCTGCTCTAAAAACTATAGACCAATAACTTGTAACGATCTATAAACTATACACCAGAATTGATGCCGACAAAGTTTATAGTCATTTAGAAGAAAACTCAATTATGGCAGTAGAACAAAAGGACAATAAAAGAAAGTCATATGGAACAAAGGATCATTTGTTGTTAATTAAAGTCACAGTGGAGAACTGTAAAAAGGGGAAGAATCTAAATATGGCATGTATTGACTATAAAAAAGCATTTGATAGTATCCCACATTCATGGATAAAAGAGTGCTTAAAAAATGCATAAGATGGACTACACTGATTGACTACATTACAGTGACCATGAAACAGTGACAGACCACTTTGCAATGAAGCCATGATAAAGGAAAAATTATTATTCCAGGGATAAAAATTCAAAGTTGGATAATCCAGGGTGACTGTCTTTCACTGCTGTTATTCTGTCTTGCCCTTAACCAATTAAGCTGTCTACTTAACAGCTTAGGCCATAGCTATAATTTGACTCCTAGAAAACAACAAAGTGTAAAGACTACTCATCTTCTCTTTGTTGATGATTTAAAACTGTATAGCTCATCAGATGAGGAACTGAAAGCACAACTGCAAGTTAACAAAACTTTTGCAGATGATATAAGAATGTCATTTGGTCTTGATAAATGTGCAAAAGCAACCTTTAAAGCAGGAAAACTGCAACACCAAGAAAACATCAGTTTGGGGCAAGAATGTGACATAAAAGCACTTGAGCAAGAAGGAATGTATAAATATTTAGGAACTGATAAGCGATCAACAATAAAACATGAAAAAAATGCTAACAAAACTTAGTAAGGAATACTTTAGAAGACTTAAATTAATCCTGAAAACAGTGTTGACATCTAGGAACAAAATTCAAGCTATAAACCAATTTGCTCTTCATGTCCTAACTTACAGTTTTGGAGTGATTGACTGGCCCCAAAACATGTTGGATAGATTAGACAGGAAAACAGGAAGGATGCTTCATACTCACCAAATGATTTATAAAAATCACTGCATACCAAGATTATATATTCCCCATTCTGAAGGAGGGATGGGCCTCCTTGAAATTGATTACATATATAAATCTGCAATAGTAGGACTGCACACATATCTGCTGACCTCACAAGACCTAAACATAGTGAAATTTTTGAAACATGAGGAGAATAAATTTAAATTGACTTCTCTGCTTAGTCTAGCAGAAGCATATTGGCATCAAGCAGGAATGGACATCAAACCAGAAGTAGATAAAAATCATTTTGCAACTGAATGTGCCAAAAAACAAAAGAAAGAGTATAAGGTGAAGGACCAGATGAGAAGGCATGAAATGAAAAAAAATGCATAAATATAGTTACAAATACAGAAAACTTCTGGAAGAACCTCGTATTTATAAGGCACAAATGCAGGAATGGTTAAGGAGAGGTGAATTCAAACCAAGAGATAAAAGGTTAATATTGGCAGCCCAAGATAGTGGACTATGTACACACTGATTTACAAAGTCCATTGAACATGTCGGAGAAACAGACAAATGTAGGTTTTGTAAAACAGAATTAGAAACAGTTGCACACCTTGTTTCTAGTTGTGACATACTAATGGCAGAAGGATTGTATACTGAAAGGCATAATAATGTGGCAAGACTGTTGCACTGGCGATTGTGCAAACATCATGGTATTATAGTGGCTGAAAAACTACTGGAAGCATGAGCCACAAAGCATCATAGAAAATTATGAAGTCTACATCACATGGGATCACCCATAGCCAACAGTTCAAAATATAGATGCTACAAAACTGGATATAGTGGTCCAAGAAAAGAAGGCAAAAGTAGCATTGATAACTGAAATTGCCACAAACATTGACTATAGTGTCTTTTGTACAGAGAGACACAAAGTCATAAAATATCAGGATATGCAGGCAGAAATGAGAGCAATGTGGAAGAAAGATACCCAGACAGTTCCAATGCTAGTAAGATCAATGTGTCTTATAAAAAAGAATCTACTATTGTATTTAGATATGTTACCAATACATATAACACTACACAAATTGCAGGAGTCATTACTGGGCACATTACCGGTGCTGCGAAGAGCACTTCTGCTGGCATCAAAGATTGAAACACTACTAATTTCATTAACTTTAATCGTATTTTGACTTAGGAATGGGGTTCACTCCCATCATGGTATTAGAAACCCAAAAGACTTGGAGAAATTAAAATATATCATTATATCTATTATTCACTAGGTCATATAAATATGGGGAGATTCCTCTAGATTGGAGATGTGTTTATTAAACCTGTCTTTAAGGGAAAGGGAAGCAGGACAAACCCAGAGTCATACAGACCCTTTAGCCTACTTTCATGTTTGAAAAAATAATGGAGATGGTAATATTGGATAAGTTATTGTCAGAATTGGATAGGTTCAGACTTGAAACCATATATCCACATGCATATATTGAAAATAGATCTATTGTCACCTGTAACATGATGTTTTCTATAATAATATAATAACAGCTATGAATGAAACATTGTGCTGTGATGCAATTTAAATAGCTTTAACTACAGCATTTGACAGGGACATACACAAAACACTGATTAATAAATTAGAACAGCTAGGTATTGATGTACTCTTGATAAGATGGATAGCTGCATGGCTTACAAATAGGACATGGCAAGTATCATACAGTAACTGGACAGGTGAAATTGTTGGTTACAGTCAGAGTGTCCCACTGGGCTCTGTCCTAGGCCCTTACTTGTTTAGATTGTATCTTTCAGACCTAACCTTTTCATCTGAGGTGTTCTACAGTCTCTATGCAGATGACCTGAAATTAGGTAAACTGATTACGTGTGTTACATATAAGACATGTTTGCAAAAGAACTTGACTAAATTGACCGTTTGGGTGGCACAGGAGAATAATATGCTGATAAATACATCAAAAACTAAGCATATGAGATTTGGGAGACACAAATTGAAAGGTGAATATTTAACACAGCACACAGTGATTGAAACTAAATTTATTTAAGGACCTGAGTATACGGGTACATCTAGCTATGAGTTTTTATAATCATATCAACCAATTGATTAATGATAGTTATAGAACTATAGATTGTATAAAAAGATTTATAAAGTCTAGAAAATCATGAACGATTAAATCATTGTTTGTTAGTTACATTAGACCCAAACTTAAGCATGGAATAACAATATGGAAACCTTATAAGAAAACAAGCATGAGTAAACTGGAAAGGGTACAGTGGAAATATACCAAAGGCATCCATGGATGTGAAAATTTACATTATTATGAAAGACTAAAATATCTGAACTTGTACAGTGTCTCTTTTAGATATCCAAGAGAAGATCTTCTGGAAATGTTTGGGGTTATCAAACAGTAGTAGAGAATCATCAGACTACCTATGTAGAAGATTCTATAAGAATAAGAAGTGTGCAAATTGGTTCTCTGAGAGAGCAGCTGATGCATGGAACAGACTAACAAATTACATTAAAACAAATACTAATTTAGATATTTTTAAGAACAGCCTGGACACGTATTATGGGAACAAGCGTTTTGGTATCTTGGCAAGCTAGAAGGGCATTAATGCCTGTGCTTGAAATATTTGCATGTATGTATGTATAATTGTCAACCACACCTGCTTTATAGCCTTACATAACCTAGTCAAGAAGTCCATCAGAAGGCACAAAAGCAATCTCCAAACAAAGAAGCAAATAATCCTGTTATATTCCCCCAAATACTTTTGAAAAGAAGTTAACCTTCTTATAGGAAGAAAACCTCATTATGACACACTCTCTACAAACACCATTCAATGTGGCACAACAAATTTTTCTCCAGAAGATTTCCTTAAAGAATTTAGCAATCTCCCATCTATAAAGTCCACATCTCCCAAAGGTCATGAATTTATCACTTTAATACCATTCAACCCCCCCCCCCCTTCCTCTTCAAATGCATATGACCCAATATTTCCACTGACAACCCTCCAGGATCTGACAAAATAAATCCCTTAGATCATCAATCTCGTCTTCTAATCAATATATATAATCGACGTTGCACCCAAAACATCATGCCAAAAATTTGGAAAACCTATCCCAAAGCAAACAAGCCCAAAATATACCTCCCACTTGCATCTAATACCAGTAGATCAAAGTGTAAAGTGTGTGTGCTTGTATATTTAAGAACCACGTGCACAACCTTAATGCCATTTTGAAAGAGGAGTTGGGAGTGATCATGCATGCTCATAGTCATTACTTGTATATAAGTTACTTAAGTTACAGTCTATAGTCAATAATAGTAATGTAAAATGCTGGTGAAAAACTAGAAACACAATCCTGGCAAGCAGAGCTCCAATAAAGGCTATCCCTCCTCAATGAACACATGATAACGTAGCAGGAAGGGGTCTATATTATTCCAATGAAAACGCACTTAAGCAAAACCCGTTTGAGCGACACATAGTGAGCGACTATCTCAAATATTGCAAAAGTGAACAGAAATCACTGTAGGGAATTCTTCCCTTTACTTCAATGGAGTGTGATCTCAGAGTTGGTATATTTAAGTAGCAGGGGTGTGGGTAATCGATAAGAATATGTGGATATTTTTGTTGGTAATTTTGTGTCCACAAAAATAGCTAAGGGTTGGGTTTTTGAACCCTCTGAGGTGATAGTGGGTCTAAGGGGGGGGGGGGTTACCCACATCTTTATGGTCCTTGGGATCCCAAACATACTCAGTATAAAGGGCTTGGTAACCTTTAAAAAGTGGTGAAGTTGTTCATTTATCAAGCCCTGGGTTAGATTGTCATCTAGGATCAAATCAATCTTCCTGTGAGCTATATTCAGTTTGTTTCTAGATACCACACCATACCTACTGTTTGTGTTCAGGATCTCCGAAATTTTAGTAACATAATCCATGTTGTCCATAAGAATCTCCCCTCCCCCCTTGTCAGGTTTCTACTCTCAGATTTTCCTTTTCATGAATTAGTGAATTAATTAAGTTATAACCAATTGGAAAGCATGGTGCTGCTTATTAACCTTGTGCTGTGAAGGGTTTTTTATTCTGATGAAGTCTTCTATAAGGAGATGAAAGGACTTAATCCTGCTGTGTAACTCTGCTGTGTTTTTTCTATCATGTGGTTTGGAATTATTAAATACCTGCATTCATTACTTTTGAGCCAGTGTGGCTCGTCCTGCTACGTTATTGTGTGTTCATTGAAGAGGGACAGCCTTTATTGGAGCTCTGCTTGCCAGGATTGTGTTTCCAATAATAGTAATGTGTTTGCATAAAATAAAGCTGCTTGAACAGAACCCATGAAGATTCATTTATTTGTGTCCTAACACGAAAGTGACATAGTGTCAGAACCAGTATAGAAGAGAGAAGAATATTCCAGGCCATGAGATGTAAATATGACAGCAAAAGTAAAGCCAAGAGAAAAGAGCACAAACATACCCAGAAAGAATCGGCGGTAATGAGAAATAAAGCAAATTATTTACTCAATGCAAAAGACAATAAAGGGGCATTACAAGGGCACAAACCACATTATCAGGCAATCGGAAAATACGAAAAGTTTGTTAACTAAAGAAAATGTTTAAGATAAAGGTATTTGATAAAACAATTAACTGTAAAGCAAAACAAGTGTGTTTAAAGCAAAAAAATGAGTATGTTTAAAGCAAAACAAATGTGTTTGAGGCAAAGTCGGGCATGTTTAGAGTAAAACGAGCACAAGAAAAGTACATTGAGCTTGAAAAGGGCTTAAACAAGCAAAAGGATTAAGATAAGAAAAGAAAATGGCACATTAAGCAAAAATAGAGCAAGGCGACTGCATGTGTTTGGGCAAAGTGCTGTATTTGGGCATAACTATGACTTTGTAGTGTATCAAGCACATAACTAAAGGTATTTGAAGTATCTCAGAGTGTGTAAATGGGCTTACAGTGTGTGTTTATTACTGTCATGTATTTCAAAACATTCTTTGTGTACAAAGAGTAACTATTTCGTCCAATCCAGTCAAAGTATAGCTATTTTGAAAAAGTTCTTGCGCTGGGTGTGTCTATTCGTGAAGTGCCACAATTACAGAGTGCTTCTTGTACTGTAAAGAGTTGCCTAGCAAGGTACCATCACTTTGGGGACATTTCAGTCTGCTGTATGCAGTTATTTGCAAAGTACAATTACTTCGAAAATTATTGAGTTTTGGGCAACAGATGTTCGATATGTTCGCATTGTGCAGTTGCTTGACATGTTTCTTACACTGATAAGAGGTGTTTTCTTGCAAAAGATGACATTAAAAGAGTATTACAGTGCTTGTGAGTTATCCAGTCACATCATAAAGTTCTCAAATGTTTCTTAAAGTGATGACTTTAATAAGTGATGACAAATTACTTTAGCATTTCTGCCTTTGCTGATAATATTCCAAAAGCATGAAAAAGTCTAAAAAGTAATTTTGCAAAGTCCAGTTAAATATAGAAAAGCTATTTCACAAAGTTCAGTAAAGTATGGAGAAGTTATTTCACAAAGTCCAGTAAAGCATCGAGAAGCCCGAGAAGTTTATTTCGCAAAGTCCAGTTATTCGAAAGTACTGAGGATTCATTAATTTGCATAATTCCGATAAGCCCAATGAGAATATAAGTTCAGAGCATGAAAGCATTGGACAAGTTCTGTTTATGCCAGAAACTTCTGTATATGTGTATGTGTGTATGCTCATGCTTATTTGCAAAACCCCCTTCGCTAGTATGTGTTAATATTGCAGATGGATGTTAAAAACCCTACCACTTGTGTTTGATCAGAATGTTGCAGAGAACTGGAGAATATTTGAGCAAGAGTACAATATTGTCATACAAGCAGCTTATGCAGATAGAGATGCATACACCAGGGCATTCATTTTGCTAAACTAGCAGGGTCAGAGGCCACAGAAATAGAGCATTTGTTTGTGTATGCACCAGTAGTTTATGAAGGAGAAGGTGCAGACCACCATATAGTTGTAAAAGCTAAAACAAGGGAAAACCCTGAGTGTTTGAAGAATAAGTTTAGAGAATTTGCAACCCCCAGACAAATGTTACATTAGACAGGCATTTATTTTACACAAGAGATCAGAAACCAGTGGAAACATTTGCAGCTTATATAACTGACTTGAGAAACAGAGCTAAACCGTGTTGGTTTGGTGATCTAAAAGATGAGCTGATAAAGGACAGGCTTATATGTGGTATTAACAGTGCTACTGTGAGAAAGATTTTACTTTGTGACAGTGATTTAACGTTAAGTAAAGCCACAGAGAGTTGTCAAATCCAAGAAGTGACAGGAAAACATACAAGTATGCGGGCAAGTGACAAAAACATGGGTTCAGTTGGCTCCACAGCAAATGTAGACAGTATGCAACACGTGACAAACAAGAACAGGCCTAAACATGTGGCAGCTACAGGATTTCCAAAGAAGCCACAAGGTTTTTTACAAAGTTCCAGGAAAACTGCAAGCTCCAGTGTAAACTCAGTGCAACACAAGCATGAATCAGCAAAACCCAAATCTAGCTATATTGTTAACTGTCGCAATTGTGGTGCGAATCATGAGTCTAAAAGAAAGAAGTGCTTAGCATTTGGTCAGCAATGTCACGGGTGTAAAAAATTGGAACCATTTCGAAAAGATTTGTAAATCTACTAAGTCTCACACAGTTGTAAGGAAAGGTTGCACGAAAAAGCAAGTTGATCAAGTAGAGCCGAAACAGTCAGCTTTCTATGTAGATGGTGTATCAGTGCTTAGTGAAAGAGTTGATGCAGTGAACTTATTGGCAAGAAGTGAAGTGTTTTGTGCAGTCTGAATTAATGGAAACTACACAGAGCTCAAAGTAGACACTGGGTCAAGTGTAATGTTATATCAGCAAACATATGTGCAAAAGTGAGAACTAATAAACAACTTAATGTAACCTGCAGTGCGAGACTTGTTGCTTATGGAGGTGAAGAAATTAAAACCGAAGGTTCAGTGATACTTTCATGTTATTTAATCAAGAACTGTTACAACTTGTTATTCTACGTAGTCTGAAAGCCAGTGCAATCTTTACTGGGTCTTAAAGATAGTTTAACAATAAATCTGCTTTCTTTTGCTAAAGAAGTTTATCATGTGAGTACAGTTCTGAATTTGTTTCTCTAAAGCCATTTTCTCAGAATATGCTGATGTTTTCAATGACAAATTGGGCAAACTTCCAATTCTGTATTCCATGAAGTTAGACCTAGAGATCACTCCAGTAGTCAGACTGACAATAAGAGTTCTCATAGCTATGCAAAATAATGTAAAAGCTCAGATGGATAAAATGGTGCAGCAATGTGTGACTTCTCGAGTCAAAGAACCAACTGAATGGGTATCGTCCATAGTAGCCACTAACAAGAAAGGCTCAGCTGAAATCAGAATATGCATTGCCCCAAGAGATTTGAACAAAGTATTAAAAAGACCATATCATCCAATGCACACATTTGAAGAAGTTGCGGCTCTAATACCAAATGCCACTGTATTTTCTGCTTTGGATGCAAAGAGTTCATTTTGGCAAGTGATGCTGGATCGCAAATCCTCATTTCTAACTACTTCTGGTAACCTGTTTGGCTGATACAGACTCCTAAGGATGCCATTTGGAATAAATTCTGCAAGTAAAGTTTTTCTGCATGCAACGGAACAAATTTTTTCGGGTTATCTTTGTGCCATAATAGTAAATGAATTGTTGGTTAGAGGCAATGGTGAAGCACAGCAAAACAGAAACCTCAAGAAAGTTCCAGACAGAGCACGTGAAGTGAACTTAAAGCTCAATCCTTTGAAGTGCAAATTCAGACTTTCAGAAGTTATGTGTTATGTTACATTTGTTTACAAGTACAAGCTTGAGACCTGACCTGACCAAGAAAGGAACTGTTCTACAGATGTCAGCGCCAGACAAGGTACAAAGTTTACAGCATTTTCTGGGCATGGTCAACTATTTAGGCAAATTTATACCAGAATTTAGTGAGTTAATAGCATCTTTATGAGAGTTAACATGCAAAAATGTTGCATGGTCATGGTTAGATCATATCATCAGAAGGCATTTGAAGACCTAAAGCGGAAAAATGCCACACCACCCCACCTACGTTAAGACACTATGATGTGAACAAACAAGTTATTCTTTCCTGTGATGCTTCAAAATTTGGTCTAGGCACAGTCATACCTCATGAGGGCAGACCAGTAGTCTATGCATCTAGAACACTAACCCAAACTGAGATGCAATATGCTCAAATTGAGAAAGAGCTTTTGGCTATAGTATTTGCATGCTCCAAGTTTCGTGATTATATTTATGGTCGAGCTATTCAGATTGAAACTGATCATCAACATCTAGTTACTATTCTAAAGAAGCCTTTGCATTCTGTTCCAGTGAGATTACAAAGAATGATGCTCAAATTGCAAAAGTACAATTTCAGATTGGTCTACACTAAAGGTAAATTGCTTTATCTGGCTGATACGTTATCCACATCTCCTAGAAATACAGCAAAACAGCTTGATGCAGAAACGTTTGACTTTGATGTGATATTAGTGCATAATTTTTCCACCACTAGACTTGATGAATTAAGAGATCGCACTCAGACTGATCCAGTTTCACAGAAGCTCAATCATTATATTAATGTCAGATGGCCAGCAAAGCAATCTAGTGTATCACCTGAGGTGCAAGCATATTTTCCTTATAAAGATGAATTGTTGATGGAAGATGGCATTATTTTCAAAGGTCCTAGAATTGTTGTTCCTGCTTCCTTACAACAAGAGCATATCAAGATTTTGCATCGTGGTCACCCATGATCCACATCCACTAAGAGAAGAACAAGAGAATTAGTATTTTGGCCATCATTACCAAAAGACACTGACAGAGTTCTTTCTTCTTGTTCAGTATGCAATAGTACTAGACCACATTTGCAAAGAGAACAACTTCAGCTAATTCCAGTTCCTGAACTATGAGCAGTTCAGAGTGCAAAGCAGTTACTTGAAAGTTCATAGCGTGACAATACCAATGTGTAGTAATTGATATCTTTGAGTGGAACAACCAACACTACATAGTTTTAGCAGACTCTTATTCAAATTGGTTTGAGATTGACCTACTACCAAACTTAACCTCAACTACTGTTATTACTAAGTTGAAACATCATTTCTTAGTTCAAGGTAGTCCATACAAACTTTTTTCTGACAATGGTACTCAATTCACTAGCCAGTTGTTTCAGAATTTTGCAAAACAATGAGACTTTGTACACATCACCAGTAGTCCTGAATATCCTCTGTCCAATGATCTAGCTGAGTGAGCAGTTCAGAGTGCAAAGCAGTTACTTGAAAGTTCATAGCGTGACAATACCAATGTGTTCTTGAATTTACTTAATCTCAGAAACATACCCAATGATGATATTTGTGGCTCACCTGCTCAAAGACTACTTTCCAGGCAAACTAGAACTACGCTACCTATTTCTTTAAGTTTGTTGCAACCTAAACCCAAGAACAATAAAACCATCAAAGCTCAATTATTTAAGAAGCATAATAACCAGAAATCTAGTTATGATAGATCGAGCAGATTATTTCATCCATTGAGGGATAGAGTGACGGTACAAATCCAGATGATGAAACATTTTGATAGAATAGGACAGATTACAGGCATCTGTGCAGAGCCGAGATCTTACTTGGCAAATTCCAAAGGAGTGGAGTATAGGAGGCATCACAAACATCTTCTTCCTGTACCAGAACCATCATCATCATTGCAATCACAACACTGTATCTGTGATGCAAACTCTAAACCCAAGAATGAGTCAGACACTGTTTCCAGACCAGAATGTGTTCAAAAGTCTAATTCTGTTCCAGAAAGTGATTTGAACATTCCACAGTTCACCAATTTGCAGAAACTGTCCCAGTTGCTAAATCTAGTTCCCAGCTTTATGTCATATGATATGGACGAGTGTCTAAACCAAGTTTGAAATACGCAGCAACATGGACTTGATTGTACATACCTATATGTTTAACATCGTATAATGCATGTCTATAGATTACATGTGATTTCTGCATTCCAAACAGTCTCATAACAAGTGTATGGTCTACTTCTTATAGAGGGAGGCTGTAGATCAGAGTGTAAAGTGTGTGTGCTTGTATCTTTAAGAAGCATGTGAGGCTATACGTGGATGAATATAACCCGCACACGTGCACAACCTTAGTGCCATTTTGAAAGAGCAGCTAGGGAGTGAGCATGCATTAGGCCTGTATAAAGTACTATGACAGCACTTTGGTCTCTAACTGATGATATCCTGTAAAACTCTGATAGTGGCCTCCTTACAGGTGCCGTATTTAGAGACCAGGCAAAGGTATTTGGCCTCATTGATCACTATCTTCTCCACATCAAACTAATTGAAATTGGAATCAGTCTGGATGCCCATTCCTGGTTTAAAAACTTCCTAAATATTGAACACTTCAGAGTTAAAACAGAATCTTCCCTGTCAGAATCTGAACCTATTACCAAAGGTGTACCACAATGATTCATTCTTGTTTCCCCTCTATATTCATTAACAAACTTCCTTTTGACCTTCCCCATCTCCTGCTCATTTTCTGTGCTGACAATATGGTCATTTACTAATTAGGTAATTCTCACAACAACATTCAATTCCAATTCCAGTATGACTTACATGAGCTACACCAGTGGCTCATAAACTATAAAACTACTGTACTTTACTAAAAGACTTTACTAAAATATCCCACTCAACTTGTATTAGATGGTGATATTCACCCTAATCCAGGCCCAAACCTTCCAATCTACAATAACCCACAAAACAAAACAACTAATTGTGCCTCTACCTCTATAAAACTAGGTAATTCTCTTAGAATAGCTCAACTCAACATCCGTAGCATTAACAATAAACTTACTCAACTGCATGCCCTCTTACAAGTGCATGCATCTTATATCCTTTGCCTTACAGAAACTTGGTTGAAACCCTCTACTCATGACCTAGAAATAACCCCACCTGGATATAACATCCTAAGATGTGACTGTACCACCAAGAAGGGTGGAGGTGTAGCTATCTTATACAAATATGAACTTCTAGTTTCCTGCTTTAATGTGTAACTCCCCTCTAATACCAATGCAGAAACCCTTATCATTAAACTCCAACTTAATAAATCTAAATGTACTTATATAATCTGCACCTACATCCCTCCAGGAAATAATATTGACACTCTTGAAAAGATTCTTAGTAGCCTTTCCACCCTACTACCTCAAGAAACTATTGTACTAGGTGATTTTAACATTGATTGGACTACCTGTAACTCTCCTAATCCTAACACCCACATAAATCTTTATGGCTTCACTCAAATAATAAACACCCCAACAAGAATCCACAAACCTAGTAATAAAGAAGCTACTCTTGACTGGATACTTATAAATAGTCATCCTGAAACCTATGCTTCAGGAACTTTTCCAGATGACCTTAGTGACCATGTTCTTACCTATATAACAAAACATAAGGCTCATACACCTATTAATAACACATTTATAACCTATCGTTCCAAAAAACACTTTAAAGCAGAGAGCTTTCAGAATGAACTAAAGGCCTGTAACTGGTCACCTCTGAAACAACTCAATCTAGATGAAGTAGTTTCTTACTTTAATACCAAGTTCCTACAAATCCTAGATCTCCATGCCCCCCTTCGCTCTTCCCGAGTTAGGACTAAAACAGCCCCATGGCTCACAAAACAAACAAAGGACAAAATACTCCTACGGAACAAAATATGGGCCAGATGGAGAGCCACTAAGAGCTCTGCTGACCACCTATATTTCAAACAGCTAAGAAATGCAATCAAAAATGACATTATCTTAGACAAGAAAAACTACTATCTCCACCTTCAACAATCACACCCAAATAACCCTAAAAAGTTTTGGTCAGGCATTAATAAACTTCTCCATCCAGGACATACCAAAACTCCAGCCCCATCTTCAGTTCCCCATAATAACCCATTGCAAATAGCTGATGCCTTTAATAATTACTTCACAGAAACTATACAAACTCTTGCAAACACAATATCTCCCATTCCCCCCAGCACTTTACAAAACACAAACAGTTCAGTGCCTCCCTTCCATATACAACCTGTGCCAACATCCTTTATCTGCAAACTCCTTCAAAAACTCAAACCTTGCACCCCTTCTGCCGACCACCTACCAGCAGAATATCTTCAAATATCTTCCAAAGTCATAGCATATCCCATATCCATCCTTATAAACCGAACAATCATAGAAGGTAACATCCCATCCATATGGAAAGTCTCCCATATAATCCCCTTACATAAAGGAGGCAAATCCACTGATATCTCCAACTTCCGACCAATTGCATTACTCTCTCCATTAGCCAAAATAATGGAAAGATGTATTCACCATCAACTACTCCAACATCTGCTCCACAATAACTTACTTGACAACTGTCAGCACGGCTTCAGGCCCTTTCATAGAGTACAACTACCGTCCTTCTATCTTTTACTGACTGTATTAACAAGAATTGAAATAATAACTCTTTATCTTCTACACTATTCATTGACCTATCAAAAGCATTTGATATGGTTAACCATGACTTACTAATCAATGTCCTAAAAGCCCAATCTCTTGACCCACAAGCAATACTTTGGTTTACATCCTATCTAAAAAATAGACAACAAGCAGTGCTCTGGGACAATAATCTCTCCACACCCCTCTCTGTTAACATTGGAGTCCCTCAAGGCTCTATCCTCGGCCCTCTTCTATTTTCCATCTTTATTAATGATCTAAATACTGTTGTTCCTCAAGCCACATGCATACAATACGCTGATGATTTTACTTTAATCTGTACTGCTAAGTCATCAATCTCTCCTCAGACCCTTACTCAAGCAGTTTTTAACACCATTGAAAATTGGTTCACCCATCACTACCTCCTCCTTAACCCTAAAAAAACAAAATTATTACTTTTTGCACCCACTCAAAAGTCACCAGAGCTCCACTTCACAATTTTCTCTAACAATGGAACTACTATTTCCCCTGACACTACTACTCGTCTACTGGGTATAACCTTAGATAATAACCTCAGCTTCGACGAACATATCAACAATACTATACAGACTGTCAATAAAAAACTAGGCTCCCTGTATAGAATCAAACCCTTCCTCACACCACTAGCTAAAACCTCCATTGCTCAGACTCACCTAACTTCTACTCTATTCTATGCTTCCGCCATATACATCAATCTATCAAAACACAATCTAAGCAAGCTTGAAACTAGCTAAAATAACATAGCTAGATTTGTCACCGCCACCCCTTTCAGAACCCACCACTGTCACAACTTTAAACAACTTGGATGGTCAGAACTACAAAACCATCTACTGTATAAGCAACTGCTTATCTCACATAATATTCTTCATCACCCAAACAATACCCCAATCCTCTCTAACCTGATCTCCCCATATAGAAATCTTGCAAGACTTCACTCAGCAAATAAGCTATTAATCTCCAATATTAAATCAAACAATAAAGCTGGGGACTCACTTTTTACTAACATTGTAGGTAAAATCTGGTACAAACTTCCTAGTACACTCACATCTCTCTCATCCACACCACTGTTCAAGAAACATCTCAAAGAACATCTGAAATTTCATTGGCTTTGTCCCTGTTCTAAACCAGACTAAACCCTACTTTTCCCCCTTAATGCTCTTTTTTTCTATACCCCTATATTCTAACCTCTGTCCCCTCTACAGCTTTAATCAATAGAATCTAACCTTATTCTAGCCCTTGTGATTCTTGCCTCCTTCTGCTCTCTCTCTTTCCCTTTCTCAGACCTACTAATCATTACTTCAGAATTATGTGTCCTTGTACTCAATTGTATGTTTAACCTTGCACAGCCTGCGACCTATTATTCACAGAAAAATTGTTTTGATTCTCTTAAATCTTTTTGTAATTTCTTTGTATTTGAATTTAGTCATTTTTAACTATTGTAATCTTTTTTATAATTTACTAATGGTTGGAGCTTATCTCCCTGGGCCTCTACTGAAAATGGACATGTATCCAGCTAGACTAGCCCAGCCAACAAATGTAAAATAAAAATAAAATAAAATAAACTTTTCAGCCACACCAAGACTTAAACATGCTTTTTGGAATGTCACAGAAAATTCACCAAGTGCCTGACTCTAACTATCTTTGCCTTACACAATCATTCCATAGAAACAACCTCCACCTTCAAATATGTAGAACTATGACCTGGTCTGTTGCTAAGTTTTCATTTCCACATAAATAAAGTGAAGGCCAAAAAAATCTTGCCTTTTATATCCCCGCCTGATAGAGCAGCCAAAAGTAGAGTTCTTTTTCAGCCTGAATATGGACTTCCAATTTCCACTTCTGCCTCCAAGAAAAACACGGAAACACTCCAGACAATCTCTAACAGCATTTGCTGATTCATTACAAACTCATCTCTCTGTGACCATCACTATATCACCCTAGAAAAAGAAAAATGGCTACCCATAAAACAAAGATGTAACCTACTGTTAGGATGTCATAGAAAAACCACCTCATACGACATGAGACACCTAATCGTTGGCAAGCTCTCCCCCTTTGTCTTAAGAAAATCAACACAATGCTCATAAATATTTGTGGTATTCCATGAGGCTAAATCCTTCACAGAGGGAAGCTTGGAAACTGGTATACGAAAATATATTAACGTAATCACACTGCATTGGATCCTCCGATCTGGGGGTTCTTCATAGATGGGCTGTGTATATTTGTACATAGTTATTGTATGTAGTGGAATTTTTGTGAGTACATATCTGTTAGTCATGTTGCAGAATTTATTTTGGTATGTTATGACTAAAAATCAATAAAAAGATTTTATAATAAAAGAAAATCAACACATGCTCCAAATTTTGAATGCAACATAGAAAGCACTTCTTCATTCAAGCCAAATGCTCCTGCTTCAACAGATATCACATAACACACTATTACAGTTTATTTTCCCAGTCTCTTCTCCTCTGTCAAATTTACTAAAGGTTGATCCACTTTAGAAACTAATGAATATATATTGTGCATTGCATTCTGTATATTACACCCTGCTTGTTCATTGGAATGTGTGTGTGTGTGTGTGTGTGTGTGTGTGTGTGTGTGTGTGTGTGTGTGTGTGTGTGCGCATATATATATATATATATATATATATATATGTATATGTGTATATATATATATATATATATATATATATATATATATATATATAAAATATACACACATATATATATATATATATATATATATATATATATATATATATATATATGTGTGTGTGTTTGTGTGTGTGCACATGCGCACATATATAGATAGATAGTTTTTCCATGCAACTAGTCTGAATTTCTCTGTCATTGCTTACATTTCTGTATTTATGTTTGTGAAATGTATTTCACTTGGGATGAGCCTGAAATTGGTCATTAACTAATCTGTGCACTACTCCAACAAAAAATATAAATAAATAAATATTTTTTATGTCTTTAAATAACTCATCAAACCAGCCTAGTGGTTCAGCGACACTGGTATGCCAGTTTGCATTTGCAGTGATTCAAATTTAATGAGCAGAAAAAGGACAAGAGTACAAAATGGTGGTGTTGATGAAAATGGTCAGAGACAATTTTTTCCTTAGCAACAAATGCAGTGATATCCCCTGGTGGAAAGTATGGGCCTAGGCCTGGATATCAACAAGTTGTATATTGTGCAAAAACATGCCTGTATATAGTACAAGTGCATGGATCGCCTCATGTACCCACTGTGTAAGACCCTGCATTGTGTGGACTATGCATTTATATGGTCACTATATCACAGTGTTGTATAAGGCTCCAGAAGATTGCTAGATGGCCTGTAAGTACAATGGTAACAATTTCCTGCTCACTAGCTCCTGCCCCCTCCACATTCATGAGGAGCTATGTTAAAAGGTAAATCCTACCTGGAAGAGAATTCACATAAATTGAGAATAAAAAGACCAGAGACTAGAAATTCTGAGCAGTTAGATAAGTGGCATAGTAGTAATTAGACAGCATTTGAGTCAAAACTAGGTAAAAATATCTAATATGAAAACCATTCAAAAACACTCCCAGTTTTAATTTTCTCAACAGACCATTTATGATTGCACACGATTCCATTACAACTATGTTTTATCAGCCGATGTAGGAAAACTTATCTTTTCCTCTGAATATATATATATATATATATATATATATATATATATATATATATATATATATAGAGGACCACTTATGTGAAAGTGTACTTAAACAAAAGTGCACTTTCGCGAATAACGGTTCAGCAAAAAAGACACTGATCATGATAATCCTTATGGGGAATCTACCTCCCACACTGACATTTCCCCTCTTGAATGATATGAATGCTAGGTAGTGATAAAAAAATACAAGAACAAGAAGTAAACTTTTAAAACATAAAAGAAAAAGAAAAAATATGAGACACTTATCTGGTGTTCTAAGAGATCAAAACAGCAACAAAACATTCAAAAAACTATCAACAACAGTGTTCGAACTGGCAGCAAAACACTTTCTGAGTAGTTGCATATCTGTTGTCCCTTTTATGTCCTACATTTTGTGCAAAGAGCATAAATAGGATGTACGGTGCAAACAAGATCCTTTTCAAGCTATTAAACACTGGCTGAGCGATGGGCTACCTAGGACAGGACATCTCTTATTTCAAGAATACTGCAACAGTGATATAGACGGACATCTCCAGCCTCCTTATCTGTTATACAAAACCTCACAAAGATTCCTCATCAGTGGGCCAACCACAATACAAGCCTCCTGTATCAGTACAAAACACATAGTGAACCATATGTAATTAATATCAATGTCTTTAGTTACCTAACTCATTACATTTAGTTCCTGCTTCTCGATTTACACCATAAACTACAAATAATGGCATAGCCATAGCATTTTATTTCAGAATATTAATTCTCTAATTAATATTCTTAAATCAGCATTTGCTGGAACAATGAAGCTCTGTATGAATAGCAGCACTCAGCTCATAGCCAACCCGTTATAATAATTTCCAGCAATTTCCAGATCAAGCTTTTAGTCTGAATTATGGACTGTTAGGACCAAATCACAAAACTGTACTAAGGGCATCCACAGTTCAGACTATGTGTAGAATCATATTAACTCTGTTATAACAACACATCATTTCCAAAATGACTTCTAAGTGTTTAACTGCACAATAGTACTGCTGTATTTCTCTGACAAAAAGCCAATTATTTTTTGTTTTGTATCATTATATATTTTGTTATTCTTCTAAAGTCCTCTTACGTTCTAGACCAATATATTCATCTGATTGCTAACTATTTAAATAAAGCAGAGAAACTATAAAATCAAACAGATTTTCCTCTCAATACTTTTGTTCCATGCATTCACATTTTATTTCAAAATGCATATCTCCCAATTTATATATTCTCTTCATTTCACATTTTAAATCCCACATTTAAATTTTCCTTTTCTAATTATTCCCATATATATTAGTATAAAGAAACAAAATGGTAATATTATTGAAAAAAGAACACCTCATGGAAGAGCATGACAAACTTGAATAAGAAATGCATGCTTACATCCAAAGCTGTGTTGCAGTGGGGCAAAGAATTTAATCTCTTTGGGCTTACAAATCCCATTTTAACTTAATTCAAAATCGCTAGTGAAGGTAAAGCAGAGCCAGAGCAGGTATGATTACTGGAATCTTTTAAAAATGTTCTTCCAGATGAAAAACTTCCCATCATGTTTGAAAGGATGTTACTCAGAGTTTCAGAAGTGGACGCCTATCATGCAGCCACTGCACAATAACAGGAAAAAATAAACAAAAAAAAAAAAAAAACAGTTTTCATAAAAGACCAAGGAAATATCCTCCATACCCTATGCAGTACTGCGGTATACAAAGGTCAATGACATAGAGAATCACTCCAGATGTGAGGGTGAAGGAGTTGCCATAGTTGATAGCAGACAGAGAGCTGCAACAGTTATCTGAAAGGCTCATTTGTGAGGATATGCATGCCTCCCAATATCTGGATCCAACAACTGAATGAATTCACCATGTATGCAACTGAAAGAAAGGAACTGCTTTTTCTCCTTGTCATGTTCTGCTCACAGTGCATTAGTCTAGAAGCAGGGACTGGCTTGTTACAAATGACAAGCAACACTGAGGCCTGCAGTGGGGAAGAGACATACTTAAAAATTTTGTAGACTGATGTAAGATGCTCTATGCAGTAAGGCAGCAGATAGTAAGAGAGTTGCTAGACCTTCCTTTACAGTCTCACTACTCCAGCAAGTTGGGTTGTTTGTACAAGCAATTGGTTCCACATACACTGGAAGATGCACTGAGTGTATTTACAAAGTCAAAGAGCAGAATAATCTAGGTGAAGAGGAAATGATGGAAGAGAAATTGTCTGAAAATAAAATGGAGTAGGTGATGTCTCAATCGAAATAAGGGAATGTTCTTAACCTAAATCCCATAGTCCTGCTAAAAATGTTTTACTGGAAAGAAAATCCATTCAAGGTGAAAAGAAATCCATGGTAGGACATAAGGCTAACTACAAAGATCTCTCTTGGGGTGCAAAAGCCAATTTTAGAGATCCAGCAGAATGAGTCTACAGAGTCTCCATAGATATCAAAATAACTAAATGTGAATCAGCTAAGGGACAGCCAAGGAAGTGAGCAGTTTAAGGAGCTCTTGAAGCAAGAATATCAGGAGAACTAAAACAAGAGGAAATCAGGGACATCTACAGACAAACTGAGTTCAACCAGCAGCACAACCTGGTTGGAGATCTTGTCACACTCCTCGGATACTGCTAAAAAGCAGGGTTAGACATCCAGGCACCTGCATAGGCTTGTCAGAAGAATGAAGTTTGGCTGACCAGTTTTAGTATTATGGTTATGTGCAAATCCATTTGTCTTCTTCCTTAGGGAGGACATAAACTCAGAGTTTTGAGAAGCAAGTTCTGAATTAGGAGGCAGGATAGGGAACTGAATACTGGAAAAATGATATAATCTGTCCCCATCAAATTTGAGAAAGGAGGAGGTGTACATTAACCTGTTTGTTTGAAAAGATCACATAAGCATTGCTATTTTGACTGCTGTACTGATTGTATAAAAATACCATCTAATTGGAGTTTTCTTTTCAGGAGCACAGACAGTTAACTATACTAAGTTTAACAAAAACATTCCTTTATTCAAGCACCAATACCATACCACCACTAGTGAAAATATAATGATTTATAGTAAATCTTTTTTGTCTGGTGCATAAGACATACTTGTGAGGGCAACTGTCCTCTCCTGGATTTGATTTCTACCTATATTCTCATTATTCTCATGGTGATGGGTCTCTTGCCCCTCTTTGTCCAATCTATCTATGTCTTCAGTGAAAAAAGTGAAGTATTGCATATATTACAGAGGCTGATTAATCCAGAGAGTTGAATGTTTTTACAATTACAACTGGAAATAACATGACCTTAATTAGCAAACCATATTAACATGACAAGGTTAGGCCCAAATGCTGTACTATTTAATAACTTATTGTTTTTACATTTAGACATGGCACATGGAGACAGCAAAGGAAGCATGAACTAACGGAACATTGGAGGAGGACCCCCAGCTTTTCTGAGGCAAGTATAGCCTTACTTTGTTCTGGCTACCAGGCCTTCAGCCTGTGCATAGGTGTCTATGAAGCCAAGGGTCTTGCACCTAGGCCAGGAGGTGCCCCTAGAAAGTATGAGTGGAGAGAGAGGGCTGAGGTTCAATGACAAGAAAAGACAAAAGGGCAAAAGACAGTGAAGGAAGAAGGAAGGTTACAGCATCAGGCAGGTTAAAAACATTGTCATAGAATGCAGCAGGTGGTAGCTTGTACCCAATTATAAGGAAGTTTATTTTACAGAGAATAAGCACAGAAGAATGTACAACAGCATATTTACAGAAGGCAGAACCAAAAGTGAGGGGGAAACAGGTAAGATTAGAATCAAGTGTATTAGAAATATTTATGCAGACTGCAAACATGGTGGGGGAAGGGGGTGATCTTGATGTTTCATATAAGATTGCAAAAGGGTACCCAAAAATCAAGATTAGTGGGGGTATGCCTTGGATCTTGTGGAATGGCTTTCTTGATGGACAATTGCAGGCCAAGAGGGGATATGTATGCTCTTAACAATGATGACTTTGAATTTTGGGAAAAAGTTTTAAAGGAGTAGAAGATGTTTGCATGTTGTGTGGTGAATGCAGGCCTTAGTGTGTGACTTCAATCTAGTTCTGGATTTGAAAACACGTAGATGATATTGACAAAAAATGAACATCATGTTAAGACCCAGAAGGTAGTGAGGGACTGTATAAACAGAGATGGATGGATAAATAGATAGTTGGAGGAAATTGAACAGCAATTCTACTGGGGTGTCATTTTCTAGAGATTTAATGAAACAAAGAAGTAGAGTTGATCTTGCCCTAGCTCAAAGAGTATAGCACGAATGAGAAGATTAGTAGAAATATAAGAGATTACTATATCTCACCATGCAATAACAATAACAATAGTTGACTTAATTATGCCAGTAAAAATGATGGAGATAGACACCTTATAAATGGAAAGGCAAACCAGAAATGAAAGAACTAGTTATACAGATTTGTGAAAAGAATAACCTAGGGGGATATAAGGTAGCAATTAAGGGTGAACTGATGGAGAAAGAAGAGATGTGTAGACCAGATATTATGCGTAGAAAAGATGAACAGTTATGGGAATTAGAGTTAACACACTCTGAAAAGAAAATATGGCTCATGCAGGGAAGAGGGGCTGTGGTTAAAGATGGAGATCAATTTTATGGGTGTAACTCAAGAAGAGGCATGTGGCCAAGGTAGTAAGAAAACCTTTCCATGTCACCAAAATTTTAAGTAAGAGCATGGCTTTCAGGTCCAGGAAAGTCATAGTGTCACTTTATTCAGCCCTTTTTAGACTCATCATTGAGTATAATCCCCACTTTGGCATGTACTTGAATAGACATATGCAATAACTGGAATGCCCACAAAGGTTCTATTCCAGGAAAATCCAGGGTACAATCACATTGTCCTACATGGATTGCTTTAAAGCCCTATCTCTATAATCGATCTCCTACATGTTATTGAGAGGTGATCTATGCCTGGTATACATGGCATCTTCGGATCCAGGTCTGATTAACCTTTTGTACTTCTGCAAAAATTAATAGCATCATAACCACTAGATCCAAGGATTTAAATTTTGCTTGTGACATAAATAGAACATGTTGGTGAGACAGATATGTGTCTCAGAGGATCCCATGCTCTGGAACTGGCTCCCCATCCATGTGAAGCAGAGTCCATCCGTAACCTATTTAAGCAAAACTTTCATCAAGTTATGAGAAATTGGAAATTCACTCTGGGTCTGGCCCCCATGTCTCTGATAGACAATGACAAACAGTATCTCTGCCCAAACCAACAAATCCCCTCCCTAGATAACCCTTACAAACTTCCTAACATATCTCCCACTTTGTATTATATAAGCATGGACACAGAGGCTCAGAGAGAATGGTATTCATGACAGTTGTTCTCCAGTAGGTGTGGGTATGTAATCCAACCCTACATTCAAAGTTTCTGAAAATGAAGATCTCTCCAAGGTTTGATAAATAAAAAGAGGCACAATGCAAGGATGTGCACTCTCCCAGGGTCTTGTTTTATTACTGAGATGCAGTTCCTAGCATTTAATATAAGAGATCATTCACTGGATGTGATAACATCATACTATCAGAACATGCATGGGTGATATGCATGACATCAAACTATAACAGCATGCATGGGTGATGTGATTGACATCATACAAAGTATGCATGGATGATGTGCATGACATCATACTGTAACAGAATCCATGGTGATATATGACATCATACTATCAAAACATGCATGGACAAAGAGGGTGATATGCATAACATCATACTATAACAGTATGCATGGGTGCTGTGCATGACATCATACTATAACAGCATGCATGGGTGATGTACATAACATCATACTATAAGAGCAAGCATGGGTGATATGCATGACATCGCACAATAATAGCATGCATGAGTGAGGTGCATACCATTGTGACAGAGCCAGGCCTCTGTACATGAAACAGAACAAACAGTTATGCACATTGCTGCAGTGCATAGTGACAGCTAGCAGCACAGGTTGACAGGTAGAACATTATATGAAAGCAGAGTGGCCAACAGGAATACTAATGCTGGGGTGCACAGCACAGTCATCACCCTGTTCATTGCATAAATAGGGGAGTAGCAGAAAAGAAAGCAAAAGAAAATGAAAAAAATAGAAGTACATAGTAAGGATAGAAAGTAAAGAAGACAAAGAAATGGATGGGTATGATGTGTGGGAGAATTTAATAACTGCTTTGGGTATAAAAGCACATGAGGTAAAAGCATTTATTCTTATTAGCAAAGACACATTTTGTGACATTGTACTTGAGACTTCTTTTTCAATGGAAAATTTTCTTGGAAAATATGAAAAAAAGAGACTGCAACCCATGGAATCTTTATGTGGTAAAAGCATTTAAAAGGGAAAGAAAATGAAAATGTACATACAATTTTAAACAGAGGTGGAAAGAGAAACTTTGAAAGTACATTTGAAAACTTTTAATAAATAAGTACTGGACAATGCAAAAGTTTATGATTAAAGGGGTTTATGGACTGATGAGTGTAACTGTATTAATGTATTAAAAATAGAAAGAGAAAAAAGTTTACATATACCGAGCATGATAAATGTGGAGAGCAATTGGGTTATCATACAATACTGAGGACAACCCAAAACATGTTTTTTTTTGGAAAAGAAGGACATTTGATAAGCAGCTGTGAGAAAAGAAAATGTTATGCTTGTGAGGAAATGGAGTATGATATAAAAATGTGAATTGAAAGAACAAAGAGAAGAAATTTTAGAAGTGGGAGAAGAAAAAAATTAGAGGATAAAAAATAGTAAAGACGACAAAAAAGAAAGTTCTGAAATAAGTGATGAAGAAGGAGAAGACAAACTGGGAGGTAGTAAAAGAAAAATGAATTTTAGTGGTAAAACTGTAAAAGACAGAAAAAGAAAAATTAAAGGGATAAGTACAAAGAAAACAGAAAATGGATGAAAAAGTACATATACAGCTAATGGTTGAAGGTTGGTATAATGTTTAAGATGTTTGAGTCACAGACAGAAGATACTGTGTTTATTCTCACCTTCAGAAGACAAACTGTCTAAGCTTAGAATGGCCTGTGAAGAACGCTAGCCTAGTAATGAGCTATGAACTTATGAAATCATGAATCTAAGGTAAAGGGAAATTAAATGCTTTCTGGAAATGTGAATAATTTTAAGAATACAATAAGAAGAATGGTGATTTTAGAGTGGTGTAATACATGTGTTGTAGATGTAATTATATTAGATAACACAAGATTTTTAACAAATGGAAAAAGAGCACAGAGAAACTATTTAGAGGAAAGATAATCTGAAATTTGAGAAATGAGAGATGTTCTCGAATAGCTGTATTCTGTAGAAATACAGTAAAGATATTAGATGTAACTTTAGCAAAAATGTGAAGATTAACCATTGTAGATT